>NC_067483.1:48739422-49059065 GCF_947179515.1 Apodemus sylvaticus
TTTCCAGGAAGTTATAGTTTTCCTAATATTCATTGATAATTCAGGTGTCCTTCTCATAGGGCTGGCTTTGTATAATTCTATGTCTTTTCTCATTATGTTTTAATATTCAGTAAGTATTCATAAGTTTAGCATTTGTACATGATGAGCTAAGAGGATTTTCTTTCTTTGTGTTAGATATTTTGTTGTGTGCATGCTTTTTGTACATTTACAAGTTTCTCTTATTTCTGGCTTAGAGAAAGTTTTTGTATGTTTATTTGAGACACTTTTGCTTCATTTGGCCTAGTTTTCTTCACCCTCATCTTTTCTTATTATACTTAGATTTAGTCTTTTCATACTAACTCTTATTTCCTGCGATTTTGTGCTAAGGTTCTTATAGAGTTAATATCTTCTTCTAGCAAAATATTAATTTCTTCTTTAATGCCCAAGATTCTCCCTTACATTCTCTTTATACTGTTGGTGAGGCTTTCCTCTGAAGTTTCTCTTCAAATCTCTTAATATTTATTTTCTAGATTCTGTCAGTTTTTGTTTTGTTCATTTGTTCTTTCTCAATTTTCAGGTCTTAAAACTTTTATTTCCTTCTATATCTATTTTTAAGGGATTTATTTATTTCCTATTTAAGAACACCTATCATATTTATAAAGGCTAGTATAAGGTGTTTGACTTGTACTTACGCTATGTTGTAATATTCAGGCTATTATTGTAATTTTATGCTGGTGTCTAGATTTCAAAAGATTATAGTTACATGGCTTTATCTTTTTGGATTACTGTCTTTGTCTCTTGTTTTCTATTATCATTTCTGATTTTTAGTAGACTGTAGTGGTTTTGTGTTGCCTGGCAGAAAATTCTTACAGGATGCTCATAGATGTAGCCACTTGGCATTCACCATAAATGTGTCCCCAAGCATTGGTAACTGATACTCACAAATGGAGATGAACTAGGATGTAAGGTAGAGGGTATTGAAAATGTCTAAAAGAGAAAGAAAAGCAAAATATTTCACTAGATTTTGTTTTGTCCTATATAAATGGTGGTAGTGAGTGAGGAAAGACCACATAGAAACTTTGTTACAAATCAGGGGTTAAGACTTGGGGACTGACTATCAAGGAAAACAGGTAGAATATATGATGCTAATGTTTTTGTGTAGGTTTGCCCTGTGGGTTTCCAGAGAAGGCCTGCTGTGGTTAGTTTCTGTGATAACAGGCTATGATGTGTGTGTGTGTGTGTGCGCGCGCGCGCGCGTGTGGTAGGGGGGAGAGGGAGAAGGTTAGGGAGAGGGGGAGGGAGAAGGAAAAGGAAGAGGTCTGTATTTAAACTACCACTTAACTCCCCAGAGTGGCCTGTTCCCAGGGACTACTTGCTTCTTTGAGAAGCTGGAATAACAGCATAAGTAGATAGGAAGGTTTGGGGGTGGGGAATTTGAATAATTGATTAGAGACGGGAACAGAGAGGAAGGAAAGGCCACAGCAGGTTGTCTGCACAAAGTTAGAGGCAAGTCAAGGAGACTATGCAGACAAGAGGGAGAAATGAAGACCTGAAGTTCACCAGCCACTTTCCCTGGATAGAGTGCCATGTACTCCCAAGAAATGTCTGCTGAGTACAGAATAGGATAAAAAAGAAAAAGAATATGGAGAAGGAAGACTGAAGGGGAAGATCTGTGTGATCTACTGAAGATAGGTTCTGGGAAAGGAGAATTCTACAGAGGGTGGCATGATGAGCTCTCTTGGAGGAAAAGGTGCTGTAGCACTATAGATGAGACTGGAGAATCCGATTTGAAGAAAAGAAGGGTCATGTGAAATATGCAACTATGCTATTTGCTTCCGTGGTCTGTGATGTTTTTTTACAATAACTGAGGAATGCATTCCCTGTTGTGGGCTGATATCATTTTTTGATTTAAAAAAAAAAACTATAATGTTTTCCAATCTGCAAAGCAAATCTAAATGCAATATAAATAAGAAAATATTGTCATAAAATAGAAAATCTTTATTTGTACTACTTGACTACTTAATGGTATGTATGTTAATAATTCCTTTATAAAAATGACAGGAAAAGTAAGACCAAAATCAGGGTAAGTGACAAAAGTATTGTTTAAACATAATGAAATACTTTAAAAATCTTTGAGAAGATATGGAGGTAATTATATTCTAAAAGCATATAAAATGACAAAACCAAAGTGTTTTTACTCTCTTACTTATAGATTTATGTTTAAGGTTATCGTCTTTTTTCTTGAAGAAAATATATAAATATCATTAAAATTAAACAATGTAAGTAATTAAATGTAGAATATAAATTTAGTAATGTAAAATGTAACACAATATTCTAAGTGACTGCCTAGATGTATGACAACTCTCTATGCATCTTAACATTAATACTTATTTTTCCAAAATAAGTCTGGGACTTTTCTTTAATTCTGGACAAATTCATTATAGGATCCTTTGTCTGATTTGTCCAGATGAGACTGTGAGAATAAAAACTGGAAAAAATAGAAAATAATTGAGATGAAAAAACATTAACAGACTGCTCAGATTTTTTTACACATATTGTCCATACTAAAAAAATATGACCGTCTCATGTTGTAACAGACATAGAAGATATTCCAGTGGAAGAAAATAAGCACTCAAATGAATGTACTTGTTTATATAATTTATACTCTGCAAAATTGTCATTGCAGATAGTGAGCTTTGGATAGATAATTAAGTAAATTAAACAGGTGTGTATCCATCTGCCTAATATATTTCATTCCATTCTACATATGGGAATTAATTAAATTTAGATTAAATATATAAATGTGTAAAATGGAGGTTGGAAACTTTTATAGGAAGCAATGAGACATTTTAACTGCTATAAAACAAATACTACCAACGAGTCTTGAGTTACAAAGAGAAAAACCAAAACTCATTTGAGTCGAAATAAATGAGACAGGAGCTGATTGTTATAATTTTGAATGCACAATTCAAAAATGGTCATAATTTAAAATCTTAAAATCTTTCTCATTATCCAAAGTGAAACTCATAGTCACATAAGATTAGCTTAAAAAAATTAAATAGAAGTCATTTCCTCTGTGAGTTTGCTTGTGTTCTTCTGTGTGTATTTGAGGGGGAGAGACATAGATGGAGACAGAAGAGACATGAAGAAACACACAAACATAGACACATAAGTAGATGACCTAGCTTTTGACAATTTAATTCTAGAAATTCTAAATAGTTGATTGTTTACATAAACCATGAGACGTATTTGAAAAATGTCAACAAAAGACAATGTAAATTAGGAGCTATGCCTGTATATATGAATTCTAGATTAGCAAGCTCATCATTAGTTTGTATCTGTATGTTATTTATGTGATGTATGTTTATTTTCAAGAATGTGTGTGACTCAGCATGCATTCTGAGGTCAAAGGACAACTTTGTTTGTAATATCTTTTCTTCCCACTTGTTTGATGCAAGAACTATTTGTGGTTCATCACTGCTTAAGCAGGGGTCTGGAAAATAGATGCCTTGAGGTTCTAATCCTTCTTTCTCTCGTATTCCATTAGTAACACTGGCATTACTGATGTTTGCCACTCTACCCAGTTCTTCATGCGCTAAACTCAGCTCTTCACATTTGTATGGCAAATACTCTATTTCCAGAGCAACACCTGCAAACAAACTTCAAGAACTCTAATTTCTTTGATAGAAAGAAAATACAAACATACAGGATTTAAAATGCTAGTCTTAATGGTTGGCTATGAAGTATACTATAGCACCATAGCTACATCAATAATAAATTTCATCTTATAAGCAGGGCAAAGTGATGGTAGAAAAAAAAAAAACTCCTATCCTATAAATTACTAGAGATCCCAAGCCATTCTATTTCTCATTTAACATATCTTACAAATAAAGTATACTGGCAGTTTAATTCCTACAGATATTGGTAAGTTTTCTTCCAACAAAATTTATGAACCAGAAGTCCACATAAGTAATGGATTACATATCAATAATTCTAAACTTTTGTCAAACTCTATAGCACAGTAGAACATAAATTGAAACTATTATAGGATACAATTAATTTCATATACAACACTTCAGTAAACATTTAGAGCTTCATATATAAAGTTTACTTCAACATCAATTTTTGAGACATCTTATATAACATAAATGATGTTGCTAAATTATTATGAATTTAGGTAGCAAATTAATAATATTCAGTTATAGAAAAGTCTTTGAAATTGCTACTGTGTTCCCAGATATTTTTTCCTGGATATTGAATTTATTTTCATTTCAGATGTTATCCCCTATCGCCTTTCCTCTTCACAACCCCCCTATTCCCTCCCCCTCCCCCTGCTTCCATAAGGATCTTCCTCCAACCATTCAACCACTCCTACCTCACTGCCCTAGCATTCCCCTATACTGGAATATCAAGTCTTCATTGGACCAAGGACCTCTCATCCCATTGATGCCGCATAAGGCCATCCTCTGCTACATATACAGATGAAGACATGGGCCCCTCCATGTGTAGTCTTTGGTTGGTAGTTTAGTCCCTGGGAGCTCTGGGGTGTCTAGTTGGTTGATATTATGGTTATTCCTATGGGATTGCAAACCCCTTCATCTCTTTCAGTTCTCTCTCTAACTCCTCTATGGGGGAACCCGTGCTATGCACAATGATAGGCTGTCAGCATCCACATCTGTATTTGTTAGGCTATAGCAGAGCCTCTCAAGAGACAACTATATCAGACTCCTGTCAGCAAGCACTTCATGGCATCTGCAATAGTGTCTGGATTCTGGTGTCTGTATATTGGATGAATCCCCAGGTGGAGCAGTCTTTGGATGACCTTTCCTTCAGTCTCTACTCCGCAGTTTTTCCCTATATTTCCTTTACACAAGAGCAATTCTTGGTTAAAATTTTGGAGATTAGTCGGAGGTCCCACCCACCAAACAGGGGCCTTTCCTAACCTCTGAATATGGTCTCCACAGGTTCTATCTCTCATTTTTGGGCATTTCAGCTACTCTAATACCTGTTGGTTCCTGCGAACCTCTTGCTTTCCTGGAATCTGGGACTTTCTGGTGGCTATGCCCAGTTCCCCATCCCCCAATGCTACACACCTCTGTTCAAATTCCTGACCCTCTGTATATCATTCCCATATCCCTCCCACACCTGCTCCTGTCCCCTTTCCCCTCACTCTCTTCTCTCACCCAATGTCCCTCTCACCATCTACCTATTGTGAGTATTTTTCTCCTTCTAAGTAGGACTGAAGCATCCACACTTTTATCTTCCTTCTTTTTCAGCTTCCTATGGTCTATGAATAGTATTGTGTGTATTATGAAATTTTGGGCTAATATTCACTTATCAGCAAGTGTATACTGTGTGTTTTTTTGTGATTGGGTTACCTCACTCAAGATATTTTCTAGTTCCATCAATTTGCCCAAGAATTTCATGAACTCATTGTTTTTAATAGCTGAGTAGTACTCCATCATGTAAATGTGCCACATTTTCTGTATCCATCCCTCTGTTGAAGGACATCTGGATTCTTTCCAGCTTCTGGCTACTATAAATCAGGCTGTTATGAACAGAGTGGTACATGCATCTTTGTTATATGTTGGGGAATCGTGTGGGTATATGACCAGTTGTGATATAGCTGGGTCCTCAATAATACTATGTCCAATTTTCTGAGGATTTGCCGGTCTGATTTCCAGAGTGGTTGTAGCAGCTTGAGGTCCCACCAACAATGGAGCAGTGTTCCTCTTTCTTCACATCCTCACCAGAATCTGCTGTCACCAGAGATTTTGATCTTAGCAATCCTGGTAGTTATGAGGTAGAATCTCAGGGTTATTTTTATTTTCATTTCCCTGATTACTAAGGATGTTGAACATTTCTTTAGGTACTGCTGGGCCATTCTATATTCCTCAGTTAAGAATTCTTTGTTTAGCTCTCTACTTCATTTCTTATAGGGTTAGTTTGTTCTCTGGATTTTAACTTTTTGAGTTCTTTCTATATATTGAATATTAGCTTTCTATGAGATGTAGGATTGGAAAAGGTCTTTTCCCCAAATGTTGGTTGCCATTTTGTGATATTGACAGTGCTGTTTGCCTAACAGAATCTTTGCAGTTTTATGAGGTTCCATTTTTTTTCTTTTTTTATTTATTTATTGGATATATTTTATTTACATTTCAAATGATTTCCCCTTTTCTGGCTCCCTACTCCCTGAAAGTCCCATAAGCCCTCTTCCCTCCCCCTATTCTCCCATCCAACCCTTCCCACTTCCCTGTTCTGGTATTCCCCTATACTGCCGCACTGAGTCTTTCCAGAACCAGGGACCACTCCTCCATTCCTCTTAGGCATCATTTAATATGTGGATTATGTCTTGGATATTCCACATTTCTAGGCTAATATCCACTTATCAGTGAGTGCATACCATGATTGATCTTTTGAGACTTGGTTGCCTCACTCAGTATGATGTTCTCCAGAGCCATCCATTTGTCTAAGAATTTCATGAATTCATTGTTTCTGATGGCTGAATAATACTCCATTGTGTAAATATACCACATTTTTTTATCCATTCCTCCGTTGAGGGACACCTGGGTTCTTTCCAGCTTCTGGCTATTACAAACAGGGCTACTATGAACATAGTGGAGCGTGTGTCCTTATTGCATGCCAGGGAATCCTCTGGGTATATGACCAGGAGTGGTATAGCAGGGTCCTCCAGAAGTGTCATGCCCAGTTTTCTGAGGAACCACCGGACTGATTTCCAAAGTGTACCATCTTGCAATCCCACCATCAATGGAGGAGTGTTCCTCTTTCTCCACATCTTCACCAACACCTGCTGTCTCCTGAGTTTTTAACCGTAGCCATTCTGACTGGTGTGAGGTGAAATCTCAGGGTTGATTTGATTTGCATTTCCCTAATGACTAAGGATGTTGAACATTTCTTAAGGTGCTTCTCAGCTATCTGAAGTTTTTCATGTGAAAATTCTTTTTTTAGCTCCATGCCCCACTTTTTAAATAGGATTATTTGGTTCTCTAGGGTCTACCTTCTTGAGTTCTTTTTATATATTAGCTATTAGGCCTCTGTCAGAATTAGGGTTGGTGATGATCCTAATCCTAATGGTTGATGTTTTTGTCCTTTTGTCAGTGTCCTTTGCCTTACAGAATCTTTGTAATTTTATGAGGTTCCATTTGTCAATTCTTGTTCTTAGAGTGTAAGCTATTGGTGTTCTGTTCAGGAACTTTTCCCCTGTGCCCATGTCCTCAAGGGTCTTCCCAAGTTTCTTTTCTATTACTTTCAGTGTGTCAGGTTTTATGTGGAGGTCCTTGATCCACTTGGAGTTGAGCATAGTACAAGGATATAAGAATGGATTAATTCACATTCTTCTGCATGCTGACCTCCAATTGAACCAGCACCATTTGTTGAAAAGGCTGATTCTTGATTTTAGAGCATTCATGTTTTGTTCAGGAAATTTCTCCCTATGCCCATGTGTTTGTCGCTCTTCTCCACTTTCTCTTTTATTACATTCACTGTGTCTAGATTTATGTGGAGGTCATGGATTGACAGGATTAAAAAAGTAAAAATTGCCATCTTTCTTCTGAGGGCCAGACTGCTTTCCAGAGTGGATGTAGCAGATTGCAATCCCACCAACAATGGAGGAGTGTTCCTCTTTCTCCACATCCTTGCCAGTACATGCTGTCACCTGAGTTTTTGATCTTAGCCATTCTGACTAAGTGTGAGGTGGAATCTGGTGTGAAGTTGAATCTCAGGGTTGTTTTGATTTGCATTTCCCTGATGACCAAAGAAGTTGAACATTTCTATTTGAGGAACCAGCTATACCACTCCTGGGCATATACCCAAAAGATTCTCCAACATATAACAAGGACACATGCTCTACTATGTTCATAGCAGCCTTATTTATAATATCCAGGAGCTGGAAAGAACCCAGATGTCCTTCAACAGAGGAATGGATAAAGGAAATGTGGCACATTTACATAATGGAGTACTACTTAGCTATTAAAAACAATGAATCCATGAAATTCTTAGGCAAATGAATAAAACTAGAAAGTATCATCCTGACTGAGGTAACCCAATCACAAAACAACATGCATAGTATGCACTCACTGATTAGTGGATATTGGCCCAAAAATTCGGAATACCCAAGAAACAATTCACAGACCACATGGAGCTCAAGAAGAAGAAAGACCAAAGTATGGATACTTTGATCCTTCTTAGAAAGGGGAACAAAATACTTATGGGAGCAAATATGGAGACAAAGTGAAGATCAGAGACTGAAAGTAAGGCCATCCAGAGACTGTCTGACCTGGGGATTCATCCCAGAGAGTCACCAAACTCTGACACTATTGTGGGTGCTAAGAAAGACTTGCTGAAAGGAGCCTTATATAGCTCTCTCCAAAGAGGCAAAAAAAAAAAAAAAAAAAAAAAAGCCATCTTGCTGAAGAAATCTGCAGATTCTATGCAATCCCCATCAAAATTCAACTCAAATCTTCATAAAGTTAGAAAGAGAAATTTGCAAATTCATTTGGAATAACCAAAAAACCCAGGACAGAGATAACTATTCTCAACAATGAAAGAACCTCTGACCATCCCTGACCTCAAATTGTATTACAGAGCAATAGTGATAACAATTGCATGGCATTGGTACAGAGACAGCAAGAAAATCAGTGCAATAGAACAGAAGGCCCAGAAATGAACCCACACACCTATGGTCACCTGATGTTTGACAATGGAGCTAAATCCAGTGTTAAAAAGACAGCATTTTCAATATATGGTGCTGGTTCAACTGGCAGTCAGCATGTAGAAGAATGGAAATAGATCCATTCTTAACTCTTTGTAGAAAGCTCAAGTCAAAATATATTTTATTGTAACTAAAACCTAAGAAGAAAAAATTTAAGAAGAAAAAAAAGATATATTTTGGTTCATGGTCCAAATGTTGCAAAGATGTCTGTCTGTTTCAAAGATGATCCCAGAATGAAAAGGTAAATATTAAAAATGGAGTTAGTAATGGAGTAAAGAAAGTAATTAGGTCATGATGACACAGAGAGGGGAAGAGACAGACAAAATGTGGCACCAGGAATTAATTCCATCTGTGAGAATACACATGCTAAAATCAGTAAAACCTTTTCAAATAATGCCGCCATAATCTAAGAACATGTGTTTAACACATGAGCTTTATAGACTTCACATTTATATTAAAAGGGACATAAAACACATAAAAAGTATACATCAATATCCATCAAGGCAGTGAGCAAATTTCATCTTCATAAGTTATTTTTTTATAATTTCATCTATTTTGTGGCATTACTAATGAGATCTACTTAAAATTTTCCAGATATATTTGAGGGTATATCATGCAATGGGCTACAAAAGTTTCTATTTATTTAATGTAATACCTTAAAAGGCATGTTAATTGTAACATATCACACATAGGATTTCAATGTGTATATGGTACAAAATAAATAAAATGTTTCACATTATGTTTTTTAATTTTTATAGCTATAACTTAAGATGTGAAAAGACAGTAATATGGTTATTAAATTCTTTGAAATTAGTGTCACCTGTTAGCTTATGAAATTGTCCACTCTTTGATTTGTGACAAGAAATCTAGGTATATTCCATTAGTAAAAGCTTTAAATACAACAAAGCATTATAAATTATAGTTATTTTGGTCTACAGTATGTTATTTTGGCCATCACCTACTGTATATTTTTCTGCCCCCCCCCATAGTAGTGAGAAAGCCTGTTTTGTTTTATATATTACCTATTTGGCTTTTCCCATTGCTCTCTTATTTCATACCTGTTATGGCATATTATAAGATTTTCATATTTAAGTGTGAATGGCATTTCATATATATTTATGTATTTTTAACCTGCTTTAACCCTGGTGACCATTTTTCTTTATGTGTCTTAGGAGATTAGGACATTAATGCTAAAATGGACATGCCCGTATAGTTAATCTTATGAAGTTATGATTCTATGACCTTTGGTTGAGTGTTTGCTAAAGTATATCATTGCTATAATTTTAGTTTCCCTTGGAAATTCAATATGCCTCTTCCTGAATTTGTTCTTGAGTTAAATGTCTACAAATCTATATTCCAACTGTTATATTCAATGTTGTTGAAGTATTTTTTATCTCACAACTTCCTACAGAACAACCACTTCAAAATTTTATATGAACACTTATAAAAGCATTTATGAAATCTTATAATAGCATGTAATTAATTATAGACAATATTAAGCATTTTTTACTACATCCATGTTAGAAAGTGTATATAGTGTTTACAGAAATCAATTAAGTCTATATTCTTGTTTGTTAACTGGGGTTACATTATTGTTTGTGTTGTTATTTGTGTGTGTGTGTGTGTGTGTGTATGTGTAAAAGTAACTTTTACTCATCAGCACCTATCTTTCTGCTTATTGTAACAGGCCATAACACCACACTATCAACCCCATATGTACTATGTACACTTGCTTCTCCTGAGAAAAGAGATATGTGAAATGGTGATGAGTAAGGATTTATAATCAACACATTCTTAAAGGTCATCACATAATCAGATCACCAAAAATAATAACAAGAAAAGTCCAAGTAATAAATAAAAACTTTCAAAAAAAATTAAAGGTCAGAGCTTTCTGAAAGTAAGCTCCAGTAAGCTCTTTTTATTTTCTGCCTAGATTACCTATGAGAGAAGGGAAATTTTTAATGAAGCATATGATGATGAGCATGATTGAAATGTCAGCTGATCTCATGTAAAATGAATATAATCTTTCAGAAAGCATTAATGTTTTAATGGCATACAATATTTAAAATATTTGTCTGAAGTATAAAATGGCATAATAATATTTAAAATGGATATTTCAAGTAATAAGTTTTGGTTTATTATAAATGTTAAACATTGTGTTATTATTAAATGAATAATCTGTTCCAGTCATGGAAATAAAAAGATTCTCATTGAAGAAATCGCAAACAAAGGGAAAACTGGAAATGAAAACTTATGGAACTTGAACAGGCACCTTGTTCAAAGAAAATGCTAAATGGTAAAAATTTTCCATTATTTTGGATACCAATAAAAGACCAAATATATGAATAATAAAAATACCAAAAGGAAAAAATAACAGATAAAAGATAAGAAAAAGTTAAGATGGAGATGAATATCAAAGTAATAAGGCATACAGAGCACTAAATAGACTGAAAGAGATATGAAATTCACTAAGGTACAAAATAATCAAAATATCAAATGTTTACAACAAAAAGAAATTAAAAGTTTCAAGGGGGAAATTGACACATAAAGGTAAACCTACCAGAAAAACACCAAATTTTCAATTGAGAAACTAAAACCTAGAAGAGCCTGGCCCATCTATAGCCTTTCTGATTGCTATGTTTTAAAGCTATTATTAACAAGAGAAGCAACAGAAAGGTGACATTTTCATGGAAAACAATAACTCACTACTGAATAAAAAAAATGGGTAAAGATAGACATTGGAAAAATTTAAAAACATTTTAGAATTTAGTAAAAATTAAAATAAAAGATAACCAAATTTTATTGGAAGACACAATAAAGCAATTCTGAGAAACAAGTTCAGAGGAATGCGTGCATTCTTTACACACACACACACACACACACACACACACACACACACACGAGAGAGAGAGAGAGAGAGAGAGAGAGAGAGAGAGAGAGATAGATCACATGATAATAACAATGAAACACCTGAATTCTCTGGAAAAATAAATAAAAATAAGACCCTCAAAAATATAGATGTACAAAATTATCAAACCCAGGATTGAAATCAAGTAATGGTAAACAAATAAGCAAATAAATTCTAATAATTATTTAAACAAAAGGCTGGTCCCTTGAAAAAAATCAATAAAGTTGGCATCCACAGCAAAATTAATATAAAGGTAAAGAGAGAAGGTACAAATTAACAAAATTAGAAAGAGACAGACATAAGGAGAGAGAGGAGAGAGAGAGAGAGAGAGAGAGAGAGAGAGAGAGAGAGAGAGAGAGAATAACAGATACCAGGAAATTCCAAAGACTTACAAGGACATGCTGTCCACAGGAAGGCCAACAGAGTCAACCTAACTAGAATTTGGAGCTCACAGATTCTGGACCAGGAAACAAAGGATATGCATGGGCTGTACCTCAGTCTACCTGCTGATATGTAGCAGATCTGCAGCTTGATCTTCATGTGGGTCCCAAAATCTGTATCAGGAGCTATCCCAAAAGCCATTGCCTGTATGTGGGATATATTCTACTTGTTGGGCTTCCTTGTTGGCTTCAGTGCAAGAGGAAGTGCCTAGCCTCACAGAGACTTGAAGTGCAAGGGATCGGAGGATATCCATGGGGCACCTGCTAAGAAGAGGAGAGATGGTATGGGGGAATGATTTTGAAAGGGGGTGATTGGGACTGGAGAAGTGATAAGGAATTAGTGTGAATAATTAGAAACAAACAAAAAATAAACAAAATATATACTCAACCACATTGGAAAATCCAAGAGAAAAGGAACGTTTTCTCAAAATTTATCATTTACTCAAATAAATTAAGATGATATAAACCAGTTAAATATGCCTATAACTCTGTGTGTGTGTGTCCCTCTGTCTCTCTGTCTCTCTGTCTCTCTGTCTCTGTCTCTGTCTCTCTCTCTCTTTCTCTCTTGAATTCCAATTACTTTTATTTTCTTCAATTTTATGTGTTATAAAAGCTAAATCTTTTTTTGAATATTTTATTTATTTACATTTCAAATGTTATCCCCTTGCCAGACTTCCTCCACCAGAAACTCTCTATCCCATACCCTCTCCTCCTGCTTCTATGATGGTGTTCCCCTACCCATACCCACCTTATTATTGCATTTATTTTCCTATAAACTTAATTATTTTATTTCTAAAAATAAAATGAAAAATGTTGAACTCACAAAGTACCTTTTTCCCAGATGGATTAAAATGTAGAGTCATAAAGTTCTGAAACTGCATTAATAAATGTTTAATTCAATTTTAATTTTCTTAAATTCTAAAATAACTTTTTGTACAATTTAACATAAACTATTTTCAAAATAAAGACAAAACAAACATGCAAAATATTGAAGGTAAATTTGAGCAGTTTTAAAGAACAAAGACCATCCCTATAATATATCAAGAATTAATAAAAGTATGGACATTATTTTTTATAAGACTGAAAATTTATAGGCAGCCAAAACTAAACTCTGTTTCATTTTCTATTAGTTAGAGCACTATAACCTTAACAATCTGAAAACAAAACTCTTAAGAACTTGAATGTTCATTTGTAAAAATGATTTGTCGAATCAGTGTTATTACTTTTGCTACTATTTAATTTTAATGAAATTCTAGCAAGTTGCATCATGCATTCAATATGGGTAGCTTTTCAAATGCTGCCGCTATGGCATATTCAAAAGCAATTCTGAAGGCAGTTTATAATGTTCATCCATTTCTTTAAAGCAGAGAAATAAGCTACCAATTGATTTTTGATTTTTCAGTGTTTCACAAGGTTATTGTAGAATGATAAAGGTGTAGATTTCTAACTTGGTGCATTTTTTTTTTACTTTTTCTTTTAAAAACATGGAAGAGAAATTGGTTAGAATTGTACATGTGTGGAACATTATGAGAGACACAGTGCTCTCTTTCCCCTGATATGTATGAGCAACTGTTCAAAACCATTTTAAAGTCAATACATTTGAGCCACATGAATAGATCTTGAATCAGTGAACAATATCTCAGTACAAATAATTATCCTTTGAAGAGAATTTCATGCTGCTTAGGCACAAGTTCTCAAAAATCAATGCTGTATATAGATTATAGAGTTTCTAACTGTTCCATGAATTGTTCTTGCTAATATATTTCCAATTGTTTATTATAAATATAACATTTATTATGATTTAAAACTTTCTAAAATCTACCCTAAATATAAAGGCAATAAAATATTTTTCTTACTCTATGTTATAGATTTGTTTATGTGGAGGACAATGAATGTGCTTTTATAATATGAACAAGAATAAACTTGGTTGGTTTTGTTGTTATTATTTGTTTATTTCTTTGTTCTTATCTTTGGTCTTTATCTTGTAATTATTTTGAGATAGATTGGATTATAAGTTGCAGACCTCGCTTCTAACTCATGTGTAACTCATGCTGGACTGAACACTCATGCTCTGCCCCCTATGTACTGGGATTATGGACATGAATTTTCACCCTTGAGAAAAGCAATAATTTATTAAATAAGTTCTTCTGTATAACTATATCATTGTAACTATAGATCTATGAATAATCATAATTAAAGTAAAATAAGCTCTAACATATCAGCTTTCTGAATGTTCTTTAAAATGAAAAACAGCCCTTATGTTATATAAAATTACATAGATAAATTGTCTTTTCAATTTTCCAGACCTAAAATACTATCATCTAACTTGAGGAAAGTAAGTCATCATTGCTCAAAATATGGCCTTCCATATTAGTAATGCCTGGGGTAAATCCTGAAAGAAAGAGACATATCATCGAAGGGCAGGGAAAAGCAAAACTGCTCCATGAAGTAGAATGATGTTAGCTTGGTCTAAAACAGAAATATGATTATCAAAACTGAATAATAGTGTGCAATAGAGTTTAATATGTACTTTTGAACAGAACGAGGCTGATGTTATTACAGAGATACTGTATTAGCAAATGTGAAAGCTCATATTTTATTCTTATTTAAAGAGAACTTATGAAAATTACAATTAGCAAAGTTATTTGATATGATTGTGCTTTTTAATAGTTTAATCCTGATACTCTGTAGCAGATGAAAACATGAATATACATACCTATGGGGATCTGATGTTTGTCACTTATGCCAAAAGATTAACACTGGAAAGTAGACAGCATTTTAAACACATATTGCTGGATAAACTGGATTTCCAGGTACTGAAAAATGAAATTGGTCACATCCCTATCACCCTTGCACAAAACTAAATTCAATGGGTTTAGAGAATTAAATCTATAACCTAAGACCTATACTTTTAGAAAAAAACATAGGAAGCACTCTATATGAGGATTTTTTCTGAATAAAACTCTATTTTACTTAAAATTAATATCAATAGTTACTAAGAAAGATTTTATGAAACTAAAATGCTTCTTTATACCCAAGGAAACAGTCATTAAAATGGTGAAGGATCCCACAGAATGGGGCTTAATATTTGCCAAGTATGTTTCTGACAAAATTAATTACTTGAATACATAAAAACTCAAACAATAAAGCAAAATACCCATTTAGAACATAGGTGTTCTGTCTTTCTAAACACAGGGTTTTGAAAAGAAGAAAAAAAGGCCAACATTGTTTACCATCCTTAGAAATTAGTAAACTGGACATTAGAACAATTATGAGCATTCGTCTTATCCCAGTTAAACTGACAAAGATCAAGCAAAGACCCATCAAATGACAGACAAAAAATATGCAAGAAATTATGTGGAAAATAGTGGACCCTCATCACTAGTAATGAGATCAGAAAGTGCTCAGCCACTATAGAATGTGGGGAAAAAAAAACTTAGAAATCTGAAAATAAATTTCCCATGTGTCTTAGCTTCTCTACTCCTTGGCACATATCCAAAAACTCGAGATCCTGCTCTACAGCTGCTTGTGCAGTCATGGTGCTGCTGCTGTATTCACAATAGGAAATGGAAACAGCAAAAAATATCCTCCATTTGAAAACTGGCTAATGAAAATACTATATATAGTCCTTTAAGTTGTGGAATATTATTCAGCTGTAAAGAAAATTGAAATCATAAAGTTTTCACATAAATTCATGAATCTAGAAAAGATTATATTGGGTAGAATAACCCATACTCAGAAAGAAAAACATTGCATCTTCTCTCTCATTTCAGGCTCCCGGGAAATTACTAATTTTTTGACAAGTACAAATTTACATTTGCCTCCAAAGTTTTCCATTTGCCCTGATCCCTCAACAATGGACAATGCCTGGGCACATATTTTCCCTGAAGCATATTTTCCTAAATAGCTTTCTTGTGTATTTGCTATCCTTTCTGTACTTTATCATCCTTTCAATACTTCCTTTACTAGTGCTGATTGGTCAGTTAATGAGCCCAATTTTGATGATAAGTAATACTTTGAATCTAAGAAACAAAAATTTATTTATAACCCTCAGTCTCTATTTCTGAGACTCTTAATTCTTGTTGCGTTCCTGGATGCCCTGCTCCAATTTTTTTTCCCATTGCTTTCCCTAAATGTCATTTGCTAAAAGGACTTATTCCACCTATTTGCTGCTACACATAAAGTTTCCTTATAACATTCTATATATTATATTTTCTTTACTGTGTCTATTCACACTTGTATTGGAACTACTTTTGCTATTTTTCGTAAAGAACCTCAATGGTCCCTCCTTACTTTACATGGTTCCTTTCAGATTTCAGGTTTGAAATATATAATTATTAATTGCATTATTGCTACTTCAATAAATGCTGCTGGTCTAACTGGCTGTCTGTATGTAGAAAAATGAAAATACACCTATATTTGTCACCTTGCACAAAGCTTAAGCCCAAGTTGATCAAGGACCTCAACATAAAACCATATACACTGAATCTAGTAGAAGAGAAAGTGGGAAAGAGCCTTGAATTCATTGGAACAGGGGACATTTCCTAAATCAAACTCCAATGACTCATCCTCTAGGATCAAGAATTGATAAGTGGGACCTCATGAAACTAGAAAGCTTCTGTAAGGCAAAAGACATAGCCAATAAGACAACATGGCAACCTACAGATTTGGAAAAAAATTTTCACTAACTCCACATCTGATAGAGGGCTAATATTCAAAATGTATAAAGAACTCAGAAAGCTAACCACCCCCAATCCAAACAAACCAATCGAAAAATGGAATATAAAACTAAACCGAAAATTCACAACAGAGCAGTCTCCAGTGTCTGAGAAACACCTAAAAAATGTGGTAAGTCCTTAGTGATGAGAGAAATGCAAATCAAAATGACTCTGATATTTGCCACTTATACCAAACACAATGGCGAAGACCAAAACCTCATGTGACAGCACATGTTGGCAAGGATGTGGTAAAAGAGGAACACTCCTCTAATTCTGGTGGGATTGAAGACTGGTATACCCACCACTCTGGAAATCAATGTGGAGGTTGCTCAGAAAATTAGAAATAGATCTACCTGAAGACCTAGCAATATCATTTCTGGGAATATACCCAAAAGATGCCCCACCATGCCACAGGGTCAGTTGTTCTACTATGTACATAGTGGCCTTGTTTCATTTTTACATACTTGATTTCAATCTTTTTTTTTTCTGCACACTATATTTAAATATCTATGCCTGGGTGATGTTTGTATCTATTCATAATTCTTTCCAATTTATAAGCAGGCTGAATTCATATAAATTAATAACAAGTTACTTCACCCCTCAAAAAATGGGAAAACCTCCATGCTCATGGATCGGAAGAATCAATGGAGTTAAAATGGCCATTTTGCCAAAAGCAATATACAGATTCAATGCAATACCCATCAAAATCCCAACTCAATTCTTCACAGAGTTAGAAAGAGCAATTATCAAATTCATCTGGAATAACAAAAAACCCAGGATAGCTAAAACTATTCTCAGCAACAAAAGAAATTCTGGGGGAATCAGTATCCCTGACCTCAAGCAATACTACAGAGCAATAGTGTTAAAAACTGCATGGTATTGGTACAGTGATAGGCAGGAGGATCAATGGAACAGGATTGAAGATCCAGAAATGAACCCACACACCTATGGCTACTTGATCCTCGACAAAGAGGCTCAAAACATCCAATGGAAAAAAGATAGCCTTTTCAACAAATAGTACTGGTTCAACTGGAGGTCAGCATGCAGAAGAATACGAATTGATCCATCCTTGTCTCCTTGTACTAAGCTCAAATCCAAATGGATCAAGGACCTCAACATAAAGCCAGACACTCTGAAGCTAATAGAAAAGAAACTGGGGAAGACCCTTGAGGACATTGTACAGGGAGAAAGTTTCTGAGCAGAACACCAATATCGTCTGATCTAAGATCAAGAATTGACAAATGGGACCTCATAAAATTACAAAGTTTCTGTAAGGCAAAGGACACCATCAAGAGGACAAATCGGCAACCAACAAATTGGGAAAAGATCTTCACCAATCCTACATCAGATAGAGGGCTAATATCCAATATATATAAAGAACTCAAGAAGTTAGACTCCAGAAAACCAAACAACACTATTAAAAAATGGGGTACAGAGTTAAACAAAGAATTCTCACCTGAAGAACTTCAGATGGCGGAGAAGCATCTTAAAAAATGCTCCACTTCATGAGTCATTAGGGAAATGCAAATCAAAACAACCCTGAGATTTCACCTTACACCAGTCAGAATGGCTAAGATTAAAAATTCAGGATGCAGCAGGTGTTGGAGAGGGTGTGGAGAAACAGGAACACTCCTCCACTGCTGGTGGGGTTGCAAATTGGTACAACCACTCTGGAAATCAGTCTGGCCGATACTCTGAAAACTGGGCACCTCACTTTCAGAAGATCCTGCTATACCACTCCTGGGCATATACCCAGAGGATTCCCCACCATGTAATAAGGATACATGCTCTACTATGTTCATAACAGCCCTATTTATAATTGCCAGAAGCTGGAAAGAACCCAGGTATCCCTCAACAGAAGAGTGGATGCAAAAAATGTGGTATATCTACACAATGGAGTACTATTCAAACATTAGAAACAATGAATTCATGAAATTCTTAGGCAAATGGATGAAGCTAGAGAACATCATACTAAGTGAGGTAACCCAGACTCAAAAGATGAATCATGGTATGCACTCACTAATAAGTGGATATTAACCTAGAAAACTGGAATATCCAAAACATAATCCACACATCAAATGAGGTACAAGAAGAAAGGAGGAGTGGCCCCTTGTTCAGGGAAAGACTCAGTGAAGCAGTATTCAGCAAAACCAGAACGGGGAAGTGGGAAGGGATGTGTGGGAGGACAGGGGGAGAGAATGGGGCTTATGGGACTTTCGGGGAGTGGGGGCTAGAAAAGGGGAAATCATTTGAAATGTAAATAAAAAATCTATTGAATAAATAAAGAAAAGATTATATTCAACAAAAAAATAAATAAATAAGCCCTTTAGTTCCAAACTTTCTTTTAGCTCATGATTTTTTTCAAATCCTAAATAAGATGATAGAATTATAATCAAAAAGTGTTCTCATATGCTAATGAGACTACTCCCTAAATTCTTTGATTTTTCTCTCAGTTTCACTGTATCTGGTTTGTAGAGTTTGATCAATTTGGAATTGAATTTTTTTTTAATATTTTCTATTGGATATTTTCTTTTATTTATTCAATATATTTTTTATTTACATTTCAAATGATTTCCCTTTTCTGGGCCCTCATTCCCCGAAAATCCCATAGCCCCCTTCCCTCCCGCTGTTCTCCCACCCACCCCTTGCCACTTCCCTGATCAGGTTTTGCCCTGTACGACTATACTGAGTCTTTCCAGAACCAGGACACTCCTCCATTCTTCTTGTACCTCATTTGATGTGTAGATTATGTTTTGGGTATTCCAATTTTCTAGGTTAATATTCACTTATTAGTGAGTGCATACCATGATTGATCTTTTGTGACTGGGTTACCTCACTTAGTATGATGTTCTCCAGCTCCATCCATTTGCCTAAGAATTTCATGAATTCAATGTTTCTAATGTCTGAATAGTACTCCGTTGTGTATATATACCACATTTTTTGCATCCATTCTTCTTTTGAGGGATACCTGGGTTCTTTCCAGCTCTGGCTATTATAAATAGGGCTGCTATGAATATAGTGGAGCATGTATCCTTATTACATGCTGGGGAATCCTCTGGGTATATGCCCAGGAGTGGTTTAGCAGGGTCTTCTGGAAGTGACATGCCCAGGTTTCTGAGGAACCACCAGACTGATTTCCAGAGTGGTTGTACTAATTTGCAGCCCCACTGGCAGTGGAGGAGTGTTCCTCTTTCTCCACATCCTTGCCAACACTTGCTGTCTTCTGAATTTTTAATCTTAGCCATTCTGACTGGTGTAAGGTGAAATCTCAGGGTTGTTTTGATTTGCATTTCCCTAATGAATAATGAAGTTGAACATTTTTTAAGATGCTTCTCAGCCATCCGAAGTTCTTCAGGTGAAAATTCTTTGTTTAACTCTGTACCCCATTTTTAATAGGGTTATTTGGTTTTCTGGGGTCTAACTTCTTGAGTTCTTTGTACATATTCGATATTAGCCTTCTATCTTATGTAGGGTTGGTAAAGATCTTTTCCAAATTTGTTTGTTGCTGATTTGTCTTTTTGACGGTGTCCTTTGCCTTACAGAAACTTTGTAATTTTATGAGGTCCCATTTGTCAATTCTTGATCTTTGAACATACGCTATTGGTGATCTGTTCAGAAACTTTCTCCCTGTACTGATGTCCTCAAGGGTCTTCTGAGTTTCTGTTCTATTAGCTTCAGAGTGTCTGGCTTTATGTGGAGGTCCTTGATCCATTTGGAGTTGAGCTTAGTACAAGGAGACAAGAATGGATCAATTCACATTCTTCTGCATGCTGCCCTCCAGTTGAACCAGCACCATTTGTTGAAAAGGCTATCTATTTTCTTTTTTCTTTTTTCTTTTTTTTTCCTGAATTCTTTTTTTTATTCGATATAATTTATTTACATTTCAAATGATTTCCCTTTTCTACCCCCCCCACTCCCCAAAAGTCCCGTAAGCCCCCTTCTCTTCCCCTGTCCTCCCACCCACCCCTTCCCACTTCCCCGTTCTGGTTTTGCCGAATACTGTTTCACTGAGTCTTTCCAGAACCAGGGGCTATCTTTTTTCCATTGGATGTTTTCAGCCCCTTTGTCGAGGATAAAGTGGCCATAGGTATGTGGGTTCATTTCTGGATCTTCAATCCTGTTCCATTGATCCACCTGACTGTCATTGTACCAATACTATGCAGTTTTTAACACTATTTCCCTGTTGCTTGAGGTCAGGGATACTGATTCTCCCAGATTTTCTTTTGTTGTTGAGAAGAGTTTTAGCTATCCTGGTTTTTTTGTTATTCCAGATGAATTTGAGAATTGCTCTTTCTAACTAATGAAATTCTTTCTTCTAATGAAGAATTGAGTTGGGATTTTGATGGGTATTGTATTGAATCTGTATATTGCTTTTGGCAAAATGGCCATTTTAGCTATATTAATCCTGCTGATCCATGAGCATGGGAGGTTTTTCCATTTTTGAGGTCTTCTTCCATTTCCTTCTTCATAGTCTTGAAGTTCTTGTCATACAAATCTTTCACATGTTTGGTAAGAGTCACCCTAAGGTACTTTATACTGTTTGTCACTATTGTGAAGGGTGCCATTTCCCTAATTTCTTTCTCAGTCTGCTTATCCTTTGAGTATAGGAAGGCTACTGATTTGCTTGAGTTGATTTTATAACCTGCCACTTTGCTGAGGTTCTTTATCAGCTGTGGGAGTTCTCTAGTGGAGTTTTTTGGGTCACTTAGGTAGACTATCATATCATCTGCAAATAATGATAGTTTGAGTTCTTCCTTTCTAATTTGTATTCCTTTGACCTCCTTATGTCGTCTAATTGCTCGAGCTAGTACCTCAAGTACAATATTGAAAAGATAAGGAGAAAGGGGGCAGCCCTGTCTAGTTCCTGATTTTAGTGGGATTGCTTCAAGTTCCTCTCCATTTAGTTTGATGCTGGCTACCGGTTTGCTGTATATTGCTTTTACTATGTTTAGGTATGGGCCTTGAATTCCTGTCTTTTCCAAGACTTTAAGTATGAAAGGAAGCTGAATTTTGTCAAATGCTTTTTCAGCATCAAATGAAATGACCATGTGGTTTTTTTCTGTGAGTTTGTTTATGTAGTGGATTGCATTGATGGATTTCCATATATTGAACCAACCCTGCATCCCTGGAATAAAGCCTACTTGATTATGTGGATGATCATTTTTATGTGTTCTTGGATTTGGTTGGCAAGAATTTTATTGAGTAATTTTGCATCGATGTTCATAAGGGAAATTGGTTTGAATTTCCCTTTCTTTATTGGATCTTTGTGTGATTTTGGTATCAGCATAACTGTGGCTTCATAGAAGGAATTGGGTAGTGTTCCTTCTGTTTCTACTTTGTGGAACAGTTTGAAGAGTATTGGTGTTAGGTCTTCTTTGAAGGTCTGATAGAATTCTGCACTGAAACCATCTAGTCCTGTGCCTTTTTGGTTGGAAGACTTTCTATAACCCCTTCTATTTCTTTAGGGTTTATGGGACTGTTTAGATGATTTAGTTGGTCCTGATTTAATTTTGGTATTTGGTATCTGTCTAGGAAATTGTCTATTTCTTTCAGATTCTCCAGTTGTGTTGAGTATAGGCTTTTAGGAGGATATGATGATTTTTTTTAATTTCCTCAGTTTCTGTTGTTATATACCCCTTTTCATTTCTATTTTTATTAATTTGGATACTTTCTCTGTGCCCTTTGGACAGTCTGCCTAAGGGTTTATCTATCTTGTTGATTTTCTCAAAGAACCATCTCCTGGATTTGTTGATTCTTTGTATGGTTCTTTTTGTTTCCACTTCACTGATTTCAGCCCTGAGTTTGATGATTTACTGTCTTGTACTCCTCCTGGGTGAATTGGCTTCTTTTTGTTCCAGGGCTTTCAGGTGTGTCCTTAAGCTGCTATTGTATGCACTCTCCATTTTCTTTTTGGAGGCACTCAGGGCTATGAATTTTCCTCTTAGCACTGCTTTCATTGTGTCCCAACGATTTGGGTATGTTGTGCCTTCATTTTCATTAAATTCTAAAAAGTCTCTGATTTCTTTCTTTATTTCTTCTTTGGCCAAGGTGTCATTGAGTAGAGTATTGTTCAGCCTCCATGTGTATGTGGGATTCCTGTTGATTTTGTTGCTATTTAAAATCACTTTTATTCCATAGTGATCTGATAGGAGCCATGGGATAAATACGATCTTCTTCTATTTGTTGAGGTGCACATTGTGAGCAATTTTATAGTCAATTTTGGAGGAGGTACCATGAGGTGCTGAGAAAAAGGTATATCCTTTTCTTTAGGGTGAAATGTTCTATATATATCAGTCAAATCCAATTGGTCCAAAGCTTCAACTAGTTTTACTGTGTCCCTGTTTAGTTTCTGTTTTTCTGATCGGTCCATTGAGGAGAGCGGAGTGTTGAAGTCACCCACAAATATTGTGTTAGGTTCAATGTGTGCTTTGAGCTTTAATAAAGTTTCTTTTACAAATGAGGGTGCCATTGCATTTGGCACATAGATGTTCAGAATTGAAAATTCTTCTTCGTGGATTTTTACTTTGACCAGCAAGAAATATCCTTCTGTGTCTCTTTTGATGACTTTAGGTTGAAAGTCAATTTTATCTGATATTAGAATGGCTACTCTGACTCGTTTCCTGAGACCATTGGCTTGTAAAATTGTCTTCTAGCCTTTTACTCTAAGGTAGTTTTTGTCTTTGACACTGAGGTGTGTCTCCTGTATGCAGCAAAATGTAGGGTCCTGCTTACATATCCAGTCTTTTAATCTATGTCTTTTTATTGGAGAATTGAGTCCATTGATAAGAGATATTAAGAGATATTAAGGAATAGTGATTATTACTTCCTGTCATTTTTTTATGTTATTTTTATATTTGAGTGGTTATCTTCTTTTGGGTTTGATGAAAGAAGATAACTATCTTGCTCTTTTCACAGTATAGTTTCCCTCCTTGTATTGGAGTTTTCCTCCTATTATTCTTTGCAGAGCTGGGTTTGTGGAAAGATATTGTGTAAATTTGGTTTTGTCATGGAATATCTTGGTTTATCCATCTATGGTGATTGAGAGTTTTGCTGGGTATAGTAGTCTTGGCTGGCATTTGTGTGCTCTTAGAGTCTGCATGAGATCTGCCCAGGATCTTCTAGCTTTCATGGTCTCTGGTGAGAAGTCTGGTGTGATTCTGATAGGTCTTCCTTTATATGTTACTTGGCCTTTTTCTCTTACTGCTTTTAATATTCTTTCTTTGTTTAGTGCATTTGCGGTTTTGATTATTATGTGATGGGAGGTATTTCTGCTCAGGTCCACTCTGTTTGGGGTTCTGTAGGCTTCTTGTATATTCATGGGCATCTCTATAAGTTGGGAAAGTTTTCTTCCATAATTTTGTTGAAGATATTTGCTTGCCCTTTCAGCTGGAAATCTTCACTCTCATCTATATCTATAATCCTTAGATTTGGTCTTCTCATTGTGTTCTGGATTTCCTGGATGTTCTGGGATACAAGCTTTTGAATTTTGCATTTTCTTTGACTGTTGAGTCAATGGTTTCTATGGTATCTTTAGCATCTGAGATTCTTTCTTCCATCTCTTGTATTCTGTTGTTGATATTTGCATCTACGGCCCCTGATTTCTTCTCAAGGTTTTCTATCTCCAAAGTTGTCTCCCTTTGTGATTTCTTAGCTGTTTCCACTTCTGTTTTTAGATCCAGGATGGTTTTGCTCAGTTCCTTCCTTTGTTTGTTTGTGTTTTCCTTTAATTCTTTAAGAGATTTTTATGTTTCCTCTTTCAGGACTTCTGCCTGTTGACTCAAGTTCTCCTGCATTTCTTTAAGTTTGTGTGTGTGTGTGTGTGTGTGTGTGTTTCTTCTTTATTGGCTTCTATCTCTTGAGCCTTATTCTCCTGAATTTCTTTAAGTGTTTTTTGTATTTCCATTATACGGGTTTCTAGCTTATTCATGTTCCCCTGTATTTCTTTAAGAGATTCATTTATGTCCTTTTTGTGTTCTTCTAGCAGCATCATGACCAGTGATTTATCCAAATCTTGTTTTTCTGGTGTGTTGGCATAACCAGGACTTGCTGAGGTTGGAGAGTTTGGTTCAGATGCTGCCATATTGCCTAGATTTCTGTTAATAGCATTCCTGCATTTGCCCTTTGCCATCTTGTTCTCTGCCATTAGTTGGTCTTGTCCCTGGATGGTGTTTGAGCCTCCTGTAAGGCTCTAGGGCTATTTCCACAACACTGCATGGCTGGGTTTCCCCTGTCACAGATTGCTGATGTGCTGTCTTCCTCTTGGGGTCCCTGGGAGCCCTAGTGTGCCTTGCCCCAGATTGTCTCTCTGAATCAGGTGGTGCCCATTTATATGCTCCTTCAGGGAGTGCTGATGGTGTATGCTGTAGGACTTTTTCTGAGTGATGATCACTCTGCTGGGCAGCAAATCACCCAACTGTGTTGGTGCACACAAGGCTAGCCTAGCTGCTCAGACTCCGAGTCTAGGCAAAAGCCTGGCAGGCCAAGGCCCAAGCAAAGTTCCCCTTGGGCTATGAGTGTTAACTGGTTCTGTCAGGTGGCCAGGATGGTGGCTGGGCTAACAACCTCCTGGCCAGGTTGGCACACAGATGGTCCACCTAGCAGCCCAGGTCTTGGAGGCAGTCCAGGGCCTGTTGGGCCTAGACCCCCCCCCCCCCCCGCATGTTAGCCTCAGGCTATGACTATTAGCTTACTTTGCCTGCTAGAACTCTCTGGCGTCCCGTAGCCAAAATGGTGGCACATGCGCCGGGCCGGGGGCAAACAACCTCCTGGCTGGGTTTGTACACCGATGTTCCCCTGAACAGCCCAGGGCCTGGGTACAGGCCAATGCCCGTTGGGCTTAGACCCCCGTGATGTTAGTCTCGGGTTATTTTTGCGTACCTCAGGCTGTCTGATCTCTCTGGTGTCTGAGAACCAAGATGGAGGTGAGTCTCTTGTAACTGACTGGTGGGAGGCAGAGTTCTGATGTGGCTTCTGTGTGGTGAAAGCTGTAGCTGCTTGCAGCCTGGCTGACCAGCGATGGTCAGTGGTAGTGGCTGTAGGCACTACCTGGACCCTGTCACCTTGGCTAGCCTAGGTGCTCGTTTCACTGCTGATGGCCCTTCTGCTGGATGAGCCGCTGCTGCTGTTGCTGCTGCTGCCACCGCCCGCCCCAAAGAATGGAATTGAATTTTTTGAACCATGATAAATACGCATATATTTGTATACATTGGAAATGTGTCCAATTCCAGTTTTACTCTCATCGTTTAATAAAGATGTTTCCCTTTACCCCATGCATATTTCTGATTTCTTTATAAAAGAAATCAGGTGTCCAGTGATACGTGGAATTATGTCATTCTTGTATTTGATTCTATTGACCAACTTCTGCTTTTATGCCAATAGTGTGATGTTTTTAATAAGAAGCTTTTGTAGTATAACTTGAGTTCAGGATTAAAGAGACCTCACAAATCTTGTGTTCATTCTTCAAGACTGTTAGCTAACCTATTTGTGTGTGTGTGTGTGTGTGTGTGTGTGTATGTGTGTGTTTCCATCTTTTCATATGAAGTTATTAATTTTCATTCTCAGATCTGTGAAGAATTATATTTGAATTTTAACAAGTTTTGCATTGAATCTGTAGATTGTTTTTGGTAGGATGGACAATTTTGCTATGTTAATTCTACAACTCTATACAAAATGAAAGATAGGCCTCATTACTGCAGAAAATACACACACAACTCCTTTACCATCGAGAGCTCAAGTTTGTTCTTATATAAAGAGAATATCTACACCCATGTTCTTTTGTTTATGATTTGGAAAGGTACTCTGCAGGCTACTAAAAGAGAAATGTAAATATCAACCCAGCCACAAATATTTGTATACATATGGGAAACATCTTCTTGCATATGTACTATAGTTTTACATTTAGCATTTTATGAACTTCCTGAATGTGTAAAGATATGGGTCTTTGATTCCTGTGTCTACTATTTTCTTGTAATTTTTTTCCTATTTACTAGTCTACCTTCTACTTAAAGGTTTTTTGTTTTATCTTATATTTTATTTTGTTATGTCTTGTCATATCTTAGAAGTCTGTTCTTTTCTAATGAGAGACAAAAATGAAGTGGATCAGGCATAAAGAAGATTTCAGCAGTAACTGGAAAGACAAGATGGAGGGGAGACTATATTTAGATTGTACTATATGAGAAAAGATTCTTGTTTAGTAAAAGTAATAAAAAATCACTTGACAACAAATTTATTAAATTTTCTACCTTTTTTCTCTATCATTATCAAGTAGGTAATAATGGTCAATCTCAAAAAAAAATAATGGTCAGTCTCACACAAAATTCATCAGCAGTGTTGAGATATACATCTTCTGATGTATGTGTTTTTTGTATGAGTATTTTGCCTTGTGACAAATACATCTGCTCTGTTCATAGGGGATTTTTTTTCCTAAAACAATGGAATAAACTAGAAAATTACAATCTACTGAACTCACCAACATCCTCAGTAATCTTGCATGTGGATTTTCCCCAATATTAGCCTTAATTAGGCTGTAGGAATGTGCTTTAACTTTTTGGCCTGTTTTGTAATTTCTAAAGTGAGCATCTAGTTAATGTCTACCCCATAAATTGTTAAACAATAAATGTATACTACAGAGAAATGATCTAGAGGATATTACTTTGTCCAATACATTAAATATTATTTAGTGACTGGCCAAGCAGAGCTCTCAAAATCTAAATCTGGCATAGATACTACACCATCAGCAATAACGGGAATTACTGTAATTTTGAGTTAAAATAGTAACTGAATAAGATGAGATGGACAATTTTAGGGTTTTCATTATTTCTCATATACTACCATTTGCCCAATTGCATGAAAGAAATTTCTTTGAATCACATTCAACAACTACTTCCATACCACCATAGTTTTCCACACTTTTAAAATAAATTCCCTCTGTGTGAAGTTTGTACTTTTCAGTTGTCTGAGCTGAATGTGTTCTGACATGTTTCCTAGTATTGTCTCCAATGAATGTTTCCAGTCATTTCAGGTTTGACCTTTAGAGAATCTCCTGTGAAATTTAGAAGGCAGAGAAATAAATATGGAAAGGCACCCCCTCTTTATGCTTTGAAAATCAGAATCATTCTGTCTTTGACTTACACATTACCACTGACTGGCTTGCTCCCCTTGGTCTGGTTGGGTAGCAGCTGGTATGCAAATTCACCACAACTGCCAGGGTTCTTTCCACACATTTCAGTCCTGAGTGAGGCAGTTTTTCATAATCATTGGTACCCTTATCTCTCATGATAGGCAGTGATTTGGGCAGAGCATACCTCTAGCCACTGCATCCTCCTCTTATTTGGAAAATGAGCTGGGTAGGTGAACAGACCTGATGGTTTGGCATTTGTTTTATCAGTAACACATGAACCGTGGACCAGGCCAAGTGCTATGAGCATAGCATATTTGGAATGGACACTGGCTATCAGAAAAATGATAGCTAATAGAAATAATCAAAAAGGAATTACACCTAAAGAAATGTTGAAATTTCTTAGTGATTAGAAATCCGCCAATCAACATGACTACAATTTAAACAAAACATATTCTGTGACAGTAAAACCTTCATGAGCCATATTTTACTGCCTGCCCAATTCACATAAAAAATGTGCATGATGGCAAGGATGGATTTCATACGTAAATGAAGCAAACATTTATTTTGAAGGCCACTTCAGCTGCCACCATTATTCTGAGCCAAGTTTGTCAACATCATAAAAAAATACTGTATTTGAGATTTCTTGATGCAGGTGTCACTATAGCACAGAATTAAGTCAATAGAGCCTTTTAATAGGGAATTCATTGGAATTGATGTATTTTCCTTTTGTAGTCCAGTGCCTCAGTTAAATCCGAATTCATGAATCTGACATATATAATTATACAAAGCACACATAGCATCTGAACAAACTTCAACACAATGAGATGTATTATGAATGTGGTAAGCATAGAATTCACTGATTTTTCAAAAGTACCCTAAACAGAAGGCAGGGATATTGAATACAGTAATAAAATGGTGTAAAGGAACTTGGATGTTTCTATGTCCATTGCTTAGCTTATAAATTGTTAAAAAGTATAGTAGTATCATGCATAAGAGTGATTAATATTTGAATATTACAGAAAATTAGAGAATTGTCATTCTTGGGGAGAGGGCTACCATTCTTTGACACTTTGCTTATAAGGTGGGATTGATGAAAAAAAGGTATTTGGAGAATGGAAGTGAAACAGAAGTATTTGGCATTATTATGATCATTGGAAGCTAGCTACCAATGCAACTTTAATGAACTAATTGCATACTGGTCACATAAATAAAGGTTTCAAATAAAACTGTCTATAAGAGGCTAGAAAAATAGACATCACTGTGGATAGAAATAATGCTTGCTGGGCAGACAAATTTCAATTGTTGAGATGTCTAGTACCCATGTAAATGCTGGTCAGATGAGGTATTCCGCCAGTGATCCCAGGAATCAAGAGATGTATACAAAGTAACCTGAAGTAGACTTTCAAGCTAGATTAGTTGAATTTGTGAGCTCATGGTTTAAGTAAAACACCCTTCTTCAATGTAGAAAGTAGAAAGCAATAGAGGAAGGTACCCAATGTCAACTTCTAACATTCATGTATTTGAATACATGCATAATCACACACACACACACACACACAACATGGGATGAACATACTTTCACATGTGCACTCAGACACACAGATTTATAAAACAAACAGAACAGAATCTATATTCAAAGTATGGTTATAATTTATTTATATTCTGGACTTGGAAACTTTTTATACTTTTACATTCTAACTTTCTTAATAAGTGTTTTGAGCACAGTTAAATATAGTCAGTTTTTTCTGTATTCTTTTTTTAATAGATATTTTCTCTATTTACATTTCAAATGTTAGCACCTTTAATGATTTCCCCTCTGAAAACCCAGTATCTCCCCCCCCACACACACCCCCCACTCACCAACCCCATCCACTCCCTCTTCCTTGCCCTGAAATTCCCCTATACTGGGCATCGAGCCTTCACAGGACCAAGGGCCTCACCTCCTATTGATGCCTCACAAGGTCATCCTCTGCTACATATGCAGCTGGAGCCATTGGTCCCTCCATGTGTAATTTTTGGTTTGTGGTTAAGTCCCTGTGAGCTCTGGGTGGGTACTGTTTGGTTCATATTGTCATTCCTCCTATGGGGGTACAAATCACTTCAGCTCCTTGGGTCTTTTCTCTAGCTCCTACATTGGGGACCCTGTGCTTATTCCAATGGTTGGCTGTGAGCATCCACTTTTGTATTTGTCAGGCACTTGCAGAGCAGCTCAGGAGACAGCTATATCAGGCTTCTGTCAGCAAGCACTTCTTGACATCCACAATAGTTTCTGGGTTTGGCAACTCTATATGGGATGGGTAGTCAGGTGGGACAGTCTGTGTATGGCCTTTCCTTCATTCTCTGCTCCATATTTGTTTAAGAGTCCTTTGTCTCTGTAAAAAAAAAAAAAGTGTCTTCATGGCTTTTTCATCCTAAATGTTGACTCAGCAGCTCCTAGAACAAACCCCATGATCCTGTGCTATAATAGACACCTAGGTGACACAGGTATATACCAAATTGATCAGTAAATCAATCTGAGCAAACTGCATGAAATTTCAATCAATTTTTATGTATTACACTTTGGAAAAGTTATAGATAAATACCATGTCTGAAATAGAAATTAAAGAGCCCATTGATTGTACTCACTTTGATGAAACTTGCTCTCAATCCTATGAACATTTTCAGCCCTGAATAGAAATCAGAGGGAACGAGAACACAATTTCAAATAACAAGTTTACAGGATGAAGACAAATATTAAAAAGACTGAAAATATCATTATTATACTGCTAAGAGCATTGCTTTATATTTTAACATTGCTTTAGAGTTTCAAAGCACAATCAAATCTTCTGTTTGATTCTTGCAGTAAAATATGCCTGGGAATACAATTTGTATTGTTCTTTCTGTGAATAAAGAAGTTAAGTAACAAGAGAGATGTACTTCATGTTACCTTTCAGTTTGGGACTGAACTCAGCTAGTCAGATACTGCTGAGGACCCCTGGGGCATATCTACAGAAGCAGAGAAGTATTTTGTTTTAGTTAGATGGAAAGTTTTGAAAGTCAGTGGTGATTGGTTAAAAGGCTATTTCCTTTAGCAGAAGATAAAACAGGAAAACATTCTAGAAATTTCTATAGTCTGAATGAGAATGGTTAGTTTATGACAAAGGCAGAGAATAATAAAAAAGAAAGCACTTTTTATAATTATTCAGTATATTTTTTAGAAAAAATAAGCAAGAAAAAAATCCATATTTATATTCTAATTATCATTTAATTTTGCATTCTGGAGCATTGTAGAATTTTTGCATTGATTTTATAGGCAATATTTGAGAATAACTATAAAATATAGTGGAAAAGCAAGTATGAATTCAGTTATAACAAAGCATATATAATGCAATTTATATCTCGAAACAAAGGAAGCAATTGTGCAAGCCTCTAACAACAAGACTCAAGAGATAGAGTTTGTAGTTCAAGCTTACCAAGGCTAGGCAGTTACTTCCATTACATCCTGGACCACATGGTAACCTACATCAAGGAAGTAAGTCAGCGAAGAATTAAGTAAATATGTTAACTGAGTAGATAGCCTGAACATAAAAATGAATTTTCAATCCAAACTGACTTCTGGCTTTGATATTCCTGGAGAAAATATTTAGGTGATAAAATTAATGAAAGTATAATAGTCTCCAATTATTTTAAATAATCTGATGATGTCCAAATTTGAAGCAATTGTATTTGATTTAATATTTTAGTTTTTATATAAAATACAAATTTGCAATAATCCTGACAGTCTTGTGTAAATGATTTATTTTCTATATTAATTGTAAAAATACTGGAATCAAGCCAATATCTAATGATTGAAAATAGGAAATTTGAACCTTCACAAAACTTTGCTGGTTCTATTTTTTCAAACAATTTAAATATAGAGAAGTTAAAATAAATAAACCTTTTATAACCACTGAAACTGTCGATGCAAACTATGATGTGTTTCAAGCTGGCCCTCATTGCAGATAATATTTTTTATTGTCATGAAGATGCTATGGTAAACATACCTAGCTTATATCTTTGCCTTGTGGCTTTATATACTATTAGTACTAAACTCCAGTTACCGATTGATAAAATGCAACCTCTTATATGTTTTTTCCCACTCAGTCCTTTCATTTGTCTTGATTGTTCCCAGTATGAAATCAATAAGCCTGTCTTTTTTTTTCTTTTATTCGATATATTTTTTATTTACCTTTCAAATGATTTCCCCTTTTCTGGTACCCCCCACTCCCCGAAAGTCACATAAATCCCCTTCCCTCCCCCTGTTCTCTCACCCAGCCCCTCCCATTTCCCTGTTCTGGTTTTGTCTTATATGGCTACACTGAGTCTTTCCAGAACCAGAGGCCACTCCTCCATTCATCTTGTACCTCATTTGATGTGTGGATTATGTTTTTGATATTCCAGTTTTCCAGGCTAATATCCACTTATTAGTGAGTGCATACCATGATTGATCTTTTGAGACTGGGTTACCTCACTAAGTATGATGTTCTCCAGATCCATCCATTTGCCTAAGAATTTCATGAGTTCATTGTTTCCAATGGCTGAATAGTATACCACATTTTTTTGCATCCATTCTTCTGTTGAGGGATACCTGGGTTCTTTCCAGCCTCTGGCTATTATAAATAGGACTGCTATGAGCATAGTGGAGCATGTATCCTTATTACATGCTGGGGAATCCTCTGGGTATATGCCCAGGAGTGGTATATCAGGATCTTCTGGAAGTGATGTGCCTAGTTTTCTGAGGAACTGCCAAACTGATTTCCAGAGTGTTTGTATCAGTTTGCAACCCCACCAGCAGTGGAGGAGTGCTCCTCTTTCTCCACATCCTTGCCAACACCTGCTGTCTCCTGAATTTTTAATCTTAGCCATTCTGACTGGTGTAAAGTGAAATCTCAGGGTTGTCTTTGTGGGGTGAATTGAATATGTAAGTTCACTTTACTATGTGATCCATCCCAACTTGGTAGTTACATAAGGCTGGTTATTCTGTTTGATGTGGTAGCTGCAATTCAGAACTAAGCAGCTGAATTTGTCTGCTGTTCTCTGTTAATATTGCTGTTGTGTTAAATTATACCACTATTATTTTAGAATGATTATCAGCCAGTACTCCAATCATCTCATTATACATAATTTTCCCAATAAATTTAGCTGTGCTTTCCTTATTCACACAATCAATTTCTGGGGTATAAATAGTCAACAAATGCCTTATAAAATGTATAAATGAATGCAGTACAGAAACACTACAGTTTATTTAGAGATACACTTAATAGATCCATGTGCTGTAACTACTAACAAAGTTGGGCTTTCCTTACAAAGGTCATATCCCCCTACTCCAGCTCTTTGACCTAAACCATAGAAACCCAGAAATAAAAATGTCCTTCCTTCTACTATCATGTCCAGTGATTGATTATTAAAATGAAACTTCCAATGCAAATCCCAAATTACCTTCCCTCATGAAACACTGTGCATTCCTTGTTCTAATACAATGTGTCTATTGCATGACTACTCAAAAAATGATATTAATGTAGTGTTTAGCAAAATGTATTTTATTCTAAAATTATGTTCCTAAATATTTACTAAAATAAAACCTTTATGTCTTAAAAAGGCAAATTCCCTTTGTTCCCACCGTCCTCAAAATAAAATTCCAATAGTAAATTATATTCAGTTGAATTTGACCATCAATACTTCACATAACCACTCACACACTAAGCTTAATCACGTGTCAAATTTCAGTTCTTACTGTTTCTAATTGTCATGACATGTCCCTTTGTCTTCACAGTTTTTACCAGCAGGGTCAATACTGAAGAAACTGCTTTCTATCTCATTGATTTAAATCTGTAGCAGGCATTCCCAATACATTTCTACAATTACTGAATAGTTCAAGCTTACTACTACAAACAAAATCATACTTTATTGTAAGCTTATGATTGAAGAAAATAAAATGTTGCTTTATAGTCATAATCTCAGATTCAAAAATTACTTTCTTAGTTGCTGCTTTGTCTATGAGACAGGAGATCTAACATTAAAAATTCAAATACATAGAGACAGAATGCTGAGAACAAGCAAAAGAAATTTATTCTAAGTATTAACACTTCATTTTCAGACTCCATTTAATCATGGGGAAAAATTAAATTTAAGATACTAGGGGATTTGAGAACTTTCCTATAGCTATACTGCTTCCATTGTAAACTAAGTCTGAGTCCAGCCATCTCAAGGACAACATCATTTAGCTGGCAAAGTTAACTAAGTTTATGTTCCAAGGCCTATGAAATTCTCTCTTCTTTATCTCCTTATTTCTCTCGTCTCCAGACCTAATATCTAGTAGAATGAATTAAAAGCCTCAAAGCCAAATACCCTGGATATTGCCCAGTCTCCACAGGTAATCCCTTGTTTAACCACAATGTCAAAGTACAATTGGGTAACACTGAAGTTCCATCTTTCTCTTTATGTTCCCATCCCTTTGGGGATACACCTGAGATGCCAAACTGGATGTCTTTCTGAGTGCTTAGAAAATAAAGATTCACTTTTTAAAATTCTGTCTTTAAAATGAGTATCCTTGGCTTCTAATATGAACTCAAAATCTTTCAGGTGTGCTGCTAAGTTGCTAGTGTGAGATCTCTCCAGTTCCATTATGAAGGGACAGTGCTATGAACTTTATTCTTAGCACTGCGTTCATTGTGTCCGATCAGTGTGGGTATGCTATGCCTTAATTTTCATTGGATTCTAGAATGTCTTTAATTTCTTTCTTTCTTTCTTCTTTGATCGAATAGCTATCGAGCAGAGAAATGCTCAGCTTCCATGAATTTATACTTTTTCCTCGTTTTTTTTTTTTTTTTTTTTTTTTTTTTTTTTTTTTTTTTTTTTATGGAGGTGCAGCCTTACTCCACCATGATCAGATATGATGCAAGGGTCATTTCAATCATTTTATATCTATAGAAGCTTGTTTATTCATCAAGTATATGGTCAGTATTAGAGAAAGTTCATGAAATGATAGGAAGATATATTATTTTGTATATGGGTAACATATTCTATAGATATCTGTTAGTTCCATTTAATAAATAATCTGTTATTTTTATTATTTTGGTGTATCTGTCGTGATAATCTGTCCATTAGAGAGAATGGCATGCCTGCCACTATTAATTTATGGGTTTTGATTTGTAATTTAATTTTTCATGATGATTCTTTTAGCAATGTGGGTGCACTTTCATGTTATTAATTCCTTGTTTAAACATCTTTAAATAGGATTTGGGGTATAATATATCTTAATTAGGTTCCAATTATTTCAGAGTGAAAAAATACATAGACATGTTTTTATTGTCAATAGCTAAATTCTCCTTTAAATTATATTCAAATTATTTTACTAAGAACTAGATAATCCCTGTGATTAAAGTACATCTAATGCATCATAATCTAAAGCATATTATCTTTAAAGAACATTCATATCCTGCCTATTAGTATCAATATTTGCATTTTATAGATTTCTAATCTCAAAAGCTTATAACACTTGTACCCAGATTATTAAGTAATTACAAAGAGTTTATTAGGGAGAATTGAAGAATGGTCATATTTTTCATAGGAATAAAAAATTGTGCTTTTCAAAATTTTTAGGCCAAGCTCATCTTTTCATATATATATGATATACCAGGGTAGGCACTTCTTACATTAATATGTTTTTTTTAATATTTGCTATTTTATTTTGTGATGAACCTTCAATAAAAGAAGACATTTAATACACTTATCATATGAATACAGCTAGTGTAATCTCTTTCAAATTCATAAATGGGTGGAACTGTATAAAATAATTTTTTTCTTCATATTTTTTATTAGATATATTTTTATTTACATTTCGAATAATTTCCCCTTTTCTGGCTCCCCACTCCCTGAAAGTCACATAAGCCCTCTTCCTTCCCACTGTTCTCCCACCCACCCCTTCCCACTTCCCTGTTCTGGTTTTGCCTTATACTGCTACACTGAGTCTTTCCAGAACCAGGCCATGCCTCCATTCTTCTTATACCTCATTTGATGTGTGGATTATGTTTTGGGTATTCCAATATTCTAGGTTAATACCCACTTATTAGTGAGTGCATACCATGATTAAAATTTTGAGACTAGGTTACCTCACTTAGTATGATGTTCTCCAGCTCCATCCATTTGTCTAAGAATTTCATGAATTCATTGTTTCCAATGGCTGAATAGTACTCCATTGTGTATATATACCCCATTTTTTGCATCCATTCTTCACTTGAGGGATACCTGGGTTCTTTCCAGCTTCTGGCTATTATAAATAGGGCTGCTATGAACATAATGGGGCATGTATCCTTATTATCTGCTGGGGAATCCTCTGGGTATATGCCCAGGAGTGGTATAGCAGGATTCTCTGGAGGTGACAAGCCCCGTTTTCTGAGTAACCGCCAGACTGATTTCCAGAGTGGTTGTACCAATTTGCAACCTCACCAGCAGTGGAGGAATGTTCCTCTTTCTCCACATCCTTCCCAACACCTGCTGTCTCCTGAGTTTTTAATCTTAGCCATTCTGACTGGTGTAATGTGAAATCTCAGGGTTTTTTTTTTTTTATTTGCATTTCCCTAATGACTAATGAAGTTGAGCATTTTTTAAGATGCTTCTCAGCCCTCTGAAGTTCTTCAGGTGAAAATTCTTTGTTTAGCTCTTTATCCCGTTTTTTAATAGGGCAATTCTCAAATTCATCTGGAATAACAAAAAACCCAGGATAGCTAAAATTATTCTTAACAACAAAAGAAATTCTGGGGGAATCAATATCCCAGACGTCAAGCAATAATACTACAGAGCAATAGTGTTAAAAACTGCATGGTATTGGTACAGTGACAGGCAGGCAGCTCAATGAAATAGGATTGAAGATCCAGAAATGAACCTACACACCTATGGCCATTTGACCCTTGACAAAGGAGCTGAAAACATCCAGTGGAAAAAAGATAGCCTTTTCAACAATGGTGCTGGTTCAACTGGAGCTTAGCATGCAGAAGAATGTGAATTGATCCTTCCTTATCTCCCTGTACTAAGTTCAACTCCAAATGGATCAAGGACTTCCACATAAAGCCAGGCACTCTGAAGCTAATAGAAAGGAAATTGGGGAAGACCCTTGAGGATATTGGTACAGGGGGAAAGTTCCTGAACAGAACATCAATAGCATATGCTCTAAGATATGACAAATGTGACCTCATAAAATTACAAAGTTTCTGTAAGGCAAAGGACACCATCAAAAGGACAAATCAGCAACCAACAAATTGGGAAAAGATCTTCACCAACCTTGCATCAGATAGAGGGAGGGCTAATATCCAATATATACAAAGAACTCAAGAAATTAGACCCCTAAAATAATTTCTAATGACCTTATATAATGGTATTTAAGGAAAACACCATCTCTAAGTTACTCCTCATCTATCACTAATTATTGACCAACTTCTGATTTTTAATATATATAGGAGCTGAAAACATCCAGTGGAAAAATTTAACCTTTTCAACAATGGTGCTGGTTCAACTGGCGGTTAGCATGCAGAAGAATGTGAACTGATCCTTCCTTATCTCCCTGTACTAAGTTCAACTCCAAATGGATCAAGGACTTCCACATAAAGCCAGGCACTCTGAAGCTAAAAGAAAGGAAATTGGGGAAAATTACATGATGCAATGTACTTTTAGGTATAAACTAGAGAAACTGGAATTTGTATTATTCTAAAATCAATCATCTTAAATTGCTTCTGTATTTCTTATGTATAGGATAGATTTTAAGACAGACAGACCAAGACTTGAACCATTAAAGTTTGAAATGCATATTCACTTTAGTTTAATTGATTCTTCAACTAAGAATAAAGTATAACTGTTGATAATTTTGTTTAGTTCACAGTGCACTATATTTCCTTGATTCCTTTTTATTGTAGGTCATTTCTGTGTTTTGTCTCCATCAGTTTATTATTAATAATTTTCTAAAAGATACATTTAGAAGAATAATGTCTTCATTTATAAAGTTTCTGGCCCTCCAATCAAAGCTTCTGCACATTTTCTCCTTGATATTTTTGGACAGTCGTCTTACTGTATGAATTCTCATGCAGGTGAAAGTAGACAGACAATTAACTCACATATGAACACTTATTTATTGAAAAAATAGTATATAGAATTCATGAAAAAGAAACTTTTAAATGATAAATAACAGTGATTATGTCTTCACAAAAATCTCTCTAACTTCAAATAAATACATGTTAAAGTATTGGGGAACATAAATAACAATAATCTAATACTTCTGGAAAAAAGCCAAAAGCCATGTATACTACTGGCTGAAGATATATCTTGATGTATAAGTGGAGAGTGCAAAGGTGGCACGAAGACTACAAAGAATTAAGTCAGTACCAGGATAGCTGAGTTTTACAATTTTCCCCCATCCAAAAAAGTGATGAATAACTTAGAAATTGTAATATTCCAAACTTAAGCGAGCATGCATTATAACTACAATATGAGCATTGAAAAGCCTTTAGAGAATAATTTAATTCTTCAACTGCATATAAATATATTTAAATGACAGCCATGTTTCAATTGCCAATATATTTCGGAACTTACATATAATCTTGTAATTATAAAGATGTTGTTAGACTGCATTGTGTTTACCTCATGATTTTTATGAAGAAATACAGAAAATTTAACTATCAAGAATATATTATCAAATCCAATTTTTGATTTTACAGAAAAGAAATTAAGCATGTTAGTGAATTAGATCTTCAAGGCTATAATAATTTTAATAGCTCAATGCGACTTGCATATTGGAAAGATGTCATACCACATTTATTGAAAACATATCTAATAAAAATATATCTTAAGGAAATTTATGAGCAAAATGATGTTTTAAAAAAAAAACCTAGGCAGAGATTGAAATTAAGAAGCATTCTTAATTGTAAAAGAACTTAGTGAACAATTCTTAAATAATAGTACTGATGAGGTGACAAAAAAAGACATGATTATTAGAAGAATATCAATCAAATAATCTCTATGGTAATATTCTGTGTCTATTTCCTAATCATTACAGCATCATTTTTGATACATAGAATGAAATTCTGAGTCAAAATGAAATTACATATCTGAGCTAGACAATCTGTATCTTACTACAAAATTATACTACCTAATACAGTTACAAATTACAGTGAATAAAAATAAATACCCACTGAATTGGAATGTGGAAAAAAATTAGATACTGAAGACTCAGACCCAGAAAAGAGAATATGGCATTCATTCACTCATAGACAGTAGCTGTTACGTCTTGAACAAGCAATCGACAGTCAATGGAATAACAGGGGTTAAGTATAAATTAAGGGGATAATGGAGAGAGATAAATCTCCATTAGAATAGAGTTATGGATGATGTGGGAGACAAGAGAGGATGGTCAAGTGGGAACAGAAGGGAATAAAAGACCAAGGAAGGGAATATGGAAGATGGAATACTTAAATTAAGGCCTATCTGAGGGCTTTTTCATTTTTAACTTATTCACTTTATATCCCAATATCAGATCTGCACCTTACTCACCTCTCACACTGCTTTCTTATTTCTTATTCCTCCCTCACATGACTCCCTCTCATTTTTGCTTCGTTTCTTCTCCCAGGTATTCCCTCCATGCCCCTCTGCACATTAAGTCACTGCAGGACTAGCTTCTTCTTTCCCACTGAGGCCAGACAGGGCAGTCTAGAACAGGCCACAGGCAGACAAAAGATTCAGAGACAGTCCCTGCTTCACTTGTTGGGGACCCAAATGAAGGTCAAGCTGCAAATCTGCTGCATTTATACGTGGGGCCTAGGTTCAGCTCATGCTTGCTCTTTGGTTGGTGACTCAGAGTCCAGGTTAGTTGAACTGTTATTCTTTCAATGGAGTATCATCCTCTTTGAATCCACTAATCGTTCTGCCAATTCTTCTACAAGCTTCCCAAAGCATCATCTAATGTTTGGCTGTGGGTCTTTGCATCTGCCTCCTGCAAGCATAAGAGAGCATCATTAATAATGTCAGAGATTGGTTCTTGCCCAAGCAGGTAGGTCTCATTCATTGCTTGGCCATTCCCTATGTCTCTGTTCCATCTTTGTCCTTGCACATCTTGAAGACAGGATACTATTTGGGTCAACGATTTTGTGAATTAGTTGCAATCCTCATTCCTCCACAGGAAGCCCTGCCTGGCTACAGGAAGTACACACTTCAGCTCTGTCTCCGCCACTATTGGGAATCTCAATTAGATTCATCCTCATAGATTCCATTTGGCTTCACCCTTTCTCAGGTCTCTGGAACATCCTAGAGATGCACCTCCTGCCTAATACTTATCTAGCCTCTCTCTCTTCCCTGCTCTCACTACACATGATCGCCATGCCCTGTTCCCCTCTCCATTGCTTCTTCCACCCAGGGCTCTGCTTGCATTCTGTAGCTAATTTAAAAAAAAAAAGTCTCCTTTTTTTTTATTAATCATTCCATTGATTTTTATCTCAAATGATATCCCACTTCCTGCTTACCCCTCCACAAATTTCCCATCCCATATCCACACTCTCCCATTCCTCTTTGCATCTGAGGCTGCTCCCACACCCACATACCCTCTCCCACCCACCCACCCTCTTACACCCAAACCACTCATGCATTCTTCTATACTGGGGCATCAAACCTCCACAGAAACAAGGGCCTCCTCTCCATTTATGTCAGACAAAGTGACCCTCTGCTACATATGTAACTGGAGCCATGGGTCCCTCCTTTTACACTCCTTGGTTGTTAGTCTAGTCCCTGGGATCCTTGGGTCATCCAATTAGGCAATGTTGTTCTTCCTATGGGGTTGTAGGAAGACTCTCTGACTCTCCAGTCTTTCCACAAGCTCCCCAACTAGGGTCCCTGAGCTTATTCTGATGGTTGGCTCCAAGCATCCCTATTTGCATTGGTCGATTGCTGGTCAAACCTCCGAAGGAACAGCCAAAACAGGTTCCTGTTGGGAAGTTCCTCTTGGCAACAGGAACAGTGTTAGGGTTTCTAGGGGATCCACAGACAGGATGGATCACCAGGTGGACTAGTCTCCTCATTGCAGGAGGTGGAGGGATCTCCTGATCGCAGGAGGTGGAGGGAGAGGTTACCTGAGAGGGAGAGAGGAGGGGGAGGAAATAAGGAAGGACAAAGAAGAAGGGGAGAAGACAAAGAGTGGTACAGAGGGTCAGGAAATCAAATAAAAATAAATAGCATTGGGGGATGAGGAACTGGAGATACTCACTTGAGGGCCTCAGACACCAGGGAAGCAAGAGGCTCCCAGAACCCAGTGAGGATAACATTAGTTAAAATGTGCAAAGAAGGGGAGATAAAACCTAAAACAGAGACTAGCTCCAGTAGATAGGCATGGCCCCTAGTCAAGGAATGGGGCCACCCACCCCCTCAAAATCTTGAAACCAGAAATCTTCTGCCCAAAGGAAAGACAGGGAAAAAATGGAACAGAAACTGAAGGAAGGGCCATCTGAGAAATTTTATTGAAAAATAATATAGGGGTCCGAAGAGAACCACAAAGCAACACATTGGCATTGACAAGACTATTGTTAGAGCTCTACAAACTGAGTGTAAGTCTCGATGCTGAAGACAATGTTTCCTGAATGCATTGAGTATGGAAGAATTGAGGTTGTACCTACTTAGGTCCTCTTCCCTCCTACTGAATCATGCTCATGGTGCATGAAGATACTCATCACAATACCAAAGGAGAAAGGTAAACAATACCCCATCTGAAAACTCTTTATTCTACAATGATTACCTGCAAGATTCTCTAATGCAATAGGGGCACAATGCTTATGGAAAAATGATCCAATATCTGATCGGATGTAGGGGCTACTCTGAGACAAAACTCATGTTAGGAAATCCTGCTTGGGTGGCCAAGAACATGGGATCAGATAGGCTAGGGATCTAAGGGAAAACCAAATCCTACTATTCTACTAAGGGGACATGACAATAAAATGATCTTTTTTTATTTACAATGCAAATGATTTCCCTTTTCTGGGTCCCCACTCCCCGCAAGTCCCATAAGCCCTCTTCCGTCCCCCTATTCTTCCATCTACCCCTTCCCACTTCCCTGTTCTGGAATTCCCCTATACTCTTGCACTGAGTCTTTCCAGAACCAGGGCCCACTCCTCCATTCTTTTTGGACATCATTTAATTTGTGGATTATATCTTGGGTATTCAAAGTTTCTAGGCTAATATCCACTTATCAGTGAGTGCATACCATGATTGATCTTTTGAGACTGGGTTACCTCACTTAGTATGATGTTCTCCAGCTCCATCCATTTGTCTAAGAATTTCATGAATTCATTGTTTCTAATGGCTGAATAGTACTCCGTTGTGTAAATATACAACATTTTTTGTATCCATGCCTCCGTTGAGGCACATCTAGGTTCTTTCCAGCTTCTGGCTACTACAAATAGGGCTGCTATGAACATAGTGGAGCATGTGTCCTTATTGCATGCTGAAGAATCCTCTGGATATATGCCCAATAGTGGTATAACAGGGTCCTGAGGAAGTGACATGCCCAGTTTTCTGAGGAACCGCCAGACTGATTTCCAAAGTGGTTGTACTATCTTGCAATCCCACCAGCAGTGGAGGAGTGTTCCTCTTTCTCCACATCCTCGCCAATACCTGCTGTCTCCTGAGTTTTTGACCTTAGCCATTCTGACTGATGTGAGGTGAAATCTCAGGGTTGTTTTGATTTGCATTTCCCTAATGATTAATGATGTTGAACATTTCTTAAGGTGTTTCTCAGCTCTCTGAAGTTCTTCATGTGAAAATTCTTTGTTTAGCTCCACACCCCACTTTTTAATGGGGTTATTTGGATCTCTGGGTTCTATTTTCTTGAGTTCTTTGTATATATTAGATATTAGCCCTCTGTTGGATTTAGGGTTGGTGAAGATTCTTTCCCAGTCTATTGGTTGACGTTTTGTCCTTTTGACGGTGTCCTTTGCCTTACAGAAACTTTATAGTTTTATGAGGTCCCATTTGTCAATTCTTGATCTTAGAGCATAAGCTATTGGTGTTCTATTCAGGAACTTTTCCCCTGTGCCCATGTCCTCCAGGGTCTTCCCCAGTTTCGTTTCGATTAGTTTCAGCGTGTCAGGTTTTATGTGGAGGTCCTTGATCCATTTGGAGTTGAGCTTGGTACAAGGAGATAAGAATAGATCGATGTGCATTCTTATGCATGCTGACCTCCAATTGAACCAGCACCATTTGTTGAAAAGGCTATCTTTTTTCCACTGGATGCTTTCAGCCCCTTTGTCGAAGACCAAGTGACCATAGGTGTGTTGGTTCATTTCTGGGTCTTCAATCCTATTCCACTGATCCGCTTGCCTGATATTGTACCAATACCATACAGTTTTTATCACTATTGCTCTGTAGTAGAGTTTAAAGTCTGGGATATTGAATCCCCCTCAAGTTCTTTTCCTGTTGAGAATAGTTTTAGCTATCCTGGGTTTTTTGCTATTCCAGATGAATTTGAGAATTGCTCTTTCTAGCTCTATGAAGAACTGGGTTGGGATTTTGATGGTAATAGCATTGAATCTGTAGATTGCCTTTGGCAAGATGGCCATTTTAACTATATTAATCCTGCCAATCCACGAGCATGGAAGGTTTTTTCCATTTTCTGAGATCTTCTTCGATTTCCTTCTTCAGAGATCTGAAGTTCTTGTCATATAGGTCTTTCACTTGTTTGGTTAGAGTCACCCCAAAATACTTTATGTTGTTTGGAGCTATTGTGAAGGGGGTCATTTCCCTAATTTCTTTCTCAGTCTGCTTATCCTTTGAATATATAAAGGCTACTGATTTGCTTGCATTGATTTTGTAGCCAGCCACTTTGCTGAAGTTGTTTATCAGCTGTAGGAGTTCTCTAGTAGAGTTTTTAGGGTCACTTAATTATACGATCATATCATCTGCAAATAGTGATAATTTGACTTCTTCCTTTCCAATTTGTATCCCTTTGACTTCCTTCTGTTGTCTAATTGCTCTAGCTAGGACTTCAAGAACTATATTGAAATGATATGGAGAGAGGGGGCAGCCTTGTCTAGTCCCTGATTTTAGTGGGATTGCTTCAAGTTTCTCTCCATTTAGTTTGATGTTAGCTACCAGTTTGCTGTATATTGCTTTTACTATGTTTAGATATGGGCCTTGAATCCTGTCCTTTCCAAGACTTTTAGCATGAAAGGAATAAAATGATCTTAATGACATTCTACTATACCCATAAATTGGTGTCCTTCACAACTATCATCTTCCCCTTAAGTGGATGGCAACAAATACCAAACTCACATCTGGAAAATGTGCAGGGAATAATATTCCTTGGAACAGCTAATCCTAAATATGTCTCCCACAAATTTCTCCTGTCGGAAATCATAGAAACTTGCAGAAGAAAAGGCATAAAGATTGTGAGAATCAGGGGGAGAAAATACAAAAAGGAAGCAAGGTCCTCTAAACAGAAAAGCATCAACAAATATATGAGCTCAAATACACTGGCATTATGCACAGGGTCTATATGGATCTGGACCAGATGGGATCCCAGCACTGAAAGAAAAAGTAAACACATGCCCTCATCCCTAAATTAGAAGCTACCTCTAATTCATAACCACTAGAATCTGAATAAATATTTCAAAATCCTTAGTTCCATCTGACTCTAACTGTGGAATCTGCTCTTAGAAGTTTGTAATATGCCTAACGGCACATGGCCAAAAAAAGCAAATTCAATGGCATATTTGGAGGTTCTTTCTCTCACAATGTTTTGTCTGAGAAATGGTTTTGTTGTTGTTGTTGTTTTGTTTTGTTTTGTTTTGTTTTTTTTCTTTTTCTTTTTTTAATTATAATTTTTCATTTTCTATATTCCTTCTTACATTTTCCCTTTCCCGGTCCCCACTCCCCATAAGTTCCCTAAGCCCTCTTCCCTCCACCCATTTTCCTATCAACCCCCTTCTAATTCTCTGTCCTGGTACTCCCCTACAATGCTGGAACAAGTCTTTTCAGGGAAATGGCTTTTTGCCATAAATACTCTTTTGTTCTTTGTTATTATGTTATGGCTTTGGTTTTGTGTTGTTATGGGAATCCTGTTTGTACAAATATTATGTGTCTAAGTGTTTATATGAATTGTTCATATTTTTCCATTGAAATTTTTCCTCTGCTGTTTGTGTGTTTTCATATTGTGGTTTGTGTGATTTTATGTTATTTTAATGTGTTGATTTCTGGATTATGTATATTTTTTTGGTCTGTTTTAATTTTTATTTATGTTTGCTTTTCCCAGAAACAGAGTTTCTTTTTGGACCCCTGGCTCTTCCAGACTATTTGCAGGGAAGTTCATGAATTTTTATGAAAGAAGAAACTATGAGAATTTGAAGAGGGGAAGCAAGATCATAATATATTTATGAAAAATAAATTTTCAATAAAATGAAAAATATTATAAATAATATAATTTTGATATGAACTTAAGTTGTTTACCAGCATAAAGTCTGAAAACTATAGATTTGAATATATTTGGAAATAATTAGTGTCTTTTGAATAGCTAAGCTTTCATTCTAACTCTATAGAAATAAAAGGTAATATTTATGAATACATTCTTAGATATTTTTTATTAAATTTGAGAACTATTATTATAGGATATGGGAGGGTGTTTTGGGAGAAAAATCAATATTGTATTAGACAATGTTGTCATATTGTCTATTATTTAAGTTATTAGAAAACACTGTGTTAAACTTTAGGCTTTATAAGCTAAGTAAATAATAAGTTCAATAAACATATTGAAAGTAAGCAGGAAACATGATTTCAGCAATCTTGGATTTTCGTCAACTGATATAACATTTAAAAACATGTTGTGATTTTAAAAGGAAATGTTCAATCCTATTGTAAATATGTTAGTCAGAACATTTAAATTAATCATGTCCATATCATATATAGATTATTTTAGAAAGTATTGAAGCAATAAATATTAATATTTTTGAAAAGGTAAATAACACAGAAAACAAGTTTCTATGTGTTAAAGAGATATTGATTACTGTTTTACAGCAACAGAAATGTAATATTGTTGTTGAAGTGCTTATACTACAATATCTGAAATATCTATTGTCTACTGTCTTACACGTAAATATGCACACATAGAAACACACACAACATACATACATGTTTCCCTTGTTCATTGTGGACTTCATTTATTGCCTTTTGTGGAGCTCTTTTTTGTTGATTTATGGATTACTGTTACTTAAAAACTACATCTAGCTATAATTCAGTAAATATATTCAGATTGATTCGATACTAAAAAAACTTAGAATAAAAAACACAGAAAATGCTAGCAGGTAGAAAAGTGAACTTAGTTCTATAAATGAAATTGAGTCTATCTTATTTGTATTATTAACAATCTAAAATAATTATACACCAACATATTATATTTTTTCTTTTATGAACAGTATTTTTCATAATAATATTCTGAGTAGTGGTGTACATTTGACACTCCTCTCTACCATCTCCCCCAATAAATCCTCCTACTGTTTTGTCTCATTATAAAGCAAACATATATCTAAAGAATAAAATAGAACAAGATTCGATAAAATGAAATGTAATTCAAAATCTGATAAAATAACATAAAATATGACAAAGAAAAAAAGCACAAAAAGCACATATAGACATATCTTCATATACAAGAATTTCATAAAAGAACAATCTAGAAGCCATATTGTTTATAGACAAACAACCTGTAAGGGAATAAAAGAAATGATATTTATTGATGATGATAATAGCAATAATAAACAAATAAAATAAAAATGAACAAAATTTTTCTTGTTTGATTGAATTAAGTTTGATTTACTGGTATTAAAAATCATTTAAAATGTGGTTTCAAAATTTCTCCCTTGTCTATCCATAAATTGATGCTCTCTTGTTTTCATTATCATTACTTAGTTCACAAAGCAAAAACACACACATACACACAAACACACACATACACCACACATATATATTTCACGTCTTTCTGCTTTATATGATCACAGAGATGAGATTAATGAATTTAACAAGTAATGAATTGAGTGTTTTGTCATAATGAAAATCAATACCACACAAAGCACTTCAAAAACATGAGCAATTGCTGAAATAATCTAGAGATAGCCTGTGGCATATGTTCAATTCTTTCAATGTCTTCATCAGTCAGTAATTTTACCACTTTAGCATCATTTGTCTGAACTCTAAGTTATACCACTGCCAGAGGCACTATGAAATATGTGTAGTAGTGATAAACTCTGAAGCTTTATATGCCTTGGGACAATTATTTAACTTCTTTGTACCACAGGGGGAAATTTATTGACTTAATAACCATTGTAATACAGTGGATTATCAACAGATGTTGCTAAATTTATTACTGAGAAAAATATTTTCTATGTGTTTTTCAGAGTATGGATGGGCATGTCTCCCATATTTTTAAAATACTCACAGTAGGTGAGACTTTGCATTAGTTGGAACAAAAGAGAGCATAAATTTGAATTTTCTGCCCCCTCTCTTTTCTCTCTGTTTTTCTTTTCTTTTTGTCTCTGTATTCTGTATGTCAATACTCTGCAGTTACTGGTCTGAATATAGTCTATATTTTATGTGTTTCATATTACTGTCTGTGCTTTCTGTGTCTGTCTATGTTTATGCTTGTCCAGTGTCCATGTCATACTCTTTGTGCATATATACATGTTTTTGTGTGTATGCTTTTATCAACGTGCACTGTAGTCATTGAATATATATACATATTATATATACATAAAGTGTTATATTATATAAATACACACATAATACATATATTATCTATAACATATGATGTTATATAAGTTTTATATATACATATAAAGAATTCCTCATATATAATTTTAACATATATGGCACTATTATCATATTATTTATAAATTTTTATACAAATTATACAAATATATCTATATAGTATATATGAGGAGATATTAGTAATAGAGTATAGAAAAGCATAGTATATAAATCAGGGATTCATTAGAAAATTCTTTAAAGCACTTTGGCAATGGAAGAAGTTACTGAACACAACTAATTCAGAATAGAACCAAAAACAGCATACAGATGTTAGAAGCCAAGATCCATTTATTGATTTCAACAGTTATGGAATATATGTTGTTTAATATTACTTTAAGTATGTTGGCCATTTTTACCAAAAGGTTAATTAAAATAACATTCGACCATACATACAATATTCTTGGTCAGGCACATGAAAGAGTAAATAATATTAGAAAGAAGGAATAATTCATTCTATGAAGTCACTTACTCTGATATCTAAACCACTCAAAGACACAACAAAGAAAGAGAAATTCAGACCAATGTTGCTAATGAATATCAATGCAAAAATACTCAATAAAATTCTGGCAAAACAAATCCAAGAACACATCAAAACTATCATTCACCATGATCAGTAGAGTTCATCCCAGGAATATAGGGATGGTTCAATGTACTGAAAGCCATCTACTATATAAAGAAAAAAAATCACATGATTACCTCATTTGATGTTTAAAAAGCATTTCATGAAATATAGCACCCCTTCATGTTAAAAGTATTGACTAAATCAGGAAACCAAGTCCCTTGCCTAAAAAAAATAATAAAAGCAATATACAGCAAACCATTATCCAATATCAAACTAAATGGAGAGGTACTTGAAGCAATCCCACTAAAATCTGAGAGAAATCAAAGCTGCCCACTCTCTCTCTATCTATTCAATATGGTATTTAAAGTTCCAGTTAGAACAATAAGAAAACAAAAGAAGATCTAGGGGATACAAATTGGCAAAGATAAAGTCAAGGTATTACTATTGGCAGATAGTATACATGAGTGGCACCAAAAATTCTAAGAGAGAACATGTACAGCTAACAAATAACTTCAGCAAGGTAGCCAGATATAAAATAAACTTAAACAAATAAATAACCTACCTTTATAGAAATGATAAATGGGCTGAAAAAATAGGGAATCAACACACTTCACAATAGCCACCAATATTATAAAATATCTTGGAGTAACTCTTACCAAGCAAGTAAAGATCTGTACAACAAGAACTTCAATTTCCTGAAAAAAATAAATGGAAAGAGATCAAAGAAGATCGAAAGAGCTTCCACATTCATGTATTGGTAAAAATTAACATAGTAAAAATGGCCATCCTATCAAAACTAATCTACAGGTCCAATGCCATCCCCACAAACATTCCAACACAGTTCCTTACAGACATGGAAAAAGCAATTTTAAATTTAATATGGAAAATGAAAAAACGGCATAGAAAAAGCAATTTTTATTACTAAATAATCTCCCAGAAAAATCAACATTGTGGACTTCAAGCTGTAATACAGAGCAATAGTGATAAAAAACTGTATGGTATTGGTACAGGGACAGACAGGTTTTTCAGTGGAATAAAATCGAAGACCCAGAAATAAGCCCACACACTTAAGAACACTTGATAATCCACAAACAATCCAAAAACATACAATGGAAAACAGAACATATCTTCAATAAATGGTGCTAGTCTAACTGGCAGTTGGTATTCAGAAAAATGAAAATAGACCCATATGTATTACCTTGTACAAATATCAGGTCCAAATGGATCAAAGACCTCAACATAAAACCAGATATGCTAAATCAAACAAGATAAAGTGAGAAAGAGCCTTGAGCTCACTGGCACAGGACAAAATTTCCTAAACAGAACTCCAATGGCTCAGGCTCTATGATAAACAATTGATAAATGAGACCTTATGAAACTGAAAGGTTTCTGTAAGCAAACTGTACAGTGAAGAGAACAAGTCAACAACATACAGGCTGGGGAAAAAATCGTCACCAACCCCAAGTCCAATAGAGGACTAATATCCAAAACATTCAAAGAACTCAAGATGCTAACTTCTAAGAAGGCAAAACAGCTTAAGGAGTCAGATGCAGATATTTATACCCAACAAATGGTCAGAAGCTGGTGACCCCTGTGGTTGAATTATGGAAAAGCTGGAAGAAACTGAGGACTAGCGACTCTATAAGTAAACCAGCAGTGTCAACTAACCTGGACCCTCAGGATCTCTCAGACACTGAGCCACCCATCAGGTAGTTTACACCAACTGATATGAAGCTCCCAACACATATACAGCAGAGGACTGCTGGGTCTGGAATCAGTCAGAGAAGATACACCTAACACTATAGGGACTTGGCAGCACAGGGAGTGGACAGGTCTGGTGGGGTGTGGTGGGGACATTCTCTTGGAGACAAGGGTCAAGAGAAGTAAGATGTTGAACAGTAGGAAGGTCAATCAGGAGGGGCATTAACTCTGGAATGTAAAAAAAAGTATTGAAGAATAAATAAAAAGAAAATAATGGAGTATAGAGCTAAACAGAAAACCCTCAAATGTGGTATTCTCAACTTCTTAAATGGCCAAGAAGCACATAAAGAAATGTTCAACATCCTTAGTCATGAGAGAAATGCAGATCAAAATGACTGTTAGATTAAACCAACCATAACGGCTAAGATCAAACCACAGGTGAAAGCAGATGCTGGAGAGGATGTGGTGAAAGAGCAACACTTCTCCATTGCTGGCAGGATTGCAAGTTGGTATATCCACTCTCAAATTCACTCTCAATCTGGTGCTTACTCAGAAAACTGGACATAATTCTACATGAAGACCCTGCTATACCACTACTGGACTTATACGAAAAAGAATCTCCAAAATATAACAAGGACACATGCCCCATTATGTTCATAGCAGCCCTAGTTCTAATATCCATCAGTTGGAAACCAGATGTTCTTCAACAGAGGAATGGATACAGAAAGTGTGGTATGTTAACACAATGGAGTACTACTCAGCTATTAAAAATGATGACTTCATAAATTTTCAGGTAAATGGATGGAACTAGAAAATATTATCCTAAGGGAAGCAACCAAGACCCAAAAGGACACACATGGTGTGTACTCACCGATAAGTTAATATTATCTCAAAAGCTCAGAATACCCATGCTACAACTCATAGACAATATGTTTATCAAGAATGAAGTCCAAAGAGTGGATGCTTCAATCTCACTTAGAAGGGGGAACAAAATAACCCTTGGAGCCAGAGAGAAGGAGAGTTCTGGGTAGGAGAGGAGAGGAGAAGATTAAAAAGGAAGAAAGGTTCAGGTTTGAGAAGAAGCATAAGAGACTTCCAGAGAGCCAGGTGAATTAATAGAAATATATAGCAATGTGTAGGAGGAAGACAGGAGGAATCACTAGAAATTTCTAGATGTCAGGGATGCAAGAGGCTCTCAGTACCTAATGGGAATGTCATGATTTGATATACCCATCAAAAGGTAGATTGAACCTCAGGAAACCACCTCCAGTAGAAAGGCATGGCCCCTAGGTGAGGGAAGGGGCCACTCAAACATTTCAAAAATTTTAACCCAGAAATTTTTCTTTGTAAAGGAAACTCACAATTAAAAAAAAATGTAGCAGAGACTGAAGGAAAGAGACCATCCCACCTTGGGATCCATCCAATGGGCAGACACCAAACCCTGACACTATTGCTGATGCCTAGAATTGCTTGCATATAGGAACCCAGTAGAGTTGTCCTCTGAGAGGCTTTGCCAGCACCCTCATAGCCAACCATTGGACTGAACCGTGGGACCCCAAGGGAAAAGAAAGGAAATGACTAAAGGAGCTGAAGGGATTGCAACCCCATAGGAATAACAACATTATCAACTAACTGGACCACTCAAGAGCTCCCAGGGAGTAAACTACCAATCAAAGAGTATATATGGGTAGGTCCATGGCTCCAGCTACATAAGTAGCAGAGAATTGCTTTAATTGGCATCAATGGGAGGGGATGCACTTGGTCCTCTGGAGGCTTGTTGCCCCAGCAAAGGGGAATGCTAGAGGATTGAGGCAGGAGTAAGTTGGTGGCTGGGTGCAGGAGAACCTACTTAAATGTGAAGGAGGGAGGTAGTTGGAGGTTAGAAGAGGGGATACCTGGAAAAGAGACAACATTTGAAATGTGAATAAATATAATAATCAATGGTGAAAAAGTATTTATATTAGGTTGTAAATATAAAAGCAATATATTTTGGGTAATATTTGATCACATTATAGATCAACAAATTGCTATAGTATTCTAATAATAGAATCCTCGTCATAATTAATATTAAAGAAGAAAGATAAATAATAGAAAGTCTTCATGAAATTTGAACTGAATATATTATAACCACGCATATATTTTTAAATTTTAATGGTTTTATTTATTTATTTTGTACACATACTCACATAGTTATTAACAAGGATTCTTATTAAAACCATGTTGATGAAGTATTTTGTAAATATTACAATACAATGTGAAAAACCTCAAACTTAACATAAAAACCAGTGTGCATATTAGAAATTGCTTAGAATATGATTTCAATATAGCTTTACGTTATTACTCTATTGTATTGTGTATAATTATACATAGATTTTTGTCATTGTAATAAAGAGCCTATAATTTGATTATAATCAATAAACAAGAAAAACAGAAAGGAATAGTAATAATAATAATAAATCTGTTTAAAAATGTTTATATACACTATTTTATAAACTTCCTATAAGCTTTCTAACTATTTTTTTCTTTATTGATATATATTTTTTATTTACATTTCAAATGATTTCCCCTTTTCTGGGTCCCCACTCCCCACAAGTTCCATAAGCCCTCTTCCCTCCCCCTGTTCCTCTATCTACACCTTCCCACTTCCCTGTTCTGGTATTCCCCTATACTGTTGCATTGAGTCTTTCCAGAATGAGGAACCACTCCACTATTCTTTTTGGACATCATTTAATATGTGGATTATGTCTTGAGTATTCAAATTTCTAGGCTAATATCCACTTATCAATGAGTGCATAACAAGATTGATCTTTTGAAACTGTGTTACCTCACTTAGTATGATGTTCTCCAGCTACATTCATTTGTCTAAGAATTTCATGAATTCATTGTTTCTAATGGCTGACTAGTACTCCATCGTGTAAATATACCACATTTTTGTATCCATTCCTTCCTTGAAGGACACCTGGGTTCGTTCCAGCTTCTGGCTACTACAAATAGGGCTGCTATGAACATAGTGGGGCATGTGTCCTTATTGCATGCTGAAAAATCCTCTGGTTATATGCCCAGGAGTGGTATAGCAGGGTCCTCAGGAAGTGCCATGCCCAGGTTTCTGAGGAACTGCCAGACTGATTTCCAAAGTGGTTGCACCATCTTGCAATCACACCAGAAGCGGAGGAATGTTCCTCTTTCTCCACTTTCTCCACATCCTCGCCAACACCCGCTATCTTCTGAGTTTTTGACCTTAGCCATTCTGACTGGTGTGAGGTAAAATATCAGGGTTATTTTGATTTGTATTTCCCTAATGATTAATGATTTTGAACATTTCTTAAGGTGTTTCTCAGCCCTCCGAAGTTCTTCATGTGAAAATTCTTTGTTTAGCTCTAGACCCCAATTTTTAATGGGGTTATTTGGTTCTCTGGGTTCTACCTTCTTGAGTTCTTTGTATATATTAGATATTAGCCCTCTGTCGGATTTAAGGTTGGTGAAGATCCTTTCCCAATCTGTTGGTTGACGTTTTGTCCTTTTTACAGTGTCCTTTGCCTTACAGAAACTTTGTAGTTTTATGAGGTCCCATTTGTCAATTCTTGATCTTAGAGGGTAAGCTATTGGTGTTCTATTCAGGAACTTTTCCCCTGTGCCCATGTCCTCAAGGGTCTTTCCCAGTTTCTTTTCTATTTGTTTCAGTGTGTCAGGTTTTATGTGGAGGTCCTTAATCCATTTGGAGTTGAGCTTGGTACAAGGAGATAAGAATGGATCGATGCACATTCTTCTGCTTGCTGACCTCCAGTTGAACCAGCACCATTTGTTGAAAAGGCTATCTTTTTTCCACTGGATGCTTTCAGCTCCTTTGTCAAAGATCAAGAGACCATAGGTATATTGGCTCATTTCTGGGTCTTCAATCCTATTCCATTGATCCTCTTGCCTGATATTGTACCAATACCATGCAGTTTTTATCACTATTGCTCTGTAATAAAGTTTGATGTCTGGGATACTGAATCCCCTTGAAGTTCTTTTACTTTTGAGAATGGTTTTACCTATCCTGGGTTTCTTGTTATTCCAGGTGAATTTAAGAATTGCTCTCTCTAGCTCTATGAAGAACTGGGTTGGGATTTTAATGGGGATAACATTGAATCTGTAGATTGCCTTTGGCAAGATGGCCATTTTAACTATATTAATCCTGCCAATCCATGAGCATGGAAGATTTTTCCATTTTCTGAGATCTTCGATTTCCTTCTTCAGAGATCTCAAGTTCTGGTCATATAGGTCTTTCACTTGTTTGGTTAGAGTCACCCCAAGATACTTTATGCTGTTTGTGGCTATTATAAAGAGTGTCATTTCCCTAATTTCTTTCTCAGTCTGCTTATCCTTTGAGTATATAAAGGCTACCGATTTGCTTGCGTTGATTTTGTAGCCAGCCACTTTGCTGAAGTTATTTATCAGCTGTAGGAGTTCTATAGTAGAGTTTTTGGGGTCACTTAAGTATACTATCATATCATCTGCAAATCGTGATATTTTGACTTCTTCCTTTCCAATTTACATCACTTTGACCTCCTTATGTTGTCTAATTGCTCTAGCTATGACTTCAAGAACTATATTGAAAAGATATGAAGAGAGGTGGCAACCTTTTCTAGTCCCTGATTTTAGTGGGATTGCTTCAAGTTTCTCTCCATTTAGTTTGATGTTGGCTACTAGTATATTGCTTTTACTATGTTTATATATGGGCCTTGAATTCCTGTCCTTTCCAAGACTTTTAGCATGAAAGGGTGCTGAATTTTGTCAAATGCTTTTTCAGCATCTAATGAAATGATCATGTGGATTTTTTTTTCTTTGAGTTTGTTTATGTAGTGGATAAATTTTTGGATCTCCTTATATTGAACCATCCCTGCATCCCTGGAATGAAGCCTACTTGATCATGGTGGATGATTGTTATGATGTGTTCTTAGATTTGGTGGGCAAGAATTTTATTATTTTTGCATCAATTTTCATAATGGAAATTGGCCTGAAATTCTCTTTCTTAGTTGGATCTTTGTGTGGTTTTGGTATCAGCATAATAGTGGCTTCCTGGAAGGAGTTGGGTAGTGTTCCTTCTGTTTCTATTTGGTGGAGTAGTTTGAAGAGTATTGGTGTTAAGTCTTCTTTGAAGTTCTGATAGAATTCTGCACTGAAACCATCTGGTCCTGTTCTCTTTTTGGTTGGAAGGCTATCTATAACCCCTGCAATTTCTTTAGGGGTTATGGGTCTGTTTAGATGGTCTATTTGATCCTTTTTTTAATTTTGGTATTTGGTATCTGTCTAAGAAACTGTCCATTTCCTCCTGATTCTTCAGTTGTGTTGAGTACAGATTTTTGTAGTAGGATCTGATGATGTTTTTAATTTCCTCGGTTTCTGTTGTAATATCTCCCTTTTCATTTCTAATTTTGTTAATTTGGATACTTTCTATGTGCCCTTTGGTTAGTCTGGCTAAGGGTTTATCTATCTTGCTGATTTTTTGAAAGAACCAGCTTTTGATTTTGTTGATTCTTTGTATGGTTCTCTTGGTTTCTACATGATTGATTTCAGCCCTGAGTTTGATGATTTCCTGTCTTCTTCTCCTCCTAGGTGAATTAGCTTCTTTTTGTTCCAGGGCTTTCAGTTGTTCTGTTAATCTTCTAATGTATACTCTCTCCAATTTCTTTTTGGAGGCACTCACAGCTATGAGTTTTCCTCTTAGTACTGTTTTCATTGTGTCCCATAGATTTGTGTATGTTGTGCCTTCATTTTCGTTACATTCTAAGAAATCTTTGATTTCTTTCTTTATATCTTCCTTTACCAAGGTATCATTGGGTAGAGTATTTTTAAGTTTCCATGTGTATGTGGGCTTTTTGTTGTTTTTATTGTTATTAAAGATCACTTTTACTCCATAGTGATCTGATAGGAGGCATGGTATTATTTCAGTCTTCTTATATTTGTTGAGGTCTGTCTTGTGACCTACTATATAATCGATTTTGGAGAAGGTACCATGAGGTTCTGAGAAAAAGGTATATTCTTTTGCTTTGCAATGAAAAGTTCTATATATCGGTTAACTACAATTGATCCAAAGCTTCAATTAGTTTTATTGTGTCCCTGTTTAGTTTCTGTTTTCCTGATCAGTCCATTGAGAAGAGTGGAGTGTTGAAGTCACCCACAATTATTGTGTTAGGTGCAATGTGTGCTTTGAGCTTTAGTAAAGTTTCTTTTTAGAATGAGGGTGCTCTTGTATTTGGAGCATAGATGTTCAGGATTGAGAGTTCTTCTTGTTGGATTTTTCCTTTGACCAGCAAGAAGTGACCTTGCATGTCTCTTTTGATGACATTAGGTTGAAAGTCAATTTTATCTGATATTAGAATGGCAACTCTAGCTTGTTTCCTGGGACCATTTGCTTGTAGAATTGTCTTCCAACCTTTTACTCTAAGGTATTTTTTGTCTTTGACACTGAGGTGTGTTTCCTTCATGCAGCAAAATGTAGGGTCCTGTTTACGTAACCAGTCTGTTAGTCTATGTCTTTTTATTGGGGAATTGAGTCCATTGATGTTAAGAGATATTAAGTAGTAGTGGTTATTGCTTCCTACATTTTTTTTAATTTTATACATGTGTGGTTATCTTCTTTTGGGTTTGATGAAAGAAGCTTAATATCCTGCTTTTTCCAGGGTATAGTTTCCATCATTGTAATGGTGTTTTTCCCCCTATTATCCTTTTAGGGCTGGGTTTGTAGAAAGATATTGTGTAAATCCGGTTTTGTCATGGACTATCTTGGTTTTTCCATCTATAGTAATTGAGAGTTTTGCTGGGTATAGTAATCTTGACTGGTATTTGTGTTCTCTCAGAGTCTGCATGAGCTCCACCCAGGATCTTCTAGCTTTCATGGTCTCTGGTGAGAAGTCTGGTGTAATTCTGATAGGTCTTCCTTTATATGTTACTTGCCCTTTTCCTCTTACTGCCCTAAGCATTCTTTCTTTGTTTAGTACATTTGAGGTTTTGATTATTATGTGGTGGGAGGTATTTCTGTTCTGGTCCAGTCTGTTTGGAGTTCTGTAGGCTTCTTGTATATTCATGGTCATCTCGCTCTTTAGGTTAGGGAAGTTTTCTTCCATAATTTTATTGAAGACATTTGCTGGCCCTTTAAGTTGTAAATCTTCACTCTTATCAATGCCTATAATCCTTAGATTTGGCTTTCTCATTGTGTCCTGGATTTCCTAGATGTTTTGGGTTACAAGCTTTTTGTATTTTGCATTTTCTTTAACTTTTAAGTCCATGGTTTCTATGGTATCTTTGGCATCTGAGATTCTTTCTTCTATCTCTTGTATTCTGTTGTTGATATTTGCGTCTATGGACCCTGATTTCTTCCCAAGGTTTTCTATCTCCAATATTGTCTCCCTTTGTGCTTTCTTAGTTGTTTCTACTTCTGTTTTGAGATCCTGGAAGTTTTTGCTCAGTTCCATCATTTGCTTGCTTGTGTTTTCCTCTAATTCTTTAAGAGATTTTTGTGTTTCCTCTTTCATGACTTCTGCCTGTTGATCAAACTTCTCCTGTATTTTTTTTTAAGTGATTTTTGCATTTCCTCCTTATTGACTACTAATTTCTGACCCATATTCTCCTGAATTTCTTTAAGTGATTTTTTTGTGTTTCCCTTGTAAGGGCTTCTAGCTTTTGATCATTTTTCTCCTGAATTTCTTTAAGAGATTTATTTATGTCCTTCATGTGTTCCTCTATCAGCATCCTTACCAGTGACTTTAAATCCAACTCTTGTTTTTCTGGTGTGTTGAGGTATCCAGGACTTGTTATTGTTGGAGAATTGGGTTCAGATGCTGCCATAATACCTTGGTTTCTGTTAGTAACGTTCCTACATTTGCCTTTAGCCATCTAGTTCTCCCTGGTGTTTGATAGTCTTATTGTCACTGGTTGGTGCTTCAACCTACTATGGATCTTTAAGGTTATTTCTGCAACACTGGATGACTGGATTTCCTCTGGCACAGATTACTGATATGCTGCTTTCCTCTTTTGTGCTTTTGGAGCCCTGCTCTGTTTTTCCTCAAGCAATATCATACTTAGGTTGTCAAGGCCAACCAGGTGTTCTCTGACTGCTCTGATATGGAGCAAAGCTGGTGTGGTAGGGGTCACTCCCTCTGTTGATTCTCACATAGGACACAGGTCCAGAGATGGACCGGCTTGCATATGAACCACCTATGTGCTCAGTTCCTGAGTGCAGGCAGACCACTGGAGATTTGCACCCCCAGAGATCTAATGCTCAGAGTGATCCATACCTAGTGACACTTTTCTGTCCTGGCAGGGAGCAAATATGGCCATGGGGCTTCTCTCCTTTTTCTGCTCTCTGGGCAGGACACAGGCCCCATGCCCAGCAGGCTGGCAGACAAAGTGCCTATGTGCTCAGTTCTTTGGCACAGGCAGACCCCTGGCGGTTTGCACCACCAGAGATCTAAAGGTTGCACCACCAGTACCTAGTGACCCTTTTCTGTCTTTGCAGGCAGCAAATATGGCCATGGGGCTTCTCTCCTTCTGCTGTTCCTTTCTAAATATTTTTGTTTATTAAAATTATATATATTCAATATAAGTATATATTAATTTGAAACTTTAAATTGAAATTGCCTTACTCAAGGGATAATATACTTTCTAGAAGTCATAAATTTACAAATAAATCCCAGTTAAAAGCGATGTATACTCCCTTCAAGATATTGATCATTGGTGTCTCAAAAGAAGTTACTTTTATTACTCTGAACCACCTTTCAGAAATAATAGGAATACAGCTGGGCTGAAGACATTACACATTTGGACCACAGAACATCTAGAAATTAAGTTGGTATTAACTAGGAATCTTCTTCCCTGCTGGCTAGTACTATGTGAGCTGCAAGGGGAAAATCATCATCCACAGTTTGCCTAAGTTCAAATCCTGTAGACTAAGTTAACTAACAGATTGTACAAATCAGCCATATCTAGTATGTGTATGTCAAGTCCTTCCCCTCAAAGGCTCAAGCCACCCCAGCAGGGATGGAAAGACTACAGAATCAAAGGTCCAGAAAATTTCTTCGGGAGATTGCAGGACCAATGCTTGCTTCAACTTAGAGCTTCTGTGGATGCCTGGTCATAATCTGTACAAGATCAAGCCAGTAAACATTCCAGTGTGGAGAATGAAGCCTTTTAATTATTTTCCATGCATAATTGACGAACTCTTAATAATTAATTACTTTTGAGGAAGGGAGAATTAAAATTTTGAATTCCAATTCCCTAATAAATGAAATATGTTTCAACGGTTGACTCTATACTTGCACATATATGACAGGAAACATTGGACTCAGGAGCAATTATCAAGTAAATCTGAAAACAAAGTTGATAAAGAGTTTGGAAGTGGGTGGGCAGATGGGAGGATTAAAGCAAGAAGGGTAAATATTCTCAAAATCCCACACATAATTATGTAAAATCTCAAAGAACTAATAATTATGCTATATTAAAATATAAAATGTTTTATAAAACTACAACTGGTAATATAAAATTTATCTTCAATATTTCATTAGCTGATTTTTCAATGGCTGTACTCCTCTTTTTAACATTGGGCACATACACAAAATGCCATTACTTGTACTTTATATTTCTCTTACATCTGAAAAATTATTTCCAAATTTCAGTTGTCTACCACATGGGATACTGGGTTTTCTAGATGGAAAAATTCAGTGTAAACATTATAAGAACAGTCATTTTCTACCATTAAACTACAAAATATTGATAAAAAAATGCCAGTGTATTAGTCAGGGCTCTATAGAGTCACAGAACTTATGGATAGTCTCTATATAGTTACTGAATTTGTTGATGACTTACAGCATGTAGTGCAACTCCCCAACAATGGTCAACAGCAGCTGTGGATGGCAGTCAAAGGATCTAGCAGTTGCTCAGTTCCATGAGGCAAGCAGGCAAGGAAGGAAGAATGAGTCTTCCTTCTTCCCGTGTCCTTATGTAGGTGTCCAGCAGAGGGTGTGGCCCAGATTAAAGGCATGTGCCACCATGCCTTTAATGCCAGATGCTCTTGAACATAGAGATCTCCTTGTCTTAATCTTCTAGAATTCATAGCCACTATGCTTCAAGATCTCCATGCCAAGATCCAGGTCAGAAAATTGTATAAATGAGCCTCTAGATTACAATCATAGGTGAGCCTTCCAATTCTTGATTGTAGTTCATTCAAGATATAGTCAAGTTGACTGTTCCTGGTTAGGAACAGCCTCTACAGCCAAAAACAGGAACAATCTTTGACACTTTTAAAATCACTTCAACGACACAATTATATTATGTGCTTTCCTCACACCATTGGTCAATGTGAGTCAAAGATTTTATTCTTATCATTTCATGAGCTCCAGATTTGACAAATTTCATAAATTTCTAAACAAAATGACATTTGTTGAAAATTATTTATTTTCCTTTCTTTCTTTAGCCCAGTAGTTTCTTAAATAAACAATTTTAGTAAACAGGAAATTTGCCTTTAAACACAAAATAATTATTTCTGATAGACATTTTAATACCCACCAAACTAAAGTAAAAGAACTAAGTTTATTTTCTAAATTCATTTTCAATCAAAAATACTCTCCCTATTTTTAATCAAAACAAGCCAATATAAATGCTAATAAAATTACCATTTGTATTTGTATGTGGGTAATACTTCTAACCAATATCCATTCAGTTACATGTAATTTGAAATTCTTTTACTGTAATAAATGTGCTGTCATTTAGAGATTAGGATACCATACATATCTGAATACCTTTCTAAAAACCAGGCATGGCAGTTTGAATGAGATGAGTTACACAAGAGTGGGAAATATTAGGAAGTGTGACCTTGTAAGAAAAAAATATGTCACTGGAAAGCCAGCTTTAATGTTTCCAAAATTATGGCCAATTTGTGTTAACCCTCTCTGCAACTTTATTGCAATTAGAGAAGATATCTCATCTGTTTCTTAAGGTGCTGCTGTCTACCTCTGCTTTGTCATTATAGACATTAGAGAAAATTAACACAAATAAATTCTTCATTCCATATGCTACCTTGGTCATGAGTTTTATTGCAACAGCAAAAAGTGACCATGACACCATGAAAACATAGACAATCATAAGCATTGTTCTGATACTTAACTAAACATACTATCTAAGATATAATGTCTTCTTTCTATTAACCAAAACATTATAAATGGATTTAAAATCACACCTGAAGCTTTCATTGATTTTCTTTGTCATTTCCTTTAGTAGTCTAGACACATTTTACAATTTTTTCATTTGGAAAAACAGAATGTTTTCCAAGGCAGAACAAATGACAAAGGCATATAACATACCCAGACACCGAATTCTTAGCACAAAGAAGTTTTATTTACCCTGGAAGGGGCAAAAAGGGGAGAAGGCAGCATGTCGCTCTGCAGCACTGAGTTTTAAGGTAAAGGGGGAAGACAGTGCTGGGGTGCATTCATAATCCTGGTTGAACATGTAAGTTTGTGTAGCCAAATAATGAATTTTGATTTCTGAACCTTGGTGATCAGCCTCAGAAATGAATTAAGCATAAGGAAATGTTCAAATAAGCGAATAAACCTTGGTGGTTACCTTTAGGAATGTGGAGGTGACTAAATGAGGAGATCTAGTGGAGAGGGAAGTGAGAGGGCAAAACTTGCTGGCACCAAACTCTTAGAGCCCTTTAACAAATACTCAGGAAATTCCAGTTCATGCTTTGAGAACTACAAAGAAATCATCCTATACAGTCTATTAATTTCTTGAATAACATCTGAGAAAAGGGACATTTGTGGTGCTTTGAATTGTAAATATTACCCATATTCCTGTGCATTTAAATACTGTTTCCAAGTTGGTAGTTTTCCTTGGTGTATTTTGGAGGTGTGGTCTTGCTGGAGAAACTATGTCACAAGGGTGGATGGATTTGAGAGTTGAAAGACTCACATACTACAGCTAATTCACTGTTTTATGCTTGCAGTTCAAGACATCTGCCATCCATTTCAGTTATGTTCCTGCTACCATGTCTTCTTTACCATCTTCTAGTCACAAAACACTCTGGAACTGTAAGCCCCAATAAGCTCTTCCATTTAGAAGTTGATTTTTGTCATGTTGTTTTACCATATGGTGCATACACACACACACACACACACACACACACACACACACACCATCACCATCACAAACATAAACATAAACAGAGAGACAGAGTGAAACAAAGATACACACACAGACATAGACAGGTTAAAAAAATAAAACAAAAGGAAACAAATAAAAAAGAAAACACAAAAACAAAAAACAAACAAAAAAATCAAATTAATGTTTCTCTGGAATCAAAAGATTCTCAAGGAATTCGTGTAAGAGCAGAATGACGATTGACCTGTATGTCAACAGTGATTAAATCTCAGATGGGCTAAGAAGTGATCATGTGATAGGGAAACCTAGTTAAACAGGGTAAGCTGTAAGATGATTAAGTTCTTTAGAAAGCACAGTTATACCTGATGTGGTAGAACATTTGCCAGGTGGGCATGAGGTCTCTGGTTTTAATCCCTGTAAACCCAAATATTAGAACTATTAAAATAAATATTTCAACTGCTACATCCCAGGTACATTGGCAAACACTGGGGAATCAACATTTCATTGTGTCAGAGAAGGCATAGTGGTGATGCATTGTATTTGTAAACAGGAAACAAAATAAACCAGGAACATGGCAGGGCTATGAAAATTTAAATCCGCAGAGCAGTTGTGGCACACGCCTTTAATCCTAGCACTTGGGAGGCAGAGGCAGGCAGATTTTGAGTTTGAGGCCAGCCTGGTCTACAGGGTGAGTTCCAGGACAGCCAGGGTCACACAGAGAAACCCTGTCTCCCAGTCTCGAGAAAAAAACAAAAAAACAAAAAAACAAAACAAAACAAACAAAACCCAAAACAAAACAAAAAAAATCCTGTTACTAGTATTTCATTTGCTCCAGCAAATTACCTTCTAAAAGTTCAACAGTTTTTACAAATAGTGCTCCCAGGTGGGAAACAAGCATTCAAATACACACGCCTGTGGGAACATTTGACTTTCAAACCACAATCAGATATTTAGGAAGTGTTAATCTCACTACACATGAATTTTCATCCTTTTCTTTGAATATGTTATAGAAAATTCAAGTCTTTGAAATGTGGTCTATCATTCTCCATAATTTGTCTCCATAATCTCAAGAAGGGGGAGAAAAGATTACAGTGCTTTAGTGCTTTCTGTGCTGTTGTCAGTTCACATCAGATATTTACATGAGTTTATTTGTACTTGAGGAAAAAAAGGAAAAGTAAGAGAGAGAGAGAGAGAGAGAGAGAGAGACAGAGAGAGAGAGAGAGAGAGAGAGAATGAGCCTGCTTTTGCGAAGTTGCTGACACGCTCATATAAATTATGCTACTATTGTAAAATTGATCAGTTACTTCATCAATTGATTTCTGTGGAACTGGAGATCCCCAAGTTCTGGTGAGCAAAATTGTCAATTCCTTACTTACTCAAAAAGCATATAGATGGAAAAGGGTTTATTTGATACAGATATTAACACAAGATATACACAAGATTATAGATATTAAACAACATTAACATTGAAAAGACAGCATCGAAATAATCTATCCCAAGATACTGGATATAAATCAGTCAACTGCAGGATCAGGTATGGTAAGTGCTGAGATTATAGAAGAACTGGAAATTATCTGTTCTGAAACCACATGAAATACCTAATGAGCTTGTGAAAAAGCAATTTTCTCTAGATGATTAGGCTCCTAGCTATCATATATTGCCAAATAGTCTTTGACCCCACACTTTTCTGAAAAATACACTAGATGAATCCTAAAATGTTATTTTAAATACCCTAAAGTTTTGACATAGCAATATGTTTGGAAGCATTAATATGTATATGGATAATTGACTAAATTTTGGTTTCTATGGATGTTTTGACAGAAAGTACTTTGTGTAAAATGCAAATTAGCTCATTAGTGTGGAACTGAAGCAATTAATGCTGGAATATGACCAGGCATTGGTTTCAAAGGATAGATGGAATATTAAATTTTCCCTTAATTAAATGTGGATAGATTTTATGAGGAATACAAATCAAGAAAATAATTAAAAATGCATGGTATTTGTTTAACTAACCACATTTTTCAAATGTATAATCTTAAAATAAGCACACACATATACACATACATACATATTTGGTAAGTTGATCAATGTCTTTAGCTTTATCTGGAGGAAAGTACATACATATACTAAAGTGATTTTTAATAAAATGATAGAGTGAAACATCCCTTGAGGTTCTGTCATAATAGCTTATCTACCCTACCATGATTTTTTCACTAGTGGTTGAACAGAGAAATTTTCTAGCTTTCTATTGTGGATACTATCTGCCTGTCTTATATATGTCACTGTGTGTGTCTTAGGGTATACATTGCTGTTAACCACAACTAAGGCAACTCTTATAAAGGACAACAGTTAATTGGGTCTGACTTATACCAGTACCTTGCTCCCTGGTACCAACTCCTGTCTTAGGGTTTTCATTGCTATGAAGAGACACCATGACAAAAGGAGCTTTTATAATGGATTACACTTGCAGAGGTTCAGTCCATTATCATCATGCTAAGAAACATGGCAGTATGCAAGCAAGCATGGTGCTAGAGAAGCAAAGAGTTCTGCATCAATATCTGGCTATAGAGGAGAGACTGTCTCACTGACATCTAGGAGGAGGGTAACAAATGCCAACCCCACACCGAAACACTTTTTCCAACAAGGCCACTATTCCAAAAAAAAAAAAAGCCACAGCTCCTAATACTGACATATCATGGGTCAATCATATTCAAACCACCACAGTGTGCTAGAAAAGATAACCAAAAAAAGTAATACACACATTACATTCCCTTCTAATTTCTGTCACTAGAGGTTACTTCTTGATTATTATCAATACTGAAATAACACATTTTAAATTTTCACTAACTACTATTTTTACAAAGACCATAAAAAAGATACTCAAGGTTTGTGTATTTATTTATTTACTTTGTGGTTTCTTATTTGAGACAGTGTGTATTATACCCTAGGCTTGTCTAAAACTTATGTAGCAGACTAGCTGGCCATCAGTTGAAGACTCCTTTGTTTCTGAGTGCTGGGATTTTGAGTATGGACACTACAATATGCTTCAGTTCATTTTATTCATTAATTTTCTGTGAGAACTTTCTCATCCAATCGATCCCTAATCTTAATTCAATAACATCAACGGGTACTTTGTTTTGACTTTCAAATTCTTAATCAAATTTAGTCTTTGAGAGATGTTTATTGAAATTTTATGTTATGACTAGTTTACAACTTTTGTGGCTAAGATTCTTTCAAAAATTATTTTTCTCCTTTTTTATTGGATATTTTATTTATTTACATTTCAAAAGATAGCCACTTTCCCAGGTTTCCCTGATGGAAACCTCCTATCCCACCCTCCCTCTTCCTGCTTCTATGAGGGTGCTCCCCCACGCACCCACCCAACAAGTCCTGCCTCCCTGCATGAACTTCCCCTGCAGTGGGGCATTAAGCCTTCACAGGACCAAGGTCTTCTCCTCCCATTGATGTCAGACAAGACGATCCCCTGCTAAATATGTGTCTGGAGTCATGGGTCCCTCCAAAGGGACCCATTTGGCAGAACCCCCCCCCCCCCCCCAAAGAGCTCCCAGGGACTAAACCATCAAAAATTATTTCTTACAAAAATAATACCTCACATGGAGGTATTAAGGAGCTAAATATCGTAATAAACATAGCTGAATACTGTCACTTAGTAAATGTAGTGGCCTACTTGTCATTGTCAAAATCGCTTTTTTCTCTATGTAAATAAAAATTTTGTATTCATTCCAGATATTAAAATGATATTCTTTTACTATTATGAAAAATTCCCATATTTCAGCTTAAAATTACATATTACTCTCAATAAAATCTTATATTAATTCAAGAAGAACATCAAAACAAACAAATTGTAGATATGTCATGTTACTTTCACAATGAGTAAATACGGCCCTTGAGGAAAGGCAATGATGGACAACACTTTTTGTTCTCAGCTTGCTATCATGGGACTAATTTATACAATTATCCTCAAGATTACTTTTCATTAAATATTCCCTGTAGCAATTAATCTTAAAACAATTTTACAGGCTTCAAAACATTTTGAGAAGGTTATTTTGTCAAATTTAAAACAAACAAATTCCATTATATCATCTTGCAAACAATTTTCAAGGAAGGCATGTTATTACACAGCAAGAAAATACTTAATACCAATCATCTAATACTGTAACTTAGTGTGAGGTTTTTATCCTTAACTAAAAGCATTCTTTAATATGTTCCTTTTAAGTTAAACCAAGATATCATAAATTTAGTATTGTGATTGATTTTATTTAATTTATGAAATACAATATATAAAATATATGGAATACAAATAATTTAAGAAAAATCTCTATCGGATGTGGGGTTAGCGAAGAGTTTTTTTTTCCAAACTTTAGGTTGTTGGTTTGTCCTATCGACTATGTCCTTTGCCTTACAGAAGCTTTTCAGTTTCTGGACGTCCCATTTATCAATTCTGGATCTTAGAGTGTGAACCATTAGAGTTTTGTTTATGAAATTTCCCCCTGTGCCAACGAGTTTAGGACTCTTTCCCAACTTCTCTTAGATTAAGTGTATCTGATTTTATGTTGAGGTGCTTGATCCACTTGGATTTGCTCTTTGTGCAAGATGACAAATATGGATCTATTTTCATTTTTCTACATAGAGACTGACAGACAAGCACCACTTATTGAAGAAGCTTCCTTTTTACATTGTACATTTTTGGCTTCTTTATCAAAGATCAAGTGTGTATAAGTGTGTGGTTTTATTTCCGGGTCCTCAATTCTATTCCACTGATCAACATGTCTGTCTCTGTACCAATGCCATGCAGTTTTTATCACTATTGCTCTGTATTTTAGCTTGAGATCAGGAAAACTCTGACCCATAATTGTTCCTGTCTGAAAGAATTGCAGGGACAAAAATGGAGAGGACTCTGAAGAAAAGGAGGTCTAGCAACAGGTCCAAAGTGGGATCCAGCTCAAGGGGAGGCTCCAAGGCCTGACACTACTACTGAGGCTATGGAGTCCCTCAAAAAGGGACCTATCATGATTGACTCCAGAAAGACACAAAAAGCATCTGAAAGAGTTAGATGCAGGTATTCTCACCCAACTAACTGACAGAAACTGCTGACCTGTGGTTGAATTAGGGAAAGACTGAAAAAAGCTGAGAAGGGCAAACCTGTAGAAAGTCCAGGAGTCTCAGCTAACATGGACGCCCGAGATCTCTCAGACACTGGGCCACCAACCTGGCAGCACACACCAGCTGGTATGAGGCCCCAAACATATATACATCAGAGGAATGCCTGGTATGTGTTCAGCAGAGAACTCAAGAGACTGGAGGCCCCAGTTAGTGGGGATAATGTCTCATGGGGTGGTGGGTGGGGGAGTGGGGATATCCTTGTGGAGATGGAGGAAGGAGGTATGCAATATGGAACAGACAGAGGTTGGACTGGTACTGGAATAAAATCTGGACTGTAAAAAAAAAGATTTAAAAAATGTTAAAAGAAAAATTCTCACACAAAATAAACTAATAAAATTCATTATTTGAGTGGCAAAGTGTATTTTGGATATGTGTGATTTTTCAGTGCTGTGGCACAATTTCTCTGAAGCAATGTATAATGCTTTATGGTGAGCTCAATATAGGAAGGCAATTTCTGTACCCGAGAATAATGGACTGAAGGCACAAACTCATAATTGGAAGTAGATGAGCACATGCATGGTGAAGAGCACATGTTCAGAAAGAGTGAGAGTAAATTGCTCTAGGTCACCCTATTTTTCTCAGTTCTGAATCTATAAATAAGTGTTATATTTCTATTTCAATGCACAGTTTGGTGCAGAGTCAGAGAACTCTTGGTAATTGATGAATAATGTATTGCAATTTCAGAGATATATAAATTATCCTGCACATCTCAATGAGTTACTACACCGACACAAATTTCATTGTGTACATTCCTCTGGAAAAACAAATCCATCCAACCTTCTAGCAAATTCCTCAGAGCATCAAATACATGTGATTATGCAAATCATAACATCATGCAGGACGCTAAAATGGGCCCATAGATGAAAATAAATGCCGAAAACTCTTTGGTCTCTATAAATTCAATTCTTTTTTTCTTTTTTGTTTTGTTTTGTTTTGTTTTTTATTCGATATATTATTTATTTACATTTCAAATGATTTCCCCCTTTCTGGGCCCCCACTCCCTGAAAGTCACATAAGCTCCCTTCCCTCCCCCTGTTCTCTCACATACCCCTTCCCAATTCCCTGTTCTGGTTTTGCCTTATACTGCTACACTGAGTCTTTCCAGAGCCAGGTGCCACTCCTCCATTCTTCTTGTACCTCATTTGATGTGTGGATTATGTTTGGGGTATTCCAGTTTTCCAGGCTAATATCCACTTATTAGTGAGTGCATTCCATGATTGATCTTTTGAGACTGGATTACCTCACTTAGTATGATGTTCTCCAGCTCAATCCATTTGCCTAAGAATTTCGTGAATTCATTGTCTCTAACAGCTGAATAGTACTCCATTGTGTATATATACACATCTTTTGCATCCATTCTTCTGTTGAGGGATACCTGGGTTCTTTCCAGCTTCTGGCTATTATAAATAGGGCTGCTATGAAGATAGTGGAGCATATAACTTTATTACATGTTGGGGAATCCTCTGGGTATATTCCCAGGAGTGGTTTAGCAGGATCTTTCAGAAGTGACATGCCCAGTTTTCTTAGGAATGGCCAGATTGATTTCCAGAGTCGTTGTACCAATTTGCAACCCCACCAGCAGTGGAGGAGTGTTCTTCTTTCTCCACATCCTCACCAATACCTGCTGTCTCCTGAGTTTTTAATCTTAGCCATTCTGACTGGTGTAAGGTGAAATCTCAGGGCTGTTTTGATTTGCATTTCCCTGATGACTAATGAAGTTGAGCATTTTTGGATGCTTCTCTGTCATCCAAAGTTCTTCAGGTGAAAATTCTTTGTTTAACTCTGTACCCCATTTTTAATAGGGTTATTTGATTTTCTGGGCGTTAACTTCTTGAGTTCTTTGTATATATTGGATATTAGCCCTCTATCTGATGTAGGGTTGGTGAAGATCTTGTCCCATTTTGTTGACTGCTGATTTCTCCTTTTGATGGTGTCCTTTGCTTTACAGAATCTTTGTAATGAGGTCCCATTTGTCAATTCTTGATCTTAGAGCATATGCTATTGGTGTTCTGTTCAGGAACTTTCCCCCTCTACCGATATCCTCAAGGGTCTTCCCCAGTTTATTTTCTATTAGCTTCAGAGTGTCTGGCTTTATGTGGAGGTCCTTAATCCATTTGGAGTTGAGCTTAGTACAAGGAAACAAGGATAGATCAATTTGCATTCTTCTGCATACCTCAAGTTGAACCAGCATCATTTGTTGAAAAGGCTCTTTTTTCCATTGGACGTTTTGTCAAGGCTCAAGTGGCCATAGGTGTGTGGGTTCATTTCTGGATCTTCAATCCTGTTCCATTGATCTGCCTGCCTGTCACTGTACCAATACCATGCAGTTTTTAACACTATTGCTCTGTAGTGTTGCTTGAGGTCAGGGATACTAATTTCCCCAGAATTTCTTTTGTTTTTGAGAATAGTTTTAGCTATCCTGGGTTTTTTGTTATTCCATATGAATTTGAGAATTTTTCTTTCTAACTCTATAAAGAATGGAGTTGGGATTTTGATGGGTATTGTGTTGAATCTGTATATTGCTTTTGGCAAAATGGCCATTTTAACTATATTAATCCTGCCGATCCATGAGCATGGGAGATTTTTCTATTTTTTGAGGTCTTTTTCTATTTCCTTCTTCAGAGTCTTGAAGTTCTTGTCATACAGATCTTTCACATGTTTGGTAAGAGTCACCCCAAGGTACTTTATACTGTTTGTGGCTATTGTGAAGGGAGTCATTTCCCTAATTTCTTTCTCAGCCTGCTTATCCTTTGAGTACAGGAAGGCTGCTGATTTGCTTGAGTTAATTTTATAACCTGCCGCTTTGCTGAAGTTGTTTTTCAGCTGTAGGAGTTCTCTAGTGGAGTTTTTTGGGTCACTTATGTAGACTATCATATCATCTACAAATAATGATAATTTGACTTCTTCCTTTCTAATTTGTATCCCTTTGACCTCCTTATGTTGTCTAATTGCCCGAGCTAGTACCTCAAGTACAATATTGAAAAGATAAGGAGAAAGTGGGCAGCCCTGTCTAGTCGCTGATTTTAGTGGGATTGCTTCAAGTTTCTCTCCATTTAGTTTGATGCTGGCTACCGGTTGGATGCATATTGCTTTTATTATGTTTAGGTATGTGCCTTGAATTCCTGTTCTTTCCAAGACTTTAAGCATGAAAGGATCCTGAATTTTGTCAAATGTTGTTTCAGCATCCAATGAAATGGCCATCTGTCTTTTTTCTTTGAGTTTGTTTATGTAGTGGATTGCATTGATGGATTTCATTATATTGAACCACCCTGCATCCCTGGGATAAAGCCTACTTGATCATGGTGGAAGATCTTTTTTATGTGTTCTTGGATTTGGTTGGCAAGAATTTTTTTTCTGAGATTTCTTTTTGTTTGTTTGATTTTATTCGATATATTTTTAATTTACATTTCACATGAATTCCCCTTTTCTGGCCCCCCACTCCCCAAAAGTTACATAAGTCCCCTTCACTCCCCCTGTTCTCCACCTACCTCTTCTCACTTCCCTGTACTGGTTTTGCCTTATACTGCTACACTGAGTCGTTCCAGAACCAGGGGCCACTCCTCCGATCTTCTTGTACCTCATTTGATGTATGGATTATGTTTTGGGTATTCCAGTTTGATTGGCAAGAATTTTATTGAGTAATTTTGCATCGATGTTCATAAGGGAAATTGGTCTGAAGTTCTATTTCTTTCTTGGATCTTTTTGTGGTTTTGGTATCAGTGTAATTGTGGCTTTGTAGATGGAATTGGGTAGTATTCCTCCTGTTTCTATTTTGTGGAATAGTTTGAAGAGTATTGGTGTTAGGTCTTCTTTGAAGGTCTGATAGAATTCTGCACTGAAGCCATCTGGTCCTGTGCTTTTTTTGGTTGGAAGGCTTTCTATGGAGCCCTTCTATTTCGTTAGGGGTTATGGGACTGTTTAGATGATCTATTTGGTCCTGATTTAATTTTGGTATTTGGTATCTGTCTAGGAAATTGTCCAATTCCTCCAGATTCTCCAGTTGTGTTGAGTATAGGCTTTTGTAGTAGGATCTGATGATTTTTTTTTTAATTTCCTCAGTTTCTGTTGTTATATCCCCCTTTTCATTTTTAATTTTGTTAATTTGGATACGTTCTCTCTGCCCTTTAGTCAGTTTGGCTAAGGGTTTATCTATCTTGTTGATTTTCTCAAAGAACCATCTCCTGGATTCATTGATTCTTTGTATGGTTCTCTTTGTTTCCACTTGACTGATTTTAGCCCTGAGTTTGATGATTTCCTGTCTTCTATTCCTTCTTGTTGAATTGGCTTCTTTTTGTTCCAGGGCTTTCAGGTGTGTCATTAAGCTGCTAGTGTATGTACTCTCCATTTCCTTTTGGAGGCACTCAGGGCTATGAACTTTCCTCTTAGCACTGCTTTCATTGTGTACCAAAGATTTGGGTATGTTGTGCCTTAATTTTCATTAAATTCTAAAAAGTCTCTGATTTATTGCTTTATTTCTTCTTTGGCCAACGTGTCATTGAGTGGAGTATTGTTCAGCCTCCTTGTATATGTGGGCTCTCTGTTGTTTTTGTTGCTATTGAAAACTACTCTTACTCCATAGTGATCTGATAGGAGGCATGAGATTAGTTCGATCTTTTTATATTTGTTGAGGTCTGTCTTGTGAACAATTATATGGTCGATTTTGAAGAAGGTAACATGAGGTGCTGAGAAAAAGGTATATTCTTTTGTTTTAGGGTGAAATGTTCTATAAATATCAGTCAAGTCCAATTGGTCCAAAGTGTCAATTAGTTTTATTGTGTCCCTGTTTAGTTTCTGTTTTCCTGATCGGTCCATTTAGGAGAGTGGAGTGTTGAAGTCACCCACAATTATAGTGTTGGGTGAAATGTGTGCTTTGAGCTTTAGTAAAGTGTCTTTTACAAATGATGGTGCCCTTGCATTTGGCGCATAGATGTTCAGAATTGAAAGTTCTTCTTGGTGGATTTTTCCTTTGACAAGCAGAAGTGTCCTTCTGTATCTCTTTTGATGACTTTAGGTTGAAAGTCAATTTTATCTGATATTAGAATGGCTACTCCTGCTTGTTTCCTGAGACCATTGACTTGTAAAATTGTCTTCCAGCCTTTTACTCTGAGGCAGGTTTTGTCGTTGAAATTGAGGTGGGTTTCCTGTATGCAGCAAAATGTAGGGTCCCGTTTCCCTATCCAGTCTGTTAGTCTATGTCTTTTTATTGGGGAGTTGAGTCCACTGACATTAGGAGATATTAAGGAATAGTGATTAATACTTCCTGTCATTTTCGATATTATTTTTTTCATTTATATTCTTTTTTTTCAATTTTTTTATTTCATTCGATATATTTTTATTTACAATTCAAATGATTTCCCCTTTTCTGGGCCCCCACTCCCCGAAAGTCACATAAGTCCCCTTCCCTCCCCCAATTCTCCCACCCACCCATTCCCACTTCCCTGTTCTGGTTTTGCCTTATATTGCTACACTGAGTCTTTCTAGAACCAGGTGCCACTCCTCCATTCTTCTTGTACCTCATTTGATGTGTGGATTATGTTTGGGGTATTCCAGTTTTCCAGGCTAATATCCACTTATTAGTGAGTGCATACCATGATTGATCTTTTGAGACTGGGTTACCTCACTTAGTATGATGTTCTCCAGCTCCATCCATTTGCCTAAGAATTTCATGAATTCATTGTCTCTAATGGCTGAATAGTACTCCATTGTGTATATATACCACATCTTTTGCATCCATTCTTCTGTTGAGGGATACCTGGGTTCTTTCTAGCTTCTGGCTATTATAAATAGGGCTGCTATGAAGATAGTGGAGCATATAACTTTATTACATGTTGGGGAATCCTCTGGGTATATTCCAGGAGTTGTTTAGCAGGATCTTTCAGAAGTGACATGCCCAGTTTTCTTAGGAATGGCCAGATTGATTTCCAGAGTCGTTGTACCAATTTGCAACCCCACCAGCAGTGGAGGAGTGTTCCTCTTTCTCCACATCCTCGCCAATACCTGCTGTCTCCTGAGTTTCTAATCTTAGCCATTCTGACTGGTGTAAGGTGAAATCTCAGGGTTGTTTTGATTTGCATTTCCCTGATGACTAATGAAGTTGAGCATTTTTTAAGATGCTTCTCTGCCATCCAAAGTTCTTCAGGTGAAAATTCTTTGTTTAACTCTGTACCCCATTTTTAATAGGGTTATTTTATTTTCTGGGGTCTAACTTCTTGAGTTCCTTGTATATATTGGATATTAGTCCTCTATCTGATGTAGGGTTGGTGAAGATCTTGTCCCAGTTTGTTGATTGCTGATTTGTCCTTTTGATGGTGTCCTTTGCTTTACAGAAACTTTGTAATTTTATGAGGTCCCATTTGTCAATTCTTGATCTTAGATCATATGCTATTGGTGTTCTGTTCAGGATCTTTCCCCCTGTACTAATGATTTAGTGGTTATCTTCTTTTGGGCTTGATGAAAGAAGGTAACTATCTTGCTTTTTCCAGGGTGTTGTTACCCTCCTTGTATTGGAGTTTTCCTCCTATTATTCTTTGTAGAGCTGGGTTTGTAGAAAGATATTGTGTAAATTTGGTTTTGTCATGGAATATCTTGGTTTATCCATCAATTGTGATCAAGAGTTTTGCTGGGTATAGTAGTCTTGGCTGACATTTGTGTTCTCTTAGAGTCCGCATGAGATCTGCCCAGGATCTTCTAGCTTTCATGGTCTCTGGTGAGAAGTCTGGTGTGATTCTGATAGGTCTTCCTTTATATGTTACTTGGCCTTTTTCTCTTACTGCCTTTAATATTCTTTCTTTGTTTAGTACATTTGGTGTTTTGATTATTATGTGACAGGAGATATTTGTGATCTGGTCCAGTCTGTTTGGAGTTCTGTAGGCTTCTTGTATATTTATGGGCATCTCTTTCTTTAGGTTAGGGAAGTGTTTTTCCATAATTTTATTGAAGATATTTGCTGGCCCTTTAAGTTGTAAATCTTTACACTCATCTATGCCTATAATCCTTAGGTTTGTTCTTCTCATTGTGTCCTGGATTTCCTGTATGTTTTGGGTTACAAGCTTTTTGCATTTTGCATTTTCTTTGACTGTTGAGTCAATGGTTTCTTTAGTATCTTTGGCATCTGAGATTCTTTATTCCATTTCTTGTATTCTGTTTTTGATATTTGCATCTATGGCCCCTGATTTTTTTCTCAAGGTTTTCTATCTCCAAAGTTGTCTCCCTTTGTGATTTCTTAGTTGTTTCTACTTCTGATTTTCGATCATGGATGGTTTTGCTTAGCTCCTTCACTTGTTTGTGTTTTCCTGTAATTCTTTAAGAGATTTTTGTGTTTCCTCTTTCATGACTTCGGCTGTTTGACTCACTTTCTTCTGTATTTCTTTAAGTTTGTGTGTGTGTGTGTGTGTGTGTGTGTGTGTGTGTGTGTGTTTCTTCTTTATTGGCTTCTATCTCTTGAGCCTTATTCTCCTGAATTTCTTTAAGTGATTTTTGTGTTTCCATTATACTGGGCATTCTAAGGCCTGTCTGTCTTAAAACCCCGCTATGTTAGCCTCGGGCTATGACTCTTAGCTGACTTTGCCCTCTAGAACTCTCTGGCGTCCAGTAATCAAAATGCTGGTGAGCATGCCGTGCTGGGCAAACAACCTCCTGGCCAGGTTGGCACACTGATGGACCCCTGAATAGCCCAGGGCCTGGGTGCAGGCCAATGCCCGTCGGGCTTAGACACCCGCGATGTTGGCCTGGGGTTATATTTGTGTACCTCAGTCCGTCAGATTTCTCTGAACCAAGATGGATGCGAGGCTCTCATAAGTGACTGGTGGGAGGCAGAGTTCTGATGTAGCTTCTGTGAGGTGAAAGGTGCTGTAACTCTTCCACTGCTTGCAGCCCACTGGCCAGCGAAGGTCTGTGGTAGCGGGCGTAGGGCCTGCCTGGACCCTGTCACCTTGGTTCCACTGCTGATGGCCCTTCCCCTGGACCAGCTACTGCTGCTGCTGCCACTGCTGCCACACCCCCCTCCTTCAACCCTCCTTTATTTAATTCTAACCTTGCAAATTATCTTCTTTATACAATATGATTCAAATATTTGGCTTTTAAATGTTCCATTTAGCAACTTTCAAAAGAAAACTTTAAATTTATTTTTATGCATGTGAAAGCTCAATATTATAGAATGCAAACATTTGTAAATTCTCACAGTAGACACATGGTTAACTTTTTATGCATTCACTAAAAGCAGTAAAACATCAACTTAGGATGTTTTTTCTTGTTATATAAAATGCCAATTTAAAACTAGGAAAATAAAAAATAATAAAATAACGTGTGTAATATATGCTACCTGCTCATTTATTAAATCACTGTCACGGTTGCAATCTTTTCTGCAGCATCATATCACAGAACACAATTTCATACTAGTACCTCATGTATACTGCAAGCCACACAACTATAACCCAGTTCTAGTGTCAAAATGTTCAACAATCGTTCTAAAGCATCTGTCTACTCTGTCTGTTGCATGAAAGCCTGAACTAAGCTAATCCTTAACAGTGGATAACACTTGGGAGTTGTTCCCCAGCAAGAACCATTTAAGAATATATTATCCAGAACTCAAAAACATGAGTGATAAAATAAGTAAAATCTTAAATCTTAAAATGGAATCATATGCATTTTTTAAAGTAGTGAAGAAAAAAAACACATTCTTCCAGAATCTATTTTCTATTCAAAGTAGCATTTCCCTAAGTAGTCTAAGATTTCCCTAAGTAGTCTAAGATAGTGAAAAAAATATTTTAAAGTACTTTTTGGGTGAATGAGAATAGAATCCAGAAGGAAATGCCTTAAGTGCTTTAATTATCACAAAATAAATTTAATCATCATAAAAGAGACCAGACTGACTTCATCCAGCAACTGATGGGAAGAGATGGGGACTGATGGGAGCAGTCCCATAGCCAAACAGTGGGCAGAGCTGAAAGAGTCCTGTAGAGGAGTGGGGCAGATGAGAGGATCTACAGGGCTCAGAACACACCTGAGAATAAGGCCCACAACTGACCTGACTAATGGGAAGTTGAGAGACTTGGAAACCAGGAACCGTTCGACCTAAGTCCTCTGCATATATGTTATGGCTGAGTAACTTGGTGTTCATGGGAAATTCCTAATAATGGGACCAGGTCCTCCCTCCCCAAAGACTTCCCAACCTCCTCCCACCCCTGGCCTCCACTTATATGCTCCTCCACCAGACCCACTCCCACCCTCCTCGATTTCCCTTTGTTGGAGCATCTATTGAGCCTTCACCTGACCAAGGACCATTCCTCCAATGATGCCCAACAAGGCATTCTTCTGCCACATTTTTGCCTGGAACCACGTGTACCTCTTGGTTGATGGTTTAGTCTCTGGGAATCCTGGGGCATCTGAGTGGCCAAAAATATTGTTCTTCCCATGGGGATGTAAATCCTTTCAGCTCCCCCAGACCACTCTCAGCTCCTCCATTGGGGACCCCACACTCAGACCAATTGTTGGCTGCTAGCAACTGCCTCTGTATTTGTAAGGCTCTGGCAGGGCCCCTCCAGAGACAACCTTTATATTTTATAACCTTTTGGTATAAACTTCTTATTGTCCATAGTAGTGTGGGGGTTTGGTGACAGGTTTTAGGATGAATCCCCAGGTAGGGCAGTCTCTGGGTGGCATTTACTTCAGTCTTTGCTCCACACTTTGTCACCTTTATTGCTCATTAGCATTTTGTTCCCTTTTTCAGAGGAACCAAAACACCCTCACTAAAGTCCTCCTTCTGAGCTTCCTGTGCTGGGTGAGTTGTAACTTGTTTATTTTGAGCTCTGGGCTAACATCCACTTATCACTGAGTGCATACCATGTGTGTTCTTTTGTAGTTGGGTTACCTCGCTCAGGATGACACTTCCTAGTTCCATCCATTTTCCTAAGAATATCATGAATCCATTGATTTAATAGCTGAATAATACTCCATTGTGTATATATACCACAGTTTCTGTATTCATTCCTCTGTTGAAGGTTATCTGGGATGTTTCCAGCTTCTGACTATTATAAATAAAGCAGCTATAAACATAGTGGAGAATGTGCCCTTATTACATGTAGGAGCATCTTCTGGGTATATAGCTGGGTCCTCAGGTAGTACTATGTCTAATTTTCTGAGGAATCGCCAAACTGATTTCCAGAGTGGTTTTACTAGCTTGCAATCCCACCAACAATGGAGAAGAGTTTCTTTTTCCCTACATTCTCTCCAGCATCTACTGTCCCCTGAATTTTTCATCTTAGCATTTCTGACTGGTGTGAGGTGGAATCTCAGTGTTAGTCTCCAGAGAGTCTAATAACCCTATTAAAAAATGGAGTATAGAACTAAACAGGGAATTCTCAACTGAGGAAACTCGAATGGCTCTAAGCACCTAAAGAAATGTTCAGCATCCTTAGTTATCAGGGAAATGCTCTTGGTCATATTGTAGTTTATTATGCTCTGCTTGTTTGGTATTCTAGGGGCCTAATTTTTTTTGAAGGGAGAAAGCATTGGGGGTTAGAGGAGTCTAGGGTAGAAGAAAGCAAGGGGTGCAGAAGAAAGGAAGAATTTGGGAGAACTGCTGTTTGTCAGAATGTAGTATATGAGACAAGAAAAATAAAAAAATAAGCAAATTCAATTAAAGTAGAATGTTGCTTTAATTAAAGTAGCTGGCTGCTTTCACCCAATACTTATTAAAATGCTTAATATCATAGCATTATAATAGCAATATAATATTGACCTATTTTAAGAAACTATAAAAATTGATTGAGGATTGATTAAAGCTAGTTTTTAAGTTAGGTCATTTTGCTAAACTTTAGAGAAGCTACACATGAAAGAAATATGGATGTCTATATTTTTATGGACAATAATTTCACCATTGTTACATGGTGTTTAAATACACTGATAACCAACCAAACCAAGTAACAATATCATTACAGACTACTATATCATATTTGAGTAAATTGAAAACCTAGAAGAAATGGGTAAATTCCTACTGAGAATCCCAGAAAATTTGAAATCTCATGGGATTATCAAAATGATAAATAAATATATGCATATGTCTAATTTCTACTTTTTAATTTTAAGATTATAATATGATGACTTTTCTCCATTTTGATTTCTCCCTCCAAATCTTCCTACCCATCTCTCCCTACTTTTATTTATTTATTTATCTATGTATTTATTTATGTATTTATGTATTTATTTATTTATTGTTTTTTTTTTTTAAAGACAGGGTTTCTCTGTATAGCCCTGGCTGACCTGGAACTCACTCTGTAGACCAGGATGGCCTCAAACTCAGAAATCTGCCTGCCTCTGCCTCCCAGAGTGCTGGAATTACAGGTGTGCACCACCACTGTCCAGCTTCTCTCCCTACTTTTAAGCATATTCATCAACTCTTTTTTTACACACATATAGGTATAAATATATGAAAATGAATTCCTGAATATAATGAATATTCCTGAATATTCAGTTTCACTTTATTATTATTATTGTTGTTATTGTTGTTCTTGTTTTTGTATTTGGTGTTTTTCGAGACAGGGTTTCTCTGTATAGCCCTGGCTGTCCTAGAACTCACTCTGTAGACCAGGCTGACCTCGCACTCATAAATCCACCTGCCTCTGCCTCCCAGAATGCTGGGATTACAAGCATGCATCACCACCACCTAGCTCTATTATTTTTAATATATGTTTGTAGAGTTTATCATGGAAAATTATAAATTTTACTGTATTTTAACAATTTACTGTATTACTTCATAGAATTGTATCCTTATTCCATTAAATTTTATAGCTATATAAAAATTGAAAACACAAAAATCTATTTTTAATTTAAAATTAAAATCTAATATAATACATCCTGATTGCAGTTTTCTTTCCCTACACTCTCTTAGCTCCCCTGTTTTTTCCAGATCTACTCCATTCATATTGCCTTTAAGAAAGAGCAGGCCTTGAAGAGACAACAGTCAAACACAACAAAAGAAAATAGAATAAGATAAGGCAAAAGGTCTCATGTGGAGACTGGACAAGACAACAGAATAGGAGGTAAAGAGCCTCAAGAGGAGGCAAAAGAGTCAAGGATATGCCCACTCTCACTTTTTACAACCCCATAAAACCACCAAGTTAATAGGTATAAAATATAAACAGAGGGCATGGTATAGACCCTTCCAGGCCATGTGCTTGTCTCTGTGAGCCCATATGAGCCTTGCTCGATGATTCTGTTGGCCTTGTATTTTTATTTAAACTTGCATTAGTTCTTTGAGAGTTTCTTCCAATGTGTTCTATCATATTCACCTCCTACCTTCTTTTCCCCAGGTCCATACCCTTCCATATGCACCCAATTTTTGTTGTTTATTTAGACCCTTCAACACTAATTTATGCTACCCAATATTTTTGACATGTTTTTCCACATGGAACATAGTCTCAAACTAATCAGGGATTATTCTTAGAGGTAACTATATGCCACTCACCCAGCAGGTACCAGTTCAAAATAATTCCTCTGCTCCAGGTATCTTTTATAATAACAGATAAGAGACCTTTTAATTTGGCTAGAATTATTTGCATAATTTTGGTGATATGTTTTAATATTGTTAATTTATTTAATTTCAATATTTAAATATTTTATATTAAGAATAAAAATCTATATTAGCATAGACCTACAGAGAGTCACAGCCTTCCTCTTCATCACTTGCCTCTAGTCAAAGATGCAATTGTGAATGATAGACATCCTCCTAAGTGTTCTTGGTTCACCTGCTTGATATTAATCTTAACCCTTTATAAAGTATCTTGCAATGTATTCACAACTGTATCATATAACAAGTTCATGATTTACTCCCAGTGTATTACCCTCATCAGATATGATACACTGGACATCATTGTATGTACTTTGACTTTGTAAATACAAAATCTGTGCCTTTCATAAATATGAGAGCAATCCATTAGAGTGTGGCATGAAATCTGCTTCAAGGTCAGTTAAATGTACTGCCTTATGGCATCCACTGAAATTGCAGATCACAAGTTTTTATATATCATGTAATTTAATGAAATATGATACAAAGACATGATTATTTTTTTCATTAATATACTAATGGACATTATGATTAATGACTACAAGTAATGATACAAGGAACATGGGAGTGAAGCTATCTTTTCAATTATATGGATTCTTGTCCCTTTGATATGTGGACATGGTAGGATTACTGGCTCAAAGTGTTGTTCTATTTTGGCTTGGCTGAAAAAACTCCAAACTGTCTTTTACAAAGTCTGTATTAATTTACATACATCTCAGAGTTTAGAAGTTATAATTTTATCATATCCTTCTCCAAATACATCATTTCTCATGTCTTTTATAATCTATGTTAAAAGTCAAACTATGATGTTAGTGGTAGCTTAACATTTTCCTGATGCTAGTAAAGATAGCAAATGAACCTCATGTATTTCCTCAGAAATAGTTCTTTAGGTCATTGCGCATTTTCATTTAGAATACTTCATGTTTTTCCCAAAAATATTGTTGGAGATAATGGCATTTATTGTATAGTATCTTAGCAGATACCTATCTTACAAATATATTCTCCAAAACCATGTAATGCCTATTTATTGTATTATATATATTTTCCCAAAGAGAGGTTTTATTTTATTATTCCTATTTTTTAAATTATAACTTTGCTGCCTGTATTTTTTTTTTTTGAAGGACATCACCTCCAAGACATACTCTACCATATTTATCTGGTGCTGTAAATTTTTTTTTTCTATGCTAGTAGAGTTTTGAATGAAAAATGTCCCCTATAAGTTCATATACACTAGTACTTGACTTCTCATTGCTAGTATTTTTGGGCAAGCTATGGAGCCATTTACATGCTAAAGCCTTGCTGGAGAAAACACATCACTGACAGTATGCTTTCAGAGCTTATAGCCTTAACCAACTTACCCTATTTATCATTTGTACTCTTGCTTCTGAAACTTCCTGCCATTATTTACTGCAAATTTTTGGTAAAATAAACCAAAGTAAATTTATTTCTAATAAGTAGCTTTTGGTCATGGTATTTAGTCATGACAGCAGAAACATAAATAATATAATAGTGTTTTGAAAGGACTTCTATTTTCAATTCTTATGATTAATCCATTTATATAATTAGCATAAATTAACTTTCAAAAATAACATGTTGAATTTTAACATATTAACACTTATATTGTATTTTTGTTATTTTTTAACTGCCACTGACATACCAGTTCTCTTTATTCCACCTTCCATTTGCTAACATCTCATTTACATCACAATGTCTACATTTTTTAGGTTCTTTTTTTATTTTTCATTAGATATTTTCTTTATTTACATTTCAAATGTTATCACCTTTCCTGGTTTCCCCTCAGAAAACACCCTATCACCTCCCCCTCCCCCTCCTCCCATCTAACCCACTCCTGCTTCCCTGTCCTGGCATTCCCCTATACTGGGGTATTGAAAACAATAGCAAACATGCAATATCTAATTTTCAGAGTCTGGATGTTACGGCCTTTAACTATGATCTCTTATTCCATCTATAATCTGCTATTTACATGATTTTTTAAAAACTTTTGCCTGAATAATTCACACCCACTTTTAATATAGGTATAATTGTGTAAATGGTATCTTTAATATAAATAGCCCATTTTTCTATATACTCTTTTGATTTATTTGGTCTGTTATATTTAAAAAATTATAGTTTTATTTAGTGAAGTCTAGATTTAAAGTTTTCTTGACAGTAAGTATGAGCCTTGAATTCTTTTGTTTGTTTGTTTGTTTTGTTTGTTTGTTTATTTTTTTAAGACAAGGTTTCTCTGTGCAGCCCTGGGTGTCCTGGAACTAACTTTGTAGACCAGGCTGGCCTCGAACTCAGAAATCCACCTTCCTCTGTCTCCCAAGTGCTAGGATTAAAGGCATGTGCCACAACTGCCTGGACTGAGCCTTAAATTCTATATCCTATAGCTTCCATCTTCCATGAGTTGGGATCATAGGTGTGTTCTACCCTACCTGGTTACTATTATTAGTCTGTTGATGTGAAGCCAGGATGATGAAAAAATTTTGATTTTATGAATTACACTGTGATAAAGAACTGTTTCTACATTATGCTTTAATTCATTCAGATATGTACCAAGAAGAGATATATTGAAAAATATAGCAATTATTTAATAAGTGATTTTAGGATTTTCTACACTGATGTCGATAGTAATTGATAAGCGTCCTTCTGCACAAACCCACTTCCAAATTCATATTTTTATAATAATTTGATTTATTTTTTCCAGACTTGTTTACTTTATTCCACAAACGGAGAGGGATGTAATTTTAATCTTGTCTTGTTCTTTCTTTGAATCTGCCCTACTTCCTTCCTTCTTTCAATTTCATGAGCTTTGTCTCTCTACATAATGATTGGATTATTTACATTGATTTTTTCCAATTCTGTTAGATAATTAATGGTTTTGAAATTGGATCAAAAATTTATCTGAAAACTTCACTGGTGCACAGGATTGTGTCCCTTCTAATATCTCATTTCTGTTTTATCTGGGGTATTGAAAACAATAGCAAACATGCAATATCTAATTTTCAGAGTCTGGATGTTACGGGTAAGGGGAGATTTTGTAAGGAGAGATTTATAATCTAAAGTAAAATTAGGCAAACAAATATTATAAATACATAATTCCTTCTGGGGACTCATTATCACAATCACAAGTGGAGAGAGAGGGAAGGACCTGGGAGGAAAAGTGGATGAGGAAGGGGAGTATGGGGCAGAGTGGAAGCTGATGTGTCTGTTAATGGGTGAGGGAAAAGGACTGAAGACCTGAGGGTCAGTAGAAAGAAGGGAAAAAGGCAACCTCAGGAGACAGAAAGTTGGGGGAACCCTCCAGAATGAACCAGCGTCCTGGGAGGTGAGAGACTCAGGAATCAAAGGGAGGCATGTTAGAAGAAATGTCCTACAGTAGGGAGTGTGAATGTATAGATATCACCTCCATCAGGAAGACAGGGCATCAAATACAGGAAAGGGGGAACATCCTACAGTCACAACTCTGACCCATAATTACTACTCTCTGAAAGAATTACAGGGATGGAAATGGAGAGGAACCTGAGGGAAAGAAGGTCCAGAGACAGGCCCAAAGAGAAATCCAGCTCAAGGGGAGGAACCAAGGCCTAACACTCTTACTGAGGCTATGGAGCACTCACAAAAAGGGATTTAGCAGAGCCTCACTCTGGAAGATTCAGCAAGCAGCTGAAAGAGTCAGAAGCAGAGATATTTGCACCCAAACAATGGACAGAAGCTGCTGAGATGACCCCTGTTGTTGAACAAGAGAAAGCTGAAAGAAGGTGAGGAAAAGTGTACAGAGCCATATTGGGGCAGTCTTGTACTTGGTCAGAGTTTGACTTTGGTCAAGGTTAACTTCTCCCAGAAAGCCAGGATCTTGCTCCACCTAGGGTGGAGCGCTCGTAGTAAAGGTTAAGTTCATTGTTCCTCTAGGTATAGGAATTCCTGAATTAAGCAAGTGACCCACCCAGCTGCTGGAGCAGTCAAGACGAAGACCTCCAAGAGAAGCTAGACAACTTCCACCGGAACTCAGCCTAGAGTCTGGGGGGAAGGGTTTGCCCAAACTGTTAAAAGGTCAGGCGCCATTAAAGTTTACAGCTTTGATCAGTGAACATTGACTTAGCCGCGCTTTCTTTTCGCCCCTCTTCCCTATAACCCCAAAATTCTCTCAACAGGTAACCCGGTTTACATGTGGCTGCAGGCAGCTACATAATTGGCGCCCAACGTGGGGCGACCTGGTACGAGAGAATTTCCTAAGGTAGCCCTATCCAGCGAAGCTTCGCAGAAAAGGTAGTAAGAAGTAGTATCCGCACGGTAAGCAACATAGAGGTCAAAACTAGCGCTAGTGAATTCGTGTCTATTGTTGTGAGTGCAGGAAGGGATACAGTTTTTCAAGCAAACTGTGCGGACCCGGCACAGGTTGAAAAGATAGAGAAATATGGGGAAGGAATTTGGTAGGCATTTGCCCAATGCTCGTAAGAGCTGATTTCGGCGAAAAGAAAGGGGTTTTTAAAAATAGCCATATGTCCACAGCTTCTAAGAGCTGTTTAAAGAGGAAAATGGATGCAATTACTTAACAAGCACACTTAACTTTCTGTGTATCTTTCCGTGTTTGTCCTGGTGCACCGACTGTCTATGTGTATGTTTATGTCCTCTCTGTGTCTTTGTGTGAATGACTGTTTCATGTTAAAAAGAAAAATTGGTAAGGATTTCATCTGCTGGCAACCTCTTGAGCCAGCCACAGTTTGTGTGGAGATTGATTTAAAGGCGCGCCGCAGCAGCGTAGCTCACTCACCCAAGAGGCAAGCATGGCTGGGGAAAAAGCCGCTTTTAATAGCCCAGAAGCCTCAAGATTTGAGAAGACTTTGGTTTGGCTTGTGAAATTCATGTAGTCGCTTTATACTTGTTTCTAATTGGTTTTAATGGTATAAGGCTTTACATTTCTTGACTAAAGAGTTATAAATTAATTGGTTATTATGTAAAAGGTATAGTGTTATTAAGAAAAGGTTACTTTAAAACTGGTGATTCAGTGTTAGAGCCATCTTAACTACTCGTGGCCTAACGCCACTCATGCTTTGTTCTTGTTTATAATTAGATTTAAAGGTATATTTTACATGTCTTGACTATAGAGTATTGGCTTAAGTCACTGCACATGAATTAAAAGGTATAATGTTATTAACAAAAGTTAGGTTAAAGCTGGTAGTTTAGGGTAGTCGCCATTTTTAAACAACACGTGACATGATGGTTAAAGCTGGTAGTTTAGAGTAGTCGCCATTTTTAAACAACACGTGACATGATGGTTGAAACTGGTAGTTTAGGGTAGCCGCCATTTTAGACAACACGTGACATGACGCAATCCAAGAAATACAGGCCTTTGAGACGCTCCTAAATTGGCATGGTGTTTCATGTGAATCTTGGCCTAGAGATTGGACTTAATGAAGATTAAGATTTAAAATATTGTCTCTTTAATAAGTTACACTGTTATACACTTGAACATAAGAACTGGCAGACAAACCTTGTGCTGTAAATATGTGTTTGCCATTGATTTTAAAGAAAATAGATTGTTTAAAATTGAGATTTGCTTCCAAAATTACAATTGTGCTCTAATATTACAAGAAAACATTAAGTTACAATAAAAATCAGTGTGTCATTGGCTACAGTTTTCAGTTTACAGGCTCATAATTGTTAACATTTTGTAATTAAGATAATTTTAAGAGTGATACAGCTATGGGTTTTAAAGGCCCATTGCCACTTTTCCACAAGTTTTTAGGCTACAATGATAAGAGCAAAATTTAACCCTCCAAGATTAAAAAAGAGATCTCTGTAGAAATGTATTTGATACCAAGTAGGTTCCTTTGACCATACAATTACGGGTTTCTTTTGTTTAATCCTAAAAACGTCCTAGCAGGTTTGGGTCTGGTCTTAGTTAAAAGGCTCAGATCTAGTCCTTGCCAAGGACTAAAGGTGGATCCTAGGACAGATAAATAAAAAAAATGTATTTTGTCTCTGTTTCAATACTAGAAGTTAAGATCTTAAAATTTTCAGTGTATAATGTTCATAGAATGTTTGTTACAGGCCCTTGCTCCTATAGACTTTCAGAATTTTTAGGTAAATGGTTTTCAAAGGTTGTTAAGATATATTAATTGGCTTTATCTTATATTTACCTCATTTTAAGCTTGCCACAAAAGGTCTTAAACCTCTGTTTTCAAGGTAGGAAACGTTTGTTCCTTGCTTCAAGCAACAATCAAATTTATTATTAATGGTTGATCTATTACATGGCAAGCATTTTTTAGACAAAATTAATAATTGTTATCCAAAAGATAATTTGTACTATCAGATCACATGTTTATTCCTTTAAGTTTCTCCCTGCTTCAACACAGATACCTGAATTAGGTGCTATAGCAGCTATTTTTAAGATGTTAAAAGTCAAGCTTTTAATAATAGTAGATATATATAGCTCATGGTTTATAATTGCTTAAAATTGGTCCATTTTTAATACTGCTAATTTTTAATTTCTACAGTTTATACAAATGTGATTCAAATTTCTAAGAACAAAAGATATTTTCTCTAAATGACTGTCCTTTAGGTATTTGAAATAATTTTATATTTTGTGCACATCAAATTGTAAAGATTTGTTCTTGATGTCCTCAATTTCTACCTCTACCACGTAATGGTGTTAATCCTAGAGGACTTAGTTATTACAGATAAATGATACTCATATTTCTAATTTAGAAGAAAAAAAAATATGTGCATGTAACTAATGATTCATTTTTAGGCTGTCTAGTTACAACTGCTCTAACAGAAAAAACAACTAAAAATGCTATGTTTATTTTATATAATTACATAATTATTGCCTATGTTATGGGTTATACTTTGTGTTCCACCTTAAATTAATAAAACAATATCTTCTTGGAAGAAAGAAGAGAGGGGAAATTGTGTCCCTGTGCATATAATTTAAATTATGCTTACATGTTTTTAAGAAAATTTTAAAATTTAGATGCCAAGAAACTCCTTGCTAAATGTATATGACATCTTGTAATTAGGCATATTGATGTCTAGGTGAAATGAAAGAATTCACTTACTAACATATGCCATGATCCTGATTTAATATTGGGAGAGAAGACATGTCCTATGTTTTTTCCACAGAATGCTACAGAAGATATGCTGACTGTGCTTGCTGAATGCCCAGACCATGGTTACATAAGACCTATATTGGGTATATGTTCTTGACTTACCTCAATTGTTAAATGTCCCAGGTTAGATAAATTGCCTAGCTTCAAGCTTTTAGACTTTGTGAGACAGAACATAGAGACTGTTAAGCTAGCTTAAGAAAAATTAATCTAAAGAAGAGTTAAAATGACTCTTCTCCTTATTGTGTTCAGCTGACTTAACCATAGACTGGTCTAGAAATAATTCCAATATTGAAGATTCCAATTTTGAAGATGGCTAACAATCTTCAGCCAGTTGTGTTAATTTAACATATAGTCTCCACTTTTCCTGAGAAGTAACAGCTTATTTCTTGATACACTAGGCTACCTCTCCCACCTCAGAGGCCAAGCTTTGGGTCCTTAAAGTTGTTAATTTACAACTGAATTAGATACTTCTGGGACAAGTTAATCCTATTCCACCTTTAACTCTTGACCTTGTCTGTTAAGCAGACTGGCTGTCTCCACCCAGGCTCACCTGGATGGAGAGATTACATGTCTGTTAAAGACACTTGCAGACCCCCCTGGCTTCAAAACTTACACAAGTAGATCTCCAAAGAGAGAGCCACATAGAACTCAGATCTATGTGTGTTTGTTTATGAACAAACATAGGTACCAGCGAGACATGCGAGGCAAAGCACTACATGGGGAGGTGAATTTCTGCTTCTGAGTCCCCAAGAAGTACACCTAATTACATAGGGGTTAACGTCGAGAGGCTGTCCTTAAAATAATAAGGGAGCCTATTACCCCTCCTCTGAAAAAGACGTTATACAATATTTAAGAAGAATTACGGTCAATGCTTCCCCTCCTGGTTAAGGCCCGCCTTCTTATGAAAGATATTTATCCACTTGTTTTCTACCTCCTCGTGTTCAAATTAATAAAAAAAGGGAGGACATGTACAGAGCCATATTGGGGCAGTCTTGCACTTGGTCAGAGTTTGACTTTGGTCAAGGTTAACTTCTCCCAGAAAGCCAGGATCCTGCTCCACCTAGGGTGGAGCGCTCGTAGTAAAGGTTAAGTTCATTGTTCCTCCAGGTATAGGAATTCCTGAATTAAGCAAGTGACCCACCCAGCTGCCGGAGCAGTCAAGACGAAGACCTCCAAGAGAAGCTAGACAACTTCCACCGGAACTCAGCCTAGAGTCTGGGGGGAAGGGTTTGCCCAAACTGTTAAAAGGTCAGGCGCCATTAAAGTTTACGGCTTTGATCAGTGAACATTGACTTAGCCGCGCTTTCTTTTCGCCCCTCTTCCCTATAACCCCAAAATTCTCTCAACAGGTAACCCGGTTTACATGTGGCTGCAGGCAGCTACATAATAGGGAAACCCTGTAGGAGGATCAGCAGTCTCAATTAATCTGAACCCTTGAGAGTCACTCAAACACTGGACTACCAACCAGGCAGCATATACCCTTGATATGAGGCCCCCAACACACTTACAGAAGAGTCTGTGCTCATTCAGAGGTGATGCACCTAACCCTCAAGTGACCGAAGGCCCCAAGGAGTTTAGTGGTCAGGTGGGGTGATGGTTAGGGACATTCACATGGAGACAAGTGGTGGGGAGGAGGTATATGATGTGGAATATTTGGAGGGTTGAAGGGTTGGGGAATAAAATATAGAATGTAATAAAAAATAAATTAATTAATTAACAAAAATAAAGATAACAATAAACTAACTTTCTATGTATCTCAATGCACGTGCATATTTAATTTTTTAAAGAGAGGAAGACTCCAGCCTGATATTGAAGAAGGTAAAGACCCAGATGAAATCCATTACTTTTCACATTTTGACAGCAGATAACTTTGGAGCGCTTGGTAATTTCAACATGCCAATTAGAAAATATAAGTTTTAAAATAAGAAATATTTTAATTTTTACTGATTTATTTGTAATCATTTCAAAATAGCGATAAAGAGAGAGAGAGAAAGAGAGAGAGAGAGAGAGAGAGAGAGAGAGAGAGAGAGAGAGAGAGCTTAGTAGCTTTAAGTAAGCATTTAATACTGCTGTGGAAATATATCATAGAAAAAACTGACACTACAATAACAATTAAAGGTTCACTTACTTATTTTTTATGCTAATGTGACAAATAACTTAGAAGCATACATCCATAATAAACACCTGATATTTTAAGTGAAACAACAATACTTTAAACCTGCTAAAAGTCAAAAACACATATTATTATTCTACATGCTACTTATTATTTTATAAATACACATCATTACATAAAATAAATTAAGCTATATCAAACTCACCTCTTTGCTTCATTTGGTGTTTATCTTATTTATATTTTATTTTATATTTAAATTTTCTCATTTATTTAAATTATATTCTTTCTTCTTACAATACATCTTGATCACAGTTTTCTCTCCCTTCACACTCTCCATTTTCCTACTTCCCCTAAACTCTAGATCCACTTTCTTTATGTCTCTCATTGGAAAAGAAAAGGCTTCTAAAGATAATGACCAAATATGACAAAATAAAATATGGTAAGATAAAACAAGAACCATTACATACAAGTTAGAAAATGTAACCCAACAAAAGAAAAAGAACACCAAAAGCAGATATGAGAATCAGATGCCCACTCATTTACAGTTTCCAGAGTCACATAAAAATATTAAGCTGAAAAAAAAACCCCATGCATTGCACATGACATAATGTAGAAGCCTGCAGACCCTGTGCTTGCTGCCTCCATCTCTAGGAGTTCATACAGTCTTTATTTAGATGGCTCAGAGTGAATTTTTCTTCCAGAGTTCTCCATCCCCTTTGATCCTTACATTATTTCTTCCTCCTATTCAACAGGGTTCTCTGAGCCATGAGAAGGGGATTCTATAAATGGATCACATTTAGAGGTATACAGCCAAAGACTCTTTTTTTTTTATTGGATATATATTTTATTTACATTTCAAATGTTATCCCGTTTCCCAGTCCTCCGCCCCAATAGTCCCTATCCCAAACTTCCTCCCCCTACTTCTTTTTTTTTTAATTCGATATATTTTTTATTTACATTTCAAATAATTTTCCCTTTTCTAGCCCCCGACTCCCTGAAAGTCCCCCTACTTCTATGAGGGTGTTCATCCACCCAACCCCTCCCACCTCCCTGTCCTCTATTCCCCTACAGTGGGGCATCTATTGAGCCTTCATATGACCAAGGACCTCTCCTCCCATTGACAATGCAATCCTCTGCTACATATGCAGCTGGAGCCATGTGTATCTCTTGGTCTGAATTATATCTGGCTGAATTATATTGGTGAGGTTTCTGCATCTTGTCTTCACAAATTTATATTTTAAAATTACTTACTAATAATAAATAGGAGTGCAGTATAAAACCAATTAGGAATTCAGTGAAGTAGGTGCAATTATCCCATGTTTAATTTTATATGCTAATCTTTCTCCTGCAATTCAACAGAACTTGAATTTAGAGATGTCATTCAAACTAAAATTTCATGCAGATACTTAGTATTTTAAATAGCAAATATGCTTTCTTTTCTCATTGTCTAGTCTTAATTAAAAGTAAAATATTGTGCTGAGTCCCTATCAAAATTAGTGAAATGAATACTACCTTACAGATAAATTGCTTTTGTTATTAGGAAATATATGAGTTAGTCTCCAATTTTAGATAAAGAAAAACTGTTATGCATACGGTCATTAAACTTAATCTACATTTAGACTCTGAGACTCTTGTTATAAATGTATTAGTTGAGGTTGACTCGTATTCCCTCGCTAGTCTGTCAAATATGGATGATACATGCTGTTGATGAAAGGGGAATTGGTTGCTCTCTATTGTACAAGAAAGGTCAAAGCAATTTTATATCTGTTTCTACAAAATACTAGAGAGAAGTCTTTTGATTAATATTTCATTAGAATAAATTTAATTGTTAAATTTTATATTTTTAAGCTTTGCCCGTTCAAATTTAAGTGGGAAAAATGTGTCTTCTCTTAAAATAGCAAGATGTCAGGGGACAGAAGTATTTGTCAACACCATCATAAAATCTGTTCAATTTGCCACACATTAGAAAGCCATCTAAGTATAAATGTGCTTATAAACTTACATTTAAACAGGTAAGAACCTATTTCGTCTTCTAAAGTGATATCTTCCTGTCTATAAATTAACTACATTTAAGGTCTATGATTACTATGTTTTATTAAATTTTAGATAATTAGGAGAATGATTTTGAATTAAAATAATTGATACGTCAAAAGTTTTTTGAAATGTGATGTGTTTTAGTGTAGTTTCAATGATAATACCATTGAAACTATTCCAAGATGATGATTATAGTTTCATCCTATATAAGGCACAGTATTATTAGAGATTAAGTCTATTAATTATTCAGAAAAATTTAATGTAACAAGAGTAAAGTGATTGAAACTAGAAAATATAAAACCACTGTCACAGATTTATTCCACTTCTTATTTTGCACATGGGTAATTGAGGGTTTGACACAATAAACATTTCATAAAGGCTAAGACCAGTTTTATTAAAGATCATATGCTATGATAATGGTTACCTTGGTGACCAGCATAGTGGTCATTGTGAAATGATAGCAGGTTAGTATATTTATCAAGACATTGCTTTTGAGGCAAAGTACTAATATATTTATGCACAGTTTTATTTCATATTCCTTCCATCCATGCTTGAAGTGCTATAAACTACAATTAATGTTCAGTTTGTTGTTTCCAACCAAATACAAATGTCGTTCCCTTAGTCATTATACTAAATTTTAGATAGTATACTTCAGATAAAATTTATAATTTGAAAATGCTAAATTTTTGAAAACATTTTAAGAATTTGAGAATATAATTTTGAAATTAATAAGCATTTATACACTTATTAGGTGCTTTCTGAAAGTAGATGCCTTTATTTGTGGTAAAATTGCTAATAAATTTAAGTATCAGATTGAGCTCAGAGTAGGATTCTTGATTAACATGTATGAGATCCTGAACTTGATCTCAGGCAGGAAATCTTATTAATAAATTACTGAAGTACAATATCTTAAAGAAAGCATCCAAAATGCAACATAAACTAGCATATAGATAAAACCATTGTTATTACAGTCATTAAAGTAATTCTGTGTGTGACCTCTGGTAAATGCACTTGTTTCTGCAATATGGTGTGTACCAAGAAGAGAATGTTGGATACACTACTTTATTTGTAGCAGTGAGCAGGTCCCCATGTGCTTATCGGTTAACCTCATGCTTGATGTGCTAAGAATACTAGACATTATTAACATTAAAGTGTTGCCAGATGGTGGCTATTAAGCTTATCTTTATCCAAAATTAACAGATGTATTTTGTATAAATCTTCAAATAAGAATTCATAACAGATAACATCAATAAAATAAACTATCAGATAATATGTAATATACAAGAAAAGAAATACAATCTTGTATCTTGAGCTTTCTGTCTAAGAAGTAAGCTATTGCAGAGTAATAGGAGAGGGGTGGTATCTACAGCTCAGAGTAAGTGTCATACATAGAGAATTCCCTGAAGGCCTAAAGTAAGCTTCATGCTAAATGCCATATATAGTTATATATTTCTGATAATAAAATAAGACTTTCTTACTTCATTGTTTGTATGCCCAACACACAGTGATGATTATATTTCACTTTATCCTTAATATGAAAAACAGTCATAATTCTAAAATAATTATTCAGTAGGACATAGTCATAGGCTTCAAAATAATCTGTGACCTTGCCTTGTTAATTTATATTTAATATTGAAAATAATTTTTACACTATATATTATGATGATGCTTTTCTTTCACTCAAATCCTACCAGATCCTGATAACTCCCACCACTCCAAAATCCACAACTTTTCTTTCTCTCTGAATTGGCAATTAGAGTCTTACACGACATCATGTTTCTTACTGTAATTTAGATGTACTTTTGAGTCAATAAATAGCTTGCTCTATGCATTTTCTTTAGAGAGAGAGAGAGACAGAGAGAGAGAGAGAGAGAGAGAGAGAGAGAGAGGACACTCACACATACATACACACAGACACATGGAGTTTAGGAGATGCAAACTTATGAATAAAAACCAGAGTGAGAACAACTGTAATCTTAATATATTTAATCTGCAGTGCTCTTAACATTTCAGAATATTATTACTTATAGCATTTAGCCTGGTAAAAAAGATAAACATTTCAAAGGGTCTCAGAAAGACAGAAAACAGAAGCAGATATCCAAACTGCTGAATTCCATTGGAGTTTATGATCAAAAGTCGTATATTTTGTGAAGAGGTTCAATTTGCTATGGAGTCATTTTTGAGACTTTAAGCTAAAATCACACCTAATTATTTCTTTATTAAGGTTAGGGTTAGGGTTAGGGGTTAGGGTTAAGGGCTAGGGGTTAGGGTTAGTTGTTAGGGGTTAGGGATTAGGGTTAGGGGTAGGAGTAGGAGTAGGGTATAGCATATATTTTCATTGTATGTTTTATCTTTGATGATGAACAGACCTTTTCTATTTTCTCAGTAAATCTTCTTTATTTCTCTCATGAAATGCAAACCTTATCAAAAAATAATATGGAAAAACTCACCAGGCTATTTGCTTGTCTACATACACATTGTATTAATTATTTCCATGTTCACTCAAACTAAATGATGAAAGTTCCACATTTACAATACAATATTTGATGTATTTTATACTAAATTTAAAAATTAATGCTACCTTTTGCTTGTACTGGATTTACAAACTGGTGTTCATTTTGTTATCTGTACACAAATTATTAAGAGATAACAGATTGTGATAGTAAATTAGTAAATCTCAATTTTTAATAGGATGATTCCTGGAATAACCTGTGAGATGGAACTGTATGCATAATTTTGAGAGGTCATATTAAATAACTTAATTGATAACAAATGACCTGGTCATGGTGTGTGGCTTTATTCTTTCAGTTAGAGTGTTTGACTACATAAAAAGAATATTTTTTTAAAATTAATCACTCTATTCTTTTACATCTCAATTGATATCCCCCTTCCTGGTTACTCCTCCACAAGCCCCAATCCCACATCTGCCTTCCTCCCTTCCCTTTGCCTCTATAAGTGTGTTCCTCTGCCCACCCACTCAACTCCCACCACACTATTTGAGCATTCTCCTAAGCTGGGGCATCAAAACTCTACAGAACCAAGGGCCTTCCATCCTATTGATTTCAGACAAGGCCATCCTCTGTTACTCATGTGTCTAGAGCCATGGATCCCTCCCTGTGCACTCCTTGCTTAGTGGTCTAGTCCCTGGGAGCACTGGGTGGTCAGGCCAGCTAACATTGTTCTTCCTATGTGGTTGCCTTCCCTCTCTGCTCTTCCAGTCCTTCTGTCAGCTCCCCACCTGGTTCTCTGAGCTCAGTCTGATGGTTAGCTCCAAGCATCCATACCTGCATTCGTCAGGTAATGGCAGAACCTCCCAAGGAACAGCCACACCAATTTACTGTCAGTAACCGATGCCTCTTGGCAACAGCAACAGTGTCTGGGATTGGTGTCTGCAGACAGGATGGATTCCCTGGATGGCCCTTCCTTCAAGCTCTGCTGCATTTTTTTTTGTCCCTGTCTTTCCTTTGGACAGGAATCTTTCCGGGTTAAAATTTTTGAGATAGGTGGGTGGCCCCATCTATTGAACGGGAGCAGTGTCTGTATGGATGTGGTCTCTAGAGGTTTTATCTCCTCTTCTCTGCACATTTCTGCTAAAGTCATCACCATTGGATTCTGGGAGCCTCTGGATTCCCTGGTGTCTGGGACACCTCCAGTTCCTCACCCAACACATTTTATTCCATTTCCTGATCCTCTGTACATATCTCCCTTTGTACGTCTCTCCTGTCCCCTTCCGTACTTGATCCTGCCCCTCCTTTTTTTCTCCCCTTCCTCTTTCCCTCCAAGGTACCCCCTCTCTCCACCTCCGGCGAAAAAGAATAAATTTTGCAGAGCACAAAAAAGTGTTCATTATTCCCTGCTTATTGATTTCAGATGAAATATGATCATCTGCTACAAGCTCCTGATGCCGAGACTTCTCCACTATAATGTACTATGCCCTGGATATAAGGGGCAATAAAACCACTTTTCCTTTAAGTTGTCATTGTCAATACAGTGTCTCACAGTAAGAAGAAATACAACTAAGACACAGAATTAGCCACTGTACTGGCTGGTTTTGTGTGTCAACTTGATACAAGCTGGAATTATCACAGAGAAAGTAGTCTTCCTTGAGGAAATGCCTCCATGACATCTAGCTGTAAGGTATTTTCTCAGTGATCAAGGTGGGGGGGTGCATTGTGGATGGTGCCATCCCTGGACTGGTAGTCCTGGGTTCTGTAAGAAAGCAAGCTGAGCAAGCTAGGGGAAGCAAGCCAGTAAGTAACATCCCTTCATGGCCTTTGCATCAGCTCCTGCTTCCTCACTTGTTTAAGTTCAAGTCTTGACTTCCTTTGATGAGAAACAGCAATGTGTAATTGTAAGCTGAATAAAACCTTTCCTCTCCAACTTGCTTATGGTCATGATATTTTGTGCAGGAATAGAAACCCTGACTATGACAGTCACTCTAGAGATATGTATTATACTTTAGGTGTGACGACACACTTAGAAGTAATGTTGACTTGAACTCCTTTTTTGTTAGATGAAGCAGTAGTTTATAATGTGTACAGAAAATAAATGACAATGCACCCTCAATGTAAACATTTCCACATTTAGCATATATACAAGATATCAGAGAATTCCATTGGTGAAAGGCAAAATCAGACCATTGTCTGTATCTCACGTGGCTGTGTAGATTTGCATCTACTAACACATGAATCACCTGGATGTATGTAACAAGAAACAAACAAAAAACCCAAAACAAAACAAAACAAAAAACTAAAGTTTTCTCTCAAGGCTAGGCTAGGAATCAGGTTGAGATAGTAAATGTACCTGCAGTTATTTAGGTCATTTCCCCAAACTACAAAGATTCTTGGAGATGATAGAAGGAGGCAAAGAGAAAACCAGAAAGACAGTTTGAAAACAGATGACAAACATTTCTTGAATTTATATAATGGACTAATGAGGCCATGTACAATGTAGGTGACCTCTAGATGCTGACATTGGTGAGGATATGGCCTTTCAATGAGAAGTTCCTTACAAATCCAGCACCATTAACTTCTTGCTTTAAGCCCAGTACTTGAACCTCTTATCTCTGTAAATGTAATATGTCAAATATGTGTTGAACTAAGATGCATTCTACTGTTGTATTCTACAAAACTAGTTTTGTACAAAAGTAATATAATCAAATTAATTTTTTATTATTTTAAATTTCCTTTCAGTTTTCAGGCAAGGAATTTGCCTATTTTTCATGTTCGATTATTTTTCCAATTATAAATTCATAGCTAAAGATCACTTTGATCAGCAGTGAATACTTCTATATTATTCCATGTACTCTGTCACTCACTTGAAACATTTATACATGGATTATACTATAAAACACAAATACGTTAAAGAGATGGATTCCTTGAGGATATGGATTCCGTTCCATATCCTCACTAATCATTATTGAATACCACTTGTGATAACTCCTTTTCTTTGTCCCTGTTACGTTGTGCTGACAAAGATACCACTCACCTTTCCACAGTAAATTTATTGTCAATATCTTATGTAATAATATTATGAATTATATTATGCAACAGTTATATACATACAATCAAACAATTGATAATGATATATTTTTACAAAAATTAAAAAGTCATGGAGAAGAGTATTTTTAAATATAGGAAATTAATTCAATATTCTCAATATTAAATGCAAAACATATATTTATAGTAAATGTTAATTATGATATGGTGAAACTTTTTGAAGTTAAAGAAAAATGTATTGTATATATGTTTTAAAAAGCAGAAAAATAAAGGTAATAGTGACATTTAACATAGTCTAGGTTCTCTCACATGCGATGACTTTGTGTTGTCTTTATGTATAGGGTAATTTTTTTCAAGTTTGTTTTTATAATTTTGTGGATGAGTGAGCTTGCAGACATGAGTGCATGTATATGCTAGATCCTCTGAAGGAAAATTTAGGGGCTGTTGTTAACTCTTTCATATGTGTGTTTGGAACTGAATTGTGGTCCTCTGCAAGATCACTACATTTTCTTGACAGATGAGCCACCCCCTCAAGACCAAATTTTAAAACAAACTATGTATTATAATGTTTGAATAATATTTTGGTCACATGTTTTGCAAAGAGGATTTAAACATGCTTCAGGTTATCATATCCATTACTTTTTATTGATGATGATGTCTATGTTGCCATTATTGTTCTTGCAGAAGCCTTGATCTCTGGATCATAGTGAGATATTAAATTTAAATCAGGTCATGGGATATGGGGCCAGTGTAGTAGAAAGAACAAAGAATCTCAAATGGGAAAGAACTTTTCTTCAAAGCAGAAGAGAATGCAGAATCTACCAACAGTTGAATTGTTATTTGAGATATCTTTTTTTGGATTTAAACATTTGTTGTCTTTTTTGAGATACAAAGCATAAGATATTTGGTTAAGGAATTATGAGGATTTCAATAAATGGACACTCAGGAAACACCTATCAACTCACTAGAACTATCAACTAAAATTGAAACAGCTTCTCTGATATCTGCTGATGGAATATGCCAGCTATTTCTGAGTATGCATTAGTATATTTATCTTCTTAGCTATATTTTCCTCTAAAATATTTACCTTATTATTATTGAACACTATTACTCCATGTTACACTGTGAAAAATCATTCTAGGCTATTTTTCTAACACTAATTCCTGCAGATCCTGACTTCAGAATAATGTATTCTGGAAGATGCATAATGTGCTCTTAAGACAGTAGCTGTAGATTTTAGGTCCACATACACCATTATAAAATGTGTGAGCCAAGAGAAACTTTAAGATTTTCTACATATAAGGAAGTGTGCTCAGATTTAATAGCAATTGGTTGGCTTTCATCTATCAGATGATATCCAAATCTAAAATTATACAATGGAGCATATATCCTTGAACATTTCTATTTAGGAATCCTTCACATGTCTGCCAATAAAACATTCTGTTCTGCTTCCCTTTCCTTTTAAGCTTCCATGGTTAAGTTTCAGTTAAGTATAGATAGACATTTCAGAGCATATGGCATTTCAACAAGCTGAATGTCACAATTAACTAATCTTTAAACCAGGAAATTGATTTAATATGTGCTTGTTAAATCCTATAAAAGTTAATGTGGTCCAAAATTTTATTTGACTCATTTTCTAACAGCTTACATTTCCTATGAGTAGTCTAAGTCCTAAGTAGAATTCTCCTTGTCGTTTGTAATATCTAACAACAGAAGTTATGAAGGTTTTTCCAAGCAGGATCAAAGGGAAACATCCCTCCACCATGTTAACTTCTATGTAGGTACTGAACAAGATTTGGAACAGATCTTTCCACATATTGTGCATTCCTGAATTTATATGCCTTGCCTATAGCTTTCCTTCCTCTTAATAACAGATCTTGTATAAGGAAATCTTCAGATTTCTGTTCAGAGGATCCCCTATGAAGTAGATAATAGAAATTAAGGAAGAGAACTGTATGCATACGTTTGGATTCTTTAATTATAACCCTACGTCTACTGCTTTCCTCATTTTACCTTGGTTCAGATCATTGCCCTCCCAAACAAAATGGCATGGCATAGATCTCAGCTAATCTACCAGAATATCCAGGGGTATGTCTTTCCATAAGAAAACAATTTAGAAAATTAGTGATTTCCCCAGATTTAACAACTACTACTCTGTCTTAACACTAACCTTTTGATTAAGAATTTTCCTTTTATGACTGTTTTAATTGTTTACTCTGACACATGTTCACATATTTTTCTATCCTTCCTCAGTTTGGCCTTTTACTCACTCTGGCTCAACTGAGATCTTCATAAGCTAATGAGAGACGATTAGCCTATGTTTAGTCAGCATTTTCTAATTTAAACAAGGGTGCTTGAAAATCACTAAACATTCTTTTTTTTTTGTTTTTTAATGCGCAGATATTCAATATGTATATTTTAATCTTAATAGTTAAATTATAAAAGCACTGAAATGACATGAAAGGGATGGAGTGATGGCCAATCTCCATCTCCTTAGGTAAAGAAGGAATGATATCTTTAATGATAATAAAACAACATGTGATGAATTTATTCTTGAAACCTAGAAAATAAATATCTCAAATACTTATATGATTATGATTATAGGATAAGACTTGTAAATTTTGAACATATCTAATAAACTATAAACATGTAAACAAACTTCCTATGTGGAACTGCTGAAATTTCCTGCCTGAAACACATCCAGGGAGCCTACTATCTCATGAAATCATTGAAATGATCATCCTTCTATTCAAACATTATTTAATATCATAAAAAATAATGCCTGCTTACCATTGAAATTATGTTTTATTTCTCTGACAAAATAGTAAGTCTAATAAGGGAATTTTTAAAACCATTTTGTGTGTCTTTATGATTTCTCTAGGTTAAACACAAAGAGTGTTCAGTACATTAAGAAAATGAAAGGTTATTTTGGATTAGTCATGTAGCTCACATTATAGGTACTTATGATTTTATAATTGTAGATTATATAAATACAATATAAATTTTATTAATCTTACTAAAGTGCAGACCTTCTGATATCATATTTGAACACTAATGGAATTTCTTTCGTTTAGTCTCTTAACTATAGGACACCTAGTTTTATTTTTAATAGGGAATTGTTTAAATTGATTAATTGTGAATGCTTTATATGTTACATATATTTCAATATATACAAAATATACACAGTGTTTGAAAAAATTTGAGAGGCTATAAATGATATATACTCATGAACAATTTCAAGTCATCTCAATCAGAATACTTCTTGGGTTAACTGTGGTAATATGGTTTGCATCTATCCAAAAATTACACTATACCATTTCAAAGTCAAGACTGACAAGAGATTGACCCCTTAGGTCATATAAAACTAGAGAATCTATAATATTTTTGGCAGTGCATAATATTTATATCTTTGCTTTAGCATCTATAAATGAAAAAGCAAATTATTACTGTTATAAATTATTAACTTATTCTGTGAATAAGACCCACTAATATTTAGTAATCACTAATAGCATCTAGTACACACACATAAATATATATATGTATATATGTATATATGTATATATGTATATATATTTAACCCTACCGTTTCACCAAGACTAAAATATTTCCTTCACCTAAATAAAACAATATAAAAATAGTTAAAGTTTAGTTAATAGAGTATTATAAAATAGAAAAACAGTACACCACAGGCTTACATGAGTGTACCCTCCTCTATGTGATATGAGTGAAACTAAATTAATATAGTTGAACACACTCATTGTAAAAATAAAAAAAATGGCCATGAATCAGACTGAAACATAGGGATAAAAGTTTAATGCATTTAATGTAGATAGATATACATATCTGAGTTTGGATTTTGCATGTCTAAGTCCTCTGCGTCAGGAAATAAAAAGTTGTTACTGAAAGGATCTAGAAGTGATAAACAGACAACTATACTTTTTTAATATTTTTTGTTGTTGTTGTTGAGTAGAACCATAACCTTAACTCTGAGTTAAAATACCTAGGCTAGTGGATATCATGCCCGTGATTCTTTCAATATGAAATGTAATTGAACATTAATATTTAAAATTGTTTTGGCTATTTATATTGTTTTCATGATTGCTTTGAATACAGAACACCATTTTATCAAATTTACATAATCACTGCAATTATTTCTCAAATTTTTCTTTCTTAGTTCTTTCTCCCTCCACTTTCATGTTGTGTATGTTGCCTTTCCTTGCTTTTTTCATATATAAAATATTTCTATTATTTTATCAAATGACATAAGATAATCTGAGTGTAAATAATTATATACTGCATTTAGTTTCTTTGTGTTTTAAAAATATAAACCAGGTATCCTCTGAGAAAACATGTTTATTGGTAATGTCATGAAACAAGTAAAGTTTATTAAAACTGAGTAATACTAAAAATTCAGACCATTTTATTCCAGTCTATAAGCAAATTATTAGGTATGTGATAAAAATAGCTATTACCTGCACTTATTAAGCCCTATAACTAAAGTATAAATTATAGAATATTCTCACAGTTTCACCCTTGCTAGAAACAGGATAACAGAGCCTAGCAAAGATACAACACGGTTTAATTAATACGTACGCACGTCAATCTGTCAATCTGTCATGTTTCTCTTTTAAATCATTGACTAAATCTCTTCCATGTTCCATGCCAAGAAAACCACTGATCACTGGCCTGTTTGCTGTCTTTTCATACTATAATGGGAATGTGTATCCATTTTCTTTAAATATTTATCATTATCAGCAGCAGCAACAACAACAACATCAACACTACCACCACTACCATCACCACCACCACCACCACCACCACCATCATTAGTGTAGGTCTCTACAAACCCCAGCAAAGATTCATGTGAAGCAAGAAGAAAATGTGGTTCAACGTGATTCAAAAGAATCATCCACTGGATTCAGGTCTATGTACTGGGAACTATCCATGGAATCTGCTGATCCTGCCAGAGAGTTGCAGCTCACAGAGGAGGAGCCAGAGAAAAGTGGGTTGCTAGGCCTCTTCCTTGGTCACCACTGCCCTGAAGTTCTTGCAACATAGCATGACTCAGTGGGAAGCTGGGAGGCAAGGCCAGGAAGTGACTAATGTAAGTTCCATCAGTTTCCAGAAGTGAAGGCTCAGGAAAGAATGCTTTTCCCTCAGAGTCTTGTACTTCAATAAAAGTACTCTCAGACAGTCTTTGGTGAAATAACTCTTACACTTTATTCCTTGTGGATAAAGTCTTATACACACTTTGGGATGGGTTGGGATCTAAAGAAACAGGATTTTTATTGGCTTGGTATGAAAAGTAAGAGATGCTTCCTCTACATGTGGAGGGACTTAGAGTTTTGTTCCTATCTGACTGAATGTAATAGTCCTCTCCATGGGGTATCCGGATCATATTTTCCAGGACAGAAACCTGATTGGAAATAGATATAAATGCATACAGTTCTCAATTATGTCAGGTGCTAGGGTTTCTGAATCTGCTTGACCTTACAAGGTTTTCTATCTGGTGGCATGGTCTACTGTGTCACAACTGAGTAGTTTATTTTAGGCATATATAAGTACAGTATAGTCTGGAAAAATATTCTAGTGTAATGTAATTCTAAGTACACAGTAAGGCAAAATTACATTGAAATACTACATGGAATTTCTTAAGGGCCTAGAGGAGAATCCAGTATGTTGGCTATATAGTTCAGATAACAGTAGAGGTCACCTGGGCTATTAGCTACTGTGGTGGTTTGAATATGCTTTGTTAAGGTTGTGGCCCTATTTGAGGGTGTGGCCTTGTTTGAATGGGTATGGCTTAGTTGGAGGAAGTGTGTCACTGTGGGAGTGAGCAATAAGACCCTCCTTCTAATCATGTGGGAGGTAGTCTTCTCCCAGTGGCCTTCAGATGAAGATGTAGAACTCTTACCTCCCCCTGTGCCATGCCTGTCTGTATACGACCAAGCTCCCACCTTGATGATATTGGATTAACCCCTGAACTTGTAAGCCAGCTCCAATTAGATATTGTTCCTATAAGAGTTGCCTTGTTTATGGTGTCTGTTCACAGCAGTAAAACCTTAACTAAGACAGAAGTTGTTACCAGGGACTGAGATATTGCTATGATAGGCCTGACCATGCTTTTCTTTAGAAGAATGTAAATTTTCAGACTTTGAATTTGGAAAGCAATGAAGTGGGGCTTTAAGTGGGGCTTAATGGGCTATCTTAGTAGGAATATGAAAGACTTTGTTGCTGAGTGATTTGAACTGTGCAGACCAGTCCCAAAAGGTTTCAGAGGAGAAAAATTTCATTATGTGTTCCAGAGATTGTTTTTCTGGTATTTTGGTAAAGAATGTGGTTGTTTTTTGCCCTTTTCTGAAAAGTCTACCTGAGGTGAAGGTAAAGAGATTTATATTAATTGCATTGACAAAGGATATCTCAATAAAGCCCAGTGGAGAGTGGTGAAGTCTCATGTAGAACATTTTAAACAAGCATAGCAGATTTTAAAAGGAAAAATATGAAATATATTTTCATTACACCAATAAATGAAGTACAACTTAATCCTGTGTTCAAGGATATTAAATTAAATTAGTGGACTCATGACACTGAAGCAAGATCCCACCTAGCTAAATTTAGGTCCATGCATGATAGCACAAGCCTTTAAGCCCAGAGGCAAAGCCAGATATCTAAGTTCAAGGCCATTCTGGGGCAGAGTACGTTCTAGGTAAGGAAAAGCTTAAGTCCAGGTATAGTGAGAGTACAAGCCTTTAATCCTATCATCCAGGAGACAGAACTATGCAGATCTCTGAGTCAATCTACAGAGCAATTTTCAGGACAGCCATAGGCATTGATTTAGTTGGAAAACAGAAAGCTAGTATTAGAACAAGGGAGGCACTGCTCCAGGCAAGCAAGCAGAAAAGCTCAGTTGCTTTGATCATGTGAATCTGACTTTAGAGTCAAGATTAGAAGGGACTACTGGGAGAATTGATGATGGTTATCTAGAGTTAAGAAATTAGTGGTGATTAAAAAGAGACCAACATCATTGAGGTGAACTCTTCTAGCAAGTGTTTTCTGAGATCATAATGAAGCTGTGTTCTAGAAATAGCCAAGGTTGTACCTCATGATACAGCTAGACTTGATATCATATATGAGTCATCCATGTGGTTCTTGTTTTGATGGAGAATATCTGAGGCTTGGCACTGTGAGATATCACAGCAGGACATTTGTGACAGTGCAGTTGCAGCCCGTGACTGAAGGGGTTATGCAAAGAAATTGAGGCTTGGCACCATGAAAAGAGCTGATGAGAGACTATTGATGAAACCTAAGTGTAGAAGACTACAGTGTATTGGAGATGTCAGTACCATGGGCTGATCACCTATAACAGTAGCAGCACAGAGAGCAGAGCTGGAGATGTCACCCAAGGACAATCATGTGTGGATCCCAGATATTGGAACAGGAAGCTGTAATGTTGAAGCTACCTTGGAGTCCCCAACATGTTCAAGATGCCAGAGCCATGGGATACCTGCTGAGAAAAACTGCTAACAGGGACTGGAACCAGCCCAGGAGAAAGAAGATTGGTGCTGTCAACAAAGATGCTTCTGTACACATCTTTAGTAAATTTTCAATCTCCTGTATTTTTTAAAGAGCATTATGTCCTTTGAAGAATCATATTTACCATGAGAAAAATGCTTGAGGGTGAAGATTTATATTAATAAAATTGAGGATGAATTTGAAGTTTGATTAAATTGTGTGCCTGGAGTTTGTAAAGTCCTATATAGAGTCTTCAATTTCTTCCTAGTTTTTGGTTAGTGGTTTTGACTTTGTACCTCTGTATAATGTCTCACCATTACAAGATATTTGGTTGTTTCTACCCTTTGTAACTATGCTATAATTTTATGAAAAATGTAATTTTATAAACTATTTTTTAGTCTTTGTTTTGAATATATTCTCTTTGGAAATGTTTTTTATCTTAGCCCCACAAGTAGTAATTCCCTTTTGCTTCTTCCTGCATATAGTATCTTCACAGGATACGGTGTTTCAAGATATTCTTCAAAAGTCCCATTACTGTTTTCTTGTTTGTTTGGTTGTTGTTTGGTTTGGTTGTGCTGGGTGTTTGTTGTTGTTTGTTTGTTTGTTTGTTTGTTTGTTTCTGGGAACAAGTTAGAAGACTTGAGTCTACAGCTTTGGTGTGGTATTAAAATCTCAATCCTAGCCCAGGTTTCTAGGGCTCAGGACTATGTGGTTTCATGCATATTTAGCAGTAACTACTTTTTCTTTTATTTACTTCTATCTGGGATGTACTCTCTGAAGGTCCTTTTAGAATCTGTTGAAATCTCTGGAGGAAATACATGAAATTTCACGGGGAATACCCAAAATAAAACATAACAAGGACTTTTCAATATCAAGTCTATAGTCTACTTTTAGAAATTTGTCAAATATTCTATATAAAAATTCTTACCAGCTCATGGCATGTGGTAACTGGTGCTCTATGCAAGCATAATTTAGCTCTGATTGCCTAGGTATCTTTAATTCTCCAATATTGCACAGTTGATTTGCCCTGCAATATTAATTTCCAATAAATCCTATAAACCCTTTTCATTTAAATATCCAGATAATGACTACTAATGCCAAGAAATATTTTGGAAGCTAATCTATTTATTTTAATCAAAATAAAGGTAAAAACTTTGCAAGTTATAGCTGAGACAAAAATTAGACTGTTTTCATAAAATCTAAATAAACATTAAATCCATGCATCAATTTTTGTATTTCCATTCAATATAAAATATCATCTTCATGATCGTCTACCTAAGTGACCCAATGAACTCCACTAGAGAGCTCCTACAGCTGATAAACAACTTCAGCAAAGTGGCAGGTTATAAAATCAACTCCAGCAAATCAGTGGCCTTCCTATACTCAAAGGATAAGCAGGCTGAGAAAGAAATTAGGGAAATGACCCCCTTCACAATAGCCACAAACAGTATAAAGTATCTTGGGGTGACTCTTACCAAACATGTGAAAGATCTGTATGACAAGAACTTCAAGACTCTGAAGAAGGAAATGGAAGAAGACATCAAAAAATGGGAAAACCTCCCATGCTCATGGATCGGTAGAATCAATATAGTTAAAATGGCCATTTTGCCAAAAGCAATATACAGATTCAATGCAATACCCATCAAAATCCCAACTCAATTCTTCACAGAGTTAGAAAGAGCAATTATCAAATTCATCTGGAACAACAAAAAATCCAGGATAGCTAAAACTATTCTCAGCAACAAAAGAAAATCTGGGGGAATCAGTATCCCTGACCTCAAGCAATACTACAGAGCAATAGTGTTAAAAACTGCATGGTATTGGTACAGTGACAGGCAGGAGGATCAATGGAACAGGATTGAAGATCCAGAAATGAACCCACACACCTATGGCCACTTGATCCTCGACAAAGAGGCTGAAAACATCCAATGGAAAAAAGATAGCCTTTTCAACAAATGGTGCTGGTTCAACTGGAGGTCAGCATGCAGAAGAATGCGAATTGATCCATCCTTGTCTCCTTGTACTAAGCTCAAATCCAAATGGATCAAGGACCTCCACATAAAGCCAGACACTCTGAAGCTAATAGAAAAAAAACTGGGGAAGACCCTTGAGGACATCGGTACAGGGAGAAAGTTTCTGAACAGAACACCAATAGCGTATGCTCTAAGAGCAAGAATTGACAAATGGGACCTCATAAGGTTACAGAGTTTCTGTAAGGCAAAGGACACCATCAAGAGGACAGATAGGCAACCAACAAATTGGGAAAAGATCTTCACCAATCCTACATCAGATAGAGGGCTAATATCCAATATATATAAAGAACTCAAGAAGTTAGACTCCAGAAAACCGAACAACCCTATTAAAAAATGGGGTACAGAGTTAAACAAAGAATTCTCACCTGAAGAACTTCGGATGGCAGAGAAGCATCTTAAAAAATGCTCAACTTCATTAATCATTAGGGAAATGCAAATCAAAACAACCCTAAGATTTCATCTTACACCAGTCAGAATGGCTAAGATTAAAAATTCAGGTGACAGCAGGTGTTGGAGAGGATGTGGAGAAAGAGGAACACTCCTCCACTGCTGGTGGGGTTGCAAATTGGTACAACCACTCTGGAAATCAGTCTGGCGGTTCCTCCGAAAACTGGGCACCTCACTTCCAGAAGATCCTGCTATACCACTCCTGGGCATATATCCAGAGGATTCCCCACCATGTAATAAGGATACATGCTCTACTATGTTCATAGCAACCCTATTTATAATTGCCAGATGCTGGAAAGAACCCAGGTATCCCTCAACAGAAGGGTGGATGCAAAAAATGTGGTATATCTACACAATGGAGTACTATTCAGCCGTTAGAAACAATGAATTCATGAAATTCTTAGGCAAATGGATGGAGCTAGAGAACATCATACTAAGTGAGGTAACCCAGACTCAAAAGGTGAATCATGGTATGCACTCACTAATAAGTGGTTATTAACCTAGAAAACTGGAATACCCAAAACATAATCCACACATCAAATAAGATACAAGAAGAAAGGAGGAGTGGCCCCTGGTTCTGGAAAGACTCAGTGAAACAGTATTCGGCAAAACCAGAATGGGGAAGTGGGAAGGGGTGGGTGGGAGGACAGGGGAAGAGAAGGGGGCTTACGGGACTTTCGGGGAGTGGGGGGGCTAGAAAAGGGGAAATCATTTGAAATGTAAATAAATTATATCGAATAAAAAAATAAATTTTAAAAAAATATCATCTTCAATGGTAGATAGCTCAGTGGCTAAAGTACTTCTGTGTCAGTCATGTGGACCCAAGTAGTGTTGTCTAGAAGTTTATAAATTCAAACACTGTAATGAGAATCTATAACTTCAGTACCTGAATCTGGTCTGAGAAGACTCACAGGAGCTAACTAGCTAAGCCCACCTAGTCTAAATAGCAGTCTGAGGTTAAAAGAAAACCTGACTCAAAAAATAAATAAATTTGTTAAATAAAGCAGAAAGTCATAAAAACACCCAATAGTGACCCATGGCCTTCCTATGCTCTGCACTAATCAGAACAGCCACAATCCTGTAATAAACATGCACACACAAGAGAGAGGGGTGTATGCAGGACATAAAGCAAAAGAACCACAGAAAGGTTATTGCATTTCTAAGCTTGATATTCTTTCATCTATTTTGAATATACTAGTTTTCAATTTTATTTTGCACATTTTGCACAGAATTAAAACATGAAATATTTATATCTTGTCTTTTTATTATGAGAACTCAATTGCTTTTCCATTGACTTTAGAATAAGGCCAGGAATCTCTTAAATTAACAAACAATCCTTCATGATCCTGTAATATTTAGAGCTTTCTGATGCCAGAATGCAACACATATTCCATCTTGGTTATGTTTCTGTATCACAATCCATGATTGCAGGGAGTCAGAAAGAAAATTAAACAGGGCAGGATCCTATTCCCTGGAACTGAAGCAGAAGCCAATGAAAGGTAGCGCTTATCAGCTTGATGTTCATGCTTGCTCACCCTTCTTTTGTATAGAAACAAGGACCCATCAGCCCAGTAGTATCTCCACCCACAATGGGCCTTCCTCTATTAATAACTAATTTAAAAAGTGCACTATAGGACACCTTTGCTTTTTTCTTTTACCATTTCATTTCCTTTCATTCTGCCCTCTTTTCTTTCTTTTCTCCTACTATTCTTCCTATTCTTCTCCCTCCCCTCTTCTTCCCTCCTCTTCCTTGGAGTCTTCTTCTTCTTCTTCTTCTTCTTCTTCTTCTTCTTCTTCTTCTTCTTCTTCTTCTTCTTCTTCTTCTTCTTCTTCTTCTTCTTCTCCCCTCCTCCTCCTCCTCCTTCTCATCCTCCTTCTCCTTTTCCTTTTCTGCCTCCTCCTCCAACTCTTCCTCCTCCTCTTCCTCATCCTCATCCTCCTTCTGAAAGAAGAGTCCATTTGTACTTATATTTCCAGAGAAAAAAAGTGTCCATCATGGCCATGACAGGAAGTGTAGCAGCAGGCAGGCACCATGGTGACTAGAGCAGTAACTAAGAGCTCATATCTTAAGCCTGTACAAAGCCCTGGTTTCTGTTCCCAACATTCAGGAGGATCTGAAGTTCAAGGTCACTTGGGGCTACATAGGAAGTGTTCCTCTCAGGTCCTGTCTCAAAAAAGAAGAGAAAAAGAAAGAAAGAAAGAAAGAAAGAAAGAAAGAAAGAAAGAAAGAAAGAAAGAAAGAAAGAAAGAACAAAGAAAGAAAGAACGAAAGAACGAAAGAACGAAAGAAAGAAGGAAGGAAGGAAGGAAGGAAGGAAGGAAGGAAAGAAAGAAAGAAAGAATGAAAGAAAGAAAGAAAGAAAGAAAGAAAGAAAGAAAGAAAGAAAGAAAGAAAGAAAGAAAGAAAGAAAGAAAGAAAGAAAACATACTGATATAACAGACAAGCTGTAGCCAGGATCCTGAGGGAGGAAACAGCCTTTGAAAAGTCCTGGTTCCTTACCTTCATTATAACACCAGCACCTATATGAGATTATTTTGAAGCTCTATTTTCTTACAGAAAAGACAATATGTATTTTTTTCATTTAAACTTTTTTAATGTTTCATATGACATTTTACAGATTTAACATTATGTTCCTAAAAACGTAATCCCCAATGTTTGTACACATAAGCAATACTCAAATAAATAGATTAGTAAGTGGCATGTGACATTAATAGTATCCAATCCACAATACATTATTTCTTTCAAAATAATATTTGTGTTGATTCTTTTGGAATTTCACCTCATATATCCATCTCACTCACCTCTAAGTTTTTTCTTGTCTACACCTACCCTTGTGACCTCACTCCCACACCTAATTTTTAAAAAAGTGTCCAATTTGTATTGTGCATACCCTTACTGGATTATGATTAACTCCCAGTGCTATATCCACCAAAAAATATTAAGTCCTTCTCTTGCACCTCCACTAGAAGCCATCAGCTGTTGAGAGCTACAACCAAGTATGCCTCTCAAAAATTTTAAGTTATCTTTCATGGCTTTCTTCCTAAATTGTTACTTTTGGGGGGTTGTTGGGTGGTGCAAACGGGTAGTGGAAGTCATCCATGTCTGTCTTTCTCAGTTGTGCATCTGCAGTCATCCATTTGCCACAGTTGCTTTCACGTTCTTTACAATCAGCTGGAGCTCATGTCATGATCTTCTTTATGGCTTCTAGCAAAAGCATAGACAGTAAGCACAGCCACAACTGAGGTAGGATCACAAATTCAGACAAGTCCCTTAGAGACTGCCAGACCATGGCCTCTGATGGCAGCAGAAAACAATCACATCAATATGATGTGGCAAATGGCCCAGGGACATCTGCCTGGCTTCAGTCTGAAGCATAGACCATAGAAATCGGCCTGGTCATCCATTGTTAACATGGGTTAGAGACATCAACACAGAACTAACTGCTGTAGAACCACAGACCCAGAAATTGTCATTAGTGGAATACAATCGACATCACCATGACCTTAGATGGGAGCTCAGGCATTCAGATCACTATCACCAGCCCACTCTCCAACCCCCACATAGTAGCATGTTCCAAGAACATAAACATGGCCTTAGGATGCAGCACAGATCCCAGACATCTACATGTATTTCATGGGATCTATGACCATAGACATCATACACATCAACACAGACCCAACCTTTAGCAGGTCTATAGACTTGACTCAGATGTAGTCCTTGGAAAGCAAGGGACATTAGCACAGCTTCAGGTTCCAGCACAGGCAACTCAAATTAGTATGGCCCTAGAAGTAGCATAGCCCACAGACCAACATGGCTTCAGTTGGTAGCACAGACATTTTCTTAACTGAGGTTCTCTACTCTCATATAGCTTTTAGTTTGTGTCAACTCAACATAAAACTATATAAATCAGCATAAAAACAGCATGAGCATAAAGCTTTTTTTGCCAGTAGTTAATTTTCAGTTTTTTTAATTATTACTATTTTGTGTTTGTATGTGTAAAAACATGCATGCCCAGAGTGGGCAGGGTAGCGGAGAGGGAGACTGGCCACTTCTTGGCAGTGCAGCTGGGAGCAGTGGGCAGGGAGCTGGCGGGGACAAGCTCATCTGGAGTCAGCCCTGAGGACCACCCTGCAGATCCTGGGTGAGCTGAACTCTACTCCCTGGCTGCCAGCGTAGAGGAGCCTGGAGCCAGTGCACAGCTGAATTATCTGCTGCAGGAAACTCAAGGGCTTAGTCCCTGATAAAGACCTGAGGCTCCACAGGCTTGTCAGCAAGGTGGTGGGGTTGAACTTTCCTCCTAGGCCAGTAGAGAAGCAGCTTTGAGAAACAGGAAGTCTGGGAAGAGGCACAGGGCACCCTCACCTGCAGCCTGTGGTGCTTCAGTCCAGATGTTTGCAGGAACCACAGTCCCTCCCAGGACAGGATGAATTATAAAAGGCCTGACCCTTAATGGCCACAGGCAGCCTGTCTGTCCTGACACTGGGTGGAGTGAACATTTCCCAGCTGCCTCTCCTGCTCATTTATGCCCCCTCACCTGCCACCTTCTCCTCCTTGTGGACTGAAGGAAGTCTGGTGGTTCAGTCTTCTGAAAAGCCTGTGCACTTCGGTTTTGGTTTGCTTTGGCTTTTGTCTTGATTGTGCCACTGAGGTGGGAGTCCTAGACTCGTAAATGTCTGTCTCTTGGGATGACATCAATGACCTCACTGCTACTTCATGGTGGCTTTGACCATCAAAGGACTTTGACCTTTGATGTTTGGGGCCTGGAGTTCAGGGGTCCAGACCTCTCAGACCTCTGAGCCCAGGATGTTTGTTAGGGTGTGAGCTTAGAACTCTGCAGAAGCTTCTTTGGTGGTGGTGAGGCAAACAGAGAAGTATTATACAATAATCACATAAATATTTGATTAACTAATTATAGATATTTCATAATCATTTAAAATTTCATTTTAATTTTCTAACAGCACAGTGCGTTACAAGGTAAATATTATATAAAAACAAAAATTATCCAAACTCTTCTACCAGAATATATTAATTTTATATATGGATGTGAAATAATTAGTTTTTTCTCATATATATCTTGTAATAAGGAATCCAAGAAGTTAAAGTCATCCAGGATGTAGGACCCTAGTCCTCCTCACTTTTTCTCTGTGTTTGAATTTTATTCTTCTTTTCTCCTGGTTAAAGATGAAAAGTTCTTATTGGCTATGATCTTAACATCATAGTCAATTGGAACTAAAGATATGGGGAAAAATACAGCAGTCTTTGCTCTGGACTTTCTTGCACACAATAGCTATTAGGAGAGCAAGACTTTGTTTACTTTTATCTTTTTTTTTTTCAAGACAGGGTTTCTCTGTATACCCCTGGCTGTCCTGGAACTCATTCTGTAGACTAGGCTGGCCTTGAACTCAGATATTCGCCTGCCTCTGCCTTCTACAGTGCCGGGATTACAGGCGTTTAGGTCAATCATGCTTCAGTAGATGAGTACACATTCAAAACTTTATGGGTAGCAAAAATTGAAATGCATTGACTTAAAAAAACCAAAATTACAAAATGTTGGCTGAGAAGGAAAGAAAGATAAATCTGTAGGATTGTAGGACTATGGTTAATATGATTAAAGTACTTTGTATAAAGATTTTCAGAGAAAAGATAAATTAAACTAAAAGAGACTTAAGAAACAAGAAAATGACAAGTAGAATTCTAGGTCAAATTGTTGTACTCTCAGTCCATTAATTAAATATTTAATCTGTATTTTACCTATATAAATAAGAAATAATTTCTAAGTTGTTCATTGATATCAATTCTTCATATCAATATCATTGATATCAAATCCATTGATATCAAATCTATTGAGGACAAAGTTATTAGAAAATATAGAAATAATAACTTTTGCACATCAACTGCTTTTTACCTATGGCAAACAGGTTAGTGAATAATGAAAATGCTTATACACACATTTGCTATTTTTAATTGTGACTCATGTACACAAAATATAAATTATAAATGAGTTATATAAAAGTATTATTATATATGAATTCCCAAACTCTTTCTGTCTCTCTTTTCTTGCCAATTTCTCCCCAAAATATAAGAAAAATTATATCATGGAGATACTTCAAGGCTTTAAGACATCAGCATTCCTTGCCAGCCTCCCGAAAACTTGAGGTTCCCATACAGCACTGAAGCCAATCTCACCCTACAGGTCACTTGAATTTCTGGAAAAAATTGGATTTTTTCTTTAAAGTACCAAATTTGAAATAATTTGTTGCAAAACAATTCAAGAATGTAAAAAGTAAACAAATTTATTTAACGATTCTTAACTATGGAGAAGCAACAACAACAAAAAATGAATCAGTGAAATAATATCAAGAATTATGAGGCCAAGTTAGAATTTTGTCAATTTTGATTCTTTGATATGGGGTGTGGTAGGGTTCATTTAATCATTCTACAAAGTTGAAAAGAGTGCTTATAGTAAAATATTGCTTTTATTAGTGAACAATAACTGTTTTATAATGTCTGTTTTAATATTTTGATTATATTTAGACTTTATAATCTTATTTTCTGCTTCTATCATTTTGCTATAAAATGTTTAGTTGTCCTTCAATTAAATGTTTAGTTGTCCTTCATCTGTCATGTTATAGATATGAAACTATTATAGTTCATCACTGAATTAGACTACTTGAACACAGATTTGTATAATGTTTAACATATATTTTAATGTTCAGGAAAGCATTTTAGGACATATTAAAATATATAAATATCCATCCATACAATTTATTATTTTCATTTGGGTTTTTCATCCTTGAGTTTTACATTCTTTCTTTTCTTTTGGAAGTATTTAAATGGTTTTCTCAACCATTGTCTTCAATTGAAAATCGAAATAAGCTGGGCAGGGGTGAAACATGCCTGTAATCCCAGCACTCTGGGAGGCTGAGGCAGGCAGATTTCTGAGTTCGAGGCCAGCCTGGTCTTCAGAGTGAGTTCTAGGACAGCCAGGGCCATACAGAGAAACCCTGTCTCCGGACAAAACAAACAAACAAACAAAACAAAACAAAACAAAACAAAACAAAAGAATCCGAAAATTGAAATAAAATAAAGTGAATCTGTGGAAGTAACAGAGAAATAGAGATACTTAATTTAAAAAGGAGTATTTTTCAAATTGCAATATTGTGTGGAAATGAGCATTGCAATATTTAGACCCAAACCATTGTTTCAGGTTGAGTTGCAGCACCACATGGTGCTAACATCACTTTGTCAAATGTGGTAAAGCTAGGTTGTTAGGCTCAAACGGAACTTGGGTGTTACAGTGTAGGCATTTTATACAAGAATTAATCAATAAATCAATTAAAACATTAAAAAAAACATGTCTGAATTTATCTGTGTTTATGAGTACATCTTTATGCATGTATGAGTGTATTTTCCAGGGAGGTCAAAATAAAGTGATTATAAATAAAATTAAATGGAAAAAAAGAAATTTGATATGTATGTGTGTGTGTGTGCGCGCACGCACGCGTGTGTGTGTGTGTGTGTGTGTGCATATGTGTGTGTGTGTCTGTGTGTCTGTGTATATAAAGCAAATCTCTGAATAAGATGCTCTTTTCATTTTGTTTTGTTTTGTTTTGTTTTGTTTTTGTTTTTTGAGACAGGGTTTCTCTGTATAGCCCTGGTTGTCCTGGAACTTATTCTGTAGAACAGGTTGGCCTTGAACTCAGAAATCTGCCTTCCTCTGTCTCCCAAGTGCTTGGATTACAGGCATGTACCACCACGCCCAGCTGAATAAGATGTTCTTACAAAGACCAGTTTTATCTTTGAGATTAAAGTTAGTAACAAGTGGAAAAATAAATACAATCCACTATATCAATATTTTCTAAACTCAAAATTTGGTTGTTAAAGTACATGTAATAAGAGGAAATTTAATTTTAAATCCTTGTCAGGAATAATTGAAAGTTATTTGCAAATTAATTAATTTATAACATTTTTGCAGGTATCCTTCTCTGAAAACTGGCAAAGTAAATACATACTTTCTTGCCCATTTTGTCCACCTTTATTGATTTATTGGCAGAAAAATCTTGAAGATGGCTATGATTTTGAAAAACAAATACCACTTCACAAAATCCTCTGAGGAAATAAATGTCACATCTCTTACTCTTATGTTTCATCCATATATAATGCCAAAAAGGAAATGAGGCATCACAGGTAAATAATCCTTTCATTGACTTTCATATCACAGCCACTCCTGCTGGTCTAGTCAAGCATAGATACCCTTTACAAGCTTGGAAGCTCAAGGCAGCCTCTTAAATACATAAATCAAACACTTTCCTACATAATCTCTTTTCCTACCATTACCACAAAGACCTTTCAAATATATGCACCTTATTCTGTCTTTCTGTAACCAAGTCAAACTAATATCAAGCTGATCCAGTTTCCTCATGTTGCTTGTGTGCCTCTGTAGGCAATTTAGTATCTAAAGTTCTCATGATTCTAATGATCTTTTCAGTCAACAGAGATAAAGTACAAACTGTACCATAGATGGCTAGCAACTCAGAAACCTTTTCTTTTTCAAAACAGTCATTCCTAATATGTTCTAGAAATAAGTTATTTTTTGATAAAATACTGTCAAAAATCAAATATTATTAGGTTAATATTATTTTGTTACCTCCATAATCACCTGCATTCTAGAATTTAAAATTTTTAATCATCATGATTGTTAAGAATTAAACAGATTATATCAACAAGTATTCTTTAAAAACAGAGTTGAGCACAGTTATGAATGGAGAAAATCAATTTGAAGCATTTACAGTCATTAGTATATATATTAGCCATTGTCCAAATTTTAAGTCAAAATGTTGTAACATTTCCAAAATTGTGATGTATAGAAAACTAATATTTAGAAATTATTAATAGAGTTGCAAAGATGTAATCTATAGTTCTTATAAAGCTGAGTATGCCTGTAAGACAGATTTTAAAAACTAGTAATTCTGCTACAGAATTTTCTAAATCTCTAACACACTGGTAAATATTGAGTACCACAAATTATTGTCATATTTTTTGGTAAATCAAAGATTTACTACCAATAAGGAAGACTTCCTCAAATCTTCCTCCTTCTGTAGAAAAACTGTATATCTTTGAGTTTTCACATAAAATAGATTTTGAAGAATTGTAATAGGACACTACTATTCTACTGCACAATTTATATGTATTTTTCAGAATATTTTTGAATATTTAATGTAGAAATGTTCTAATAATACATTAATGATAATTACTGCCCATGATTTTAATGAAAATACTATGCATCATGATTTTTCTAGATATATTTCAAAGTTAATTTTATCTCTATAAAGCTTTAATTTTGTATTACCTTTGAATATTTAAATATTTCCCTGTAAGCTCATTAAACAAAAATGTGTTAATAACTACATTACTTAGCAACATCCACAGTTCTTTATATTTATTACCAGATATTCTTTATGGCCCTTAATAATTTATATATTTTATTGGGCAAAATAATTATTTATTTGATGCTATGCTTTACATCAGACTACAGATCTTTTTAAAAAATTAGAAAAAAACAAAATGATTATTAGGATATATTTCCAATTGATTGAGGTTGATATTTATAACCAATATTTACATTAGTTTAACCGTCCTTACAACACATCTGCATTTATAGATTTTCTATTCTTTTATAAAACACCACAACCAAGGCAACTTACAGAGGAAGGGCTTCTTTGGTTTAATATTACAAACAGAACAAAACAAAATCAAAGAGAACAAAAAATAAGAAAAAACTTCTACACAGAATATATTTCCCATGAAATGCAGTGACTGGGAGAAAAATGTACAGAATTACACATGGAATAAAGAGACTAAGAAGATATATGAATATCCCTCCAGGAAAGACTTATAAATTGTCAACACATCCATACACACACACACACACACACACACACACACACACACACAAACACGCATAAACACACACATGATCATGTTTGCTTTATGTCACCTTTGCTATTAAATATTAATGAGCAAAATTAATATCCAGTAAATTGTTACCTCACACTTGGGAATTTATATTGTACTACTATAGAAAATGTTGAAAGAGACAAAACCTTCAGAGACCCTCAGGCGGTCTGGAGTTCATAGCCATGGACATGCATGGAAATCTGGAATCATTTGCCTTTCAAAACTGCACAGTTCTGTCTGCTGAGCATAGTACAGCCTCAGCCGACTACTCCCTTTCCATGATCACTGTGCATACTATATTCCTTTGAAACTGCAGACCAATGGCAGTCCTACATATTTCTTTCCCCTGTGAATGATGGACAGTACAGAAACACATAACTTGGCAACTTCTAATACAGATTTTCATAGGTGCCAATTCAGCACATAACAGGTCACTTTCTAAATCTATGGTAAATGTTAAAATCAAAGCAACTATTTGTTGTTCTCTTTTATCTGTGATCATATATACTATATATAGTTGGTGATAGTTGAAGTGCACGTAGAGAGCATTTGCTTGCTTCTGACACCCTGTACCTTTGGAAATCAAGGGATAGGAACTCCACAAGAAGACCAAGAGAGTCAACTAACCTGGATGCTTGGGACTTTCAGAGTCTGAACCACCAACCAAGAGCACACATGAGAACCCACATACACATAGCAGATGTACACCCTGACCTTCATGTGGGTCCCAGACAACTAGTACTGAGACTATTCCAAAGCTGTTGGTTGTATGTGAAATATATTTTACTAGCTGGGCTGCCTTGTCTGGCCTCAGAGGGAGAGGAAGTATCTAGCCATGTACAGAGGTCAATTTAAGCAACAGGATAGGGGGGAATACCCAGGGTGTCCCAACCCACTTAGAGGAGAAAGGGAGGTGGAACAATTGTAGAAGGGAGTGATGGGAGGGGGCAGTGAGAGGGATATAAAATTAATAAGAAAATATAAATAGATTAAAATAAAGTAAATGAAAAGACTGCATGTTCTTTTGATCAAGTTTGAAAAATGACAGTTGAGTACTGAATATAGTGTTTGTTGACATTCTTTTGGCATTTAAAATGATTTCCAGACTATAGCAAATCAAATATCATCATGAAAATGATGACAGATAACTAGTGTTGATGAGGACATCTTAATATTATATATTGTTGGTGGATCATAAATTACTTAAACCATAATTTAAAACAGTATGTGATTTTCTCAAATAAATAAATGAATAAATAAGTAAATTGTACCATTTAAAGCAATAAGCTAATTTTTAATGATTTTTCTGGAGGAGACATTTTGAACTAGGTAATAGGCAAGTAGAAAGATAGATAGACATAATAAATTTGCTTTTGCAGCATTTCTATAGAAGGCAAATTTCAAGATTAGTGAAAGCTAGCCTTTAGAACCAAGCATATCAATGGTATAATTTTTAGGCCCCAAATTAAGCTATCCTTGGGTTTGGGTTCTATTTTTAAAATAGTAAAATTAACTTGCTTTCAAGTCACCCTTTTTATATTTCTAGGCTATCAAAGTACTGGGTGACACTCATCCTTACTGGTAAAGACAATCTGTGTCACAGAAGTCAGGGAATGAAATGTTCATCTCAATAACAACTACCTTAAAAGAGGTACCAAGTTGTTGCTCAGAATTAAGTTTGTACAGATGTTTTCCAAATGAAATTATAATACTTAATTTACCATCTTGTGATATAAGGTATTACAGTATAGATAATTCATACTTAATAAAAAATTGGAAATCTACATATCCTGTCTCAGTTCATGTTCTGTTGCTATGATAAAACATTCTGAACAAACTAAGACATATAGGGTTTATTTAAACTCACAGTTCAAGGTAAAGTCCATCATGTTTGGGAATTTTAGGCGGCAGGAACTTGAAGGTGCTCATGACATCAAATCCATATCAGAAAGCAGAGAGGGCTGGCCACTGTTGCTCAATTCCTCTTTCAATTCACAATGTTCATGTTCCCAGCCAAGGAATAGCTCTTCTGCATACTATCTCAATGCACTCAAGATTATTTTTCACAGGCTTGCCTAAAACCCCAGAACAAAGGTGATTATAGATTCTGGCAACTAGGCAATTAACACTCAGCAGCACAGTATCTAATTTTATTCATCTAGTGGTTTAATGAATAAATTTATCTGTGATTTATCAGGCTTCACTTGGTGGCAGTCTCGGAATGTATTTACTTTTCCATTACTGGTGGTAAAAGGAAGAGAATAACTTGTATATAGCCTGAAGAATAAGCAATAGACTACCACACTTCCTGTGTGGTAGCTCTTTCTGTATTCTACCATCCCATTCTTTCTAAATCTCACTTGGTCTTGCCCTTATTTTACCTTCTCCCTCCCACACTTTCCCTAAATGGCTTGCCTATCCTTAGATAATCTTTTCTTCCTCTGTGTCTCACCATGCTCTTTAGCAGTCTGTGCATAATGCTCACTGACACTACACATCCTCTTTTAAATGCAGCATAAGTCACACCTTTCAGTCAGGCAAGAGGCAGTGAAAAGAGCATGAACTTTAGCAGGAGACAGGACTAGGAGCAATCCACTGACTTTTAATTTCCACAGTGTATGTGGTCTTTTGTTAAAAGAGTTCATCTTTCAAACTTCAGTTTTCTCCTATTTCAAATAAAGGCAAAGATACTTCATCAAAAGTATATATAAAGATTAAATAAATTCTGTAGAAGATAATTTAAGACCTTGATATACTAATTATTATCATTTCATTCTATTTCTTCGCCCCCCTTTCTGGTTGTAACAGATGAACTCCCACAGGTATGGGGATCATGAGTGTGCTTTGAGATATATAAGATTTTAGAAAAAAAGAGTATTTGTCCTAAAAAGCTCACAAGCCAGTTGATACATTATAAATTAAATAATTATTAATAGCTTAGAAATATCTTTGAAATACATAATCTCACTGTAACAAAGATATGTGGATAATTTGTAGCAAATACCATCTTCCCCCCCAAAAAATGACCTCTTATTATACAAAGCTGATTATAATTATAAATGGTGAGAAATTGTCTAAATTACTGTATTAATACATTTGCTGTACTAGTGATTACTCACCATAATAAAATATTTGAGATATCTATCTTAAGGAAGAAAATTTTTATTTTCATTCATGATTTCAGAAATTTATACCTAAGAAAGATTTATTCCATTGTGAAGCAACTGAAGTAGGGTAGGTTTCAAAATGATAGGAGGCTATGATTGAAGAAAAATGACTTGATCATTACATCCAGGAACCATAGAAAGATGAAATATCTGAAAATAAAGTACATTTCAATGTCATGACTCCAGTGACTAATTTATCCCAAATAGTGCCAACATCCTAATAGCCGATGCAGCTAAGAGCTCTATTAACAAGGTACATCTTTGGATGTTCTGCCAAGTTAAAATACAGCATTCCTCAGTATTGGGAGTCAAGTCATTCCTTTACCATGAAAAGGCATGTTGTGATTTTCATCATTATTAATAATGAAATATGCATAAAGAAAATAAAGACCATTATCTGTACATAAGTTATATAACATGAATGTAAGGAATAACCATATTTATATTTTGATTATCTTTAATGTTTACTGGGTAAGTTTAAGGTAATAAAAAGAAAACTTTTTTATTTTTTATTTATGAATAGAGTTTTGTAACTTTAATTTTTCAGTACCCATTTTTATTTTGTTTGTTTGTTTGTTTAATAGATTTATTCTTTATTTACATTTTAAATGATTTCCCCTTTCCTGGTTCTCTCCTCTCTGAAAGTTCCATAAGCACTCTCCCCTCCCTGTGTTCACCAATCAACTCTCTCCTGATTCCCTGTCCTTGTTTTACCCTACACTGCTGCATGCAGCCTTTCCAGGGCCAGGGGCATCTCCTCATGCCCTCACTGATAAGTGGATATTAGCCCAGAAGTTCGGAATACCCAAGACACAATTCACATATCAAACGAATGGAATGTAAGATTACTCTCTCTAAAGCAAATCCATTAGGTACAGAATGATAAGAACTACTGGATTACACTCATATGTGCAAGTGGATTAAATGGAAATTGGGAGAAAAATGTTGTTTATAACAGCTAAAGAAAGCAAGGTGTGATGGAGTCATGAATGGTTTATTAGTGGAAAGTTACAGTGAGATGAGTGTCAGATGTTCTTTCTGATATCTTTTTGAATGGTAAGATGACAATAAATAATTGTAATTACTATACATTTCAAAGGAGATATCTTGAATGTTTTAGCAAAAACAAATGACTAATGTATATAAACGTGCTTTGGGATATCTTGACTACATAAAAATTTCCATTCCTCTATATATCCATTAAAGTAAAAATTAGTTTAAAAAGATTAAAATGGGCAAAGAGGGAATGATGTTACAAGCAAATTGACACAATCTTAAAATTTTACAGAAAATGTTCTAGAATTACTGAACTAGCAATCTGAAAATATATAGTATAATGAGAAAAAAAATGAAAACAGGGAAATAAGATTTAGTCTTTCTGAGGCTCAGGATGTCATTCCATTGCCAGCATGGGGGCTTTTCCATATCTGAGATAATACCACCCTTAAGGCTTTATATATCTACCTTGAATTACCTTGAAAGTGAATATTTCAGTAAATTCTGTAGTGAGTTAAACTGAAAATAGTTTTCATTGTTGCCAAGGTACTTATTTGATATTTGTATAATGATTACATTATTAGTTGAACTATAAAATTTGTTTCTAAGAAACTGAAATCTTGTTACAGAGTGGAAAATTGGTATTTTATACCTACAATAAAACTTAAAAGGATTAAGTTCTCCACAGAAATGCCATGGTGTTACGTAAAATGCAAATAGCTAATGGGATTTTGAAGCGGAACAGGTTTAGGAAAAGTATGATAGGTCAAGATGAAGTCAAAAGAGAAGTGAAGAAAATTGTTTGCTCTCAAAACATATACCAAATAAAAGGAAATTTTTAAATGTAGATTAATTTAGACTTTACTTTTATTTTTGAAATGACCTGCAGAGTTTTAGTTGATTTTTCACTTTTATTATCATAACATCTCTCTATATATATTTATTGATATATATAGCATGTTATAATGAGATGATAATTATTTGAATTAGTAAGAACACAATGCCTCAACCCTACACACACACACACACACACATACACACATATACGCAAATATATTTGTGACAAGTAAGGCACACAGAGGACAACTGAAATTAACTATTTCCAAGAAAGAGTACACCAATTGTTTATAGAATAGTAAATAGTCAGCCTTGAAAAAGTTCATATTAGCAACATTATAATGACTGAGCAGTTTTAAATTATGTATTTATATATTTGCATATAAAAACCATGGATGAAAAATAGACAATAAATTTTATAGAGAACATGGAACAGAAAATGGAATGGTTGGACAGTAGGATAAAGAAGGTGAGATGATATAATTATTGCATAAAATAAGTTTTAAGTGAATATAATTTTAATAAAATGAATTTTAGCTGATATTTGAAACATAAATGTTACTCTATGCACTAAAGTGATATTTTAAGGTATGTATACATGTGATAGAGGATTTTTAAACTATCTTCATACTATTGCATCTTTTTTCCTGACAGATAATCCACTAGAGACAATGAGGCAAGGGATAGAGTCATGTTAGTTTTTGATATTATGACAGCCACAGAGCAATCATGTGCGACTTGTGCAGTATTACCATCATGTAAGTATTTAAAGAAGACTATTTATATTTATTAGTATCTTTTTGTTAGAAAAATGAGATCTTCTTTCTCAAATGGAAGAGGCTTCAAGAATTCATAAGCTAATTTTAAGTTAGGTTACATTGGTTGTCTGTAAACCTTCCAGAATTTTGATACAACCATAACTTAAGAATTTACCAAAACCTTCATTTTTTTTTCATGCCTGAGATCTTTGAAAAGAACTAAAATTTCTTTAGTCACTTTCTTTCAAATTTATTATGTTTTAGATTTTGAATATGCCATGGTGTTCGAGTTCTTATCTTCTGTGAATATAATTGAGAATTGAGATGCGAATACTTCTGCAGGCACACACTGCTTTCACCCGGAAAGTGTCTCTTCCCTCTGCCATTAGAGCAGATTTCCATAATTCCCATCTGCTTTATTCTAATTTTATCTCACATATATAATGTGGCCTAAGTTTTTCTTTCAACAGAGAAAAAAGTGGATAAATTATCTATATATACATCAAAACTAATTTCTTAATTTAAAATGGTGTCTAACCACTATTCTGTTGTGTTGTGTGAATAATTATTTGAAGGACCAATGTTTTTTAACAAAACTTTGGAAATTTTTAAGTTATCCCATCTTCAGTTTAACCACCTGGTAATATGGTATGTTTCAGGAAATTAGCTTCCCCCATTACCATCAACGTGGTTCTCCCGACTATATTTCTCTCTCTCCTTGTCCCTCCCTCTCTATTTCCCTCCCCATCTCTGTCTGTCTGTCTATCTATCTATGTTTTGATGTGTTCAGAAGGTTCTTTTTTACCTATTTGAAATGCATTTATCATAATCATGTATGACTCATACTTCTCTACACACACACACACACACAGAGAGAGAGAAAGAGAGAATAAATTACTTTTTTTCCAGCATGTCTTTGATTTCCAGAGATATTTATACTTTTTATTTTAGACAAATTGGTGTCTGTTTTCCATTTGCATGATCCATATATTCGCTAGTGAGCAAGGCACTTTTCTAAGTATTGGAAATGTGAAATTAAATAATGTTAATTTGTGTTTGGGAATGTGTCGAAGTACTTGATTAAGAGGATTAAATAATTAAATAAAAATGATTTCTACAGAATTCTTATATTTTTTACAGATAACACATAGAATCACACACTTTCATAAATATGCTTTATTACCTGGCAAACTGTAATTCCTTGAGGAAAATCTAATTAAAGATGCAAATTGATTTTTATAATAAATTTACAACAAAATCAAAATATTGCCAGAATCATTCCCAGTAAGTAGATGAAATAAAATTTAGTAAGTATATTTTATGAAGTTAAATCCTCCCTATATGCCCTTGATGCTCATTAGCTTGCACGTGGCCTCAGGCAATAATATCTCAGCTGATGTTCTAACACACACCGTCTGTTATTTGTCATTTTTATTGATGAGAGTTCTCAAATACTACTTTCAACATCATATACTGAATACTCTGTATAGTTACTTCATCATATCATGGTTTTTGTTGTCATTTAATTATGTTCCTATCTCAGAAATCGGCACCCATTCTCTAGGATAGAAATGAGCTATAAAATAATATGTTACTGTAACATAGGTAAATGTTTCTTGTTTTCAGCTCCCAAACAGTAATTTCAGGCATAATTGTATCCTTTGACTTCTTAGTGGACAGAAACACTTTCTATCTAGCTTCTGAAGATTCTGTCTTCAAACTTGCCTACTTTAACATCCTAGAAAATTCTTTAGATTTGTTAAAGGCCTGTCTCACAAGAATACTGTCTGTTTATTTTTGTTTCCTTTTCCCTTCCTTTTATCTTCTTTATAACATAACATATGTAGCATAATTATACTAATGATGTTATATTTTGATACTTGAATATGTTATCATTGATGAATACATATTTTCATTTATCCCTATAATTATATGGTTAAAATTATCAATTAAATTTTTCTCAGCAATCTCTTCTTTTTGCCAACAGAGCTAACACTCCAAAGCATATTGTATTAATTAGTATTGTACCTCTTGCACCTTTGACACAATGATATATTAAATTAAAAAATATAAATCTGTAATTCAGAAAGATAATTATAATTAATAATTTTCTGCATATTTTAAAATTCTTCAAAATTTCTTGAAGTCTGTGTATCCTTAATGTTTGAAGGAGATGAACAATTTCAGCACTGGAAGAAAATGTATCAGTGTCCTTCCATAAAACACAGTGACAACTTCTATATCACTGGGTAGCAAAGAATAAGTATTATTAATAAATATGGTAGCAACGTTTCTGTGGGGATTCCTACCTGAATCTGAGTTTTCACAATGAAGACCAAGGAACGAGTAAAGAATATGTTTCAGTGAATATCTTTGTGTCAGATGAGTATAAATTATAAGGTTAGTGGCTGTCAATCTTTTTACCAACTTATCTTTAACATTTGACCCACAGTAAACTAACATGACAGTATTCCAAACTCTAGAGTAAGGTGGTTTTATGCGTGTGTTTGTGTGTGTGTATATATGTGTGTACGTGTGTGTGTATGTGTATGTGTGTGTGTATGTGTGTGTGCATATGTATGTATGAGCCTGTATGTGTACATGCATTCATGATAAAGGGAGCTGTTTAGGACTAAGGAAACAGAGTCATTTCCTATAAAGTGTTTTCAACTTTTGATACAAACAACTATATTGTAAATGACTATGACTTCTCACTTCTTTTCCTTTCTCCACATTTTATTTGAATATCATTTTTTAAATACTTAGTGTTTTCAGTTCAGAATACAACTGATATATTACTGACCATACACAAGGCACAGGTTTCCATCTAAAGCACTAAAAATTACAGTAAAAATAAGTTACAAAATAAATAATACTAGTTACTCAGTTTGTTGATTTCAGTTTTTGTCTGTGGCAATAAAAGTTACTCCTTGAGGTTTGGGACTTGTGTGGAGATTAAAAATTTACACAGAAACATTGACTACTCACAGAGTACATAGATATATGACCTAATTATGAGCACAAATTTTTCTTATGGCCAAATCAATTTCTTTTTTAATATATATTTTTATTTTTTATATTCTTTGTTTACAATCCAAAAGCTTTCCTCTTTCCCAGTTTCCCACTCTCCATATGTCCCATAAGTCCTCTTCTCTCCATCCATTCTTCTATCTTTCCCCCTCCCTTTTCTCTGTCCTGGTACTCTCCTACAATGCTGGATCAAGCCTTTCCAGGATTAGGGCCCTCTTCTTCCTTCTTCATGGGAATCATTTGATATGCTAATTGTAACTTCAGTATTCAGATCTTCAGGGCTAATTAATATCCATTTAACAATGACTGCATTCCATGTGTATTCTTTTGTGATTGCCTTACCTCACTTAGGATGATATATTCCAGTTCCATCCATTTGCCTAAAAAATTCATGAATTCATTGTTTTTGATTGCTGAATAGTACTCCATTGTGTATATATACCACATTTTCTGTATCCATTCCTCCATTGAGGGATATCTGTGTTCTTTCCAGCTTCTGGATATTATAATTAAGGCTGCTATGAACATAGTGGAGCATGTGTCTTTATTACATGCTGGGGAATCATCTGGGAAGGATTTGCATTTCCCTAATGGCTAATGTGTTGAGCATTTCTTAAGGTGCTTCTCCGCCATTCGAATTTCTTCAGGTGAAAATTCTTTGTTTAGGTCTGTACCCTATTTCTTAATAGGGTTATTTGGTTCCCTGGTGTCTAACTTCTTGAGTTCTTTGTATATATTGGATATTTGCCCTCTATATAGATTCAATGCAATCCCCATCAAAATCCCAATACAGTTCTTCACAGAATTAGAAAAAGCAATTCTCAAATTTATCTGGAATAACAAAAAACCCAGGATAGCTAAAACTATTCTCCACAGTAAAAGAACTTCTGGGGGAATTAGTATCTCAGACCTCAAGCAATACTACAGAGCAATAGTGATAAAAACTGCATGGTATTGGCACAGTGACAGGCAAGTGGACCAATGGAATAGAAGACCCAGAAATGAATCCACACACCTATGGACACTTGATTTTTGACAAAGGAGCTGAAAATATCCAGTGGAAAAAAGATAGCCCTCTCCGCTTCCAGATCCAGAACAGCCTGGGCGGCAATGCCACATCTCCAGGTCCTGCAAGAGGCAAGAGGGGCTTCCGGGAGGCCGGCTGGGAGGAGTGTCAGTGTGCTCTGGTGAATCCAGCAGGCCCATGCGGGAGCCTTCAGGTGTCTGCTTCAGGATCTGGACAGCCTGGGCCACAGCACTTAGTCTCCAGGAAGAACAGGAGACCTGGTATGCATCCAGAGGCAGACTAGGAGCACACAGGTTGCTCCTGTGGCACAGAGCTTAGGTTCCAATACTGAGGCATCTGGCGAGAGCCCTCAGATCTCTCCACTTCCAGATCCAGATCAGCCTGGGCAGCAACACCACATCTCCAGGCCCTGAAAGAGGCAAGAGGGGCTTCCAGGCGGCCAGCGGGGAGACGTCAGTGTGCTCCAGTGAATCCAGCAGGCCCTGGTGGCAGCCTTCAGGTGTGTGCTTCTGGATTTGAACAGGCTGGGGCCGCAGCAACTTGTCTCCAGGCAGTGCAGGAGGTAAGCTGTGCACCAGAGGCCACCTGGGAAGAGGCAGCTTGCACTGGTGAGTCCAGCATTGACAAGACCAACTAACACCAGTGAGAACTAGATGGCAAAAGGCAAACGCAGGAACGTCACTAACAGAAATCAAGGCAATATGCCAACATCTGAACCCAATTCTCCTTTAACATCATGTCCTGGATACCCCATCACACCAGTAAAACAAGATTTGGGTTTAAAATCACTGGTCATAATGCTGGTACAAGAACACAACAAGGACGTACTTAAAGAAATTCAGGAGAAAATGGATCAAAAGTTAGAAGACCTTGCAAGGGAAACAGAAAAATCACTGAAAGAAATTCAAGAGAATACAAAAGCCAATAAGGAGGAAACACAAAAAACACTTAAAGAAATAGAGGAGAACTTTGGTCAAAAGGCTGAGGTCATGAAAGAGGAAACACAAAAATCTCTTAAAGAATTACAGGAAAGCACAAACAAGCAAGTGAAGGAGCTAAACAAAAACATCCAGGATCTAAAATCAGAAGTAGAAACAATTAAGAAAACTCAAAGGGAGACAATTTTGGAGATAGAAAACCTTGTGAAGAAATCAGGGGACATAGATGCAAATATGAACAACTGAATACAAGAGATAGAAGAAAGAATCTCAGATGCTGAAGATACCATAGAAACCATGGACTCAACAGTTAAAGAAAAGGCAAAATTCAAAAAGCTTGTAACCCAAAATATCCAGGAAATCCAGGACAAAAATGAGAAGACCAAACCTAAGGATTATAGGCATAAATGAGAGTGAAGATTTACAACTTAAAGGGCCAGCAAATATTTTCAATAAAATTACGGAAGAAAACTTCCCTAACCTAAAGAGAGAGATGCCCATGAATATACAAGAAGCCTACAGAACTCCAAACAGATTGGACGAGAACAGAAATACCTCCTGTCATATAATAATCAAAACACCAAATGTACTACACAAAGAAAGAATATTAAAGGCAGTAAGAAAAAAAGGCCAAGTAACATATAAAGGAAGACCTATCAGAATCACAGCAGACTTTTCACCTGAGACTCTGAAGGCTAGAAGATCCTGGGCAGATCTCATGCAGACTCTAAGAGAACACAAAGGCCAGCCAAAACTACTATACCCAGAAAACTCTCAATCACCATAGATGGAGAAAATAAGATATTACATGACAAAACCAAGTTTACCCAATATCTATCCACAAACCCAGCCCTACAAAGGATAATAGGAGGAAAACACCAATACTAGGAGGGAAACTTCACCCTGGAAAAAGCAAGATAGTAACCTTTCATCAAACCCAAAAGAAGTTAACCAATCAAATTTAAAAAATAATGTCAAAAATGACAGGAAGTAACAATCACTATTCCTTAATATCTCTTAATATCAATGGACTCAGTGCCCCAATAAAAAGGCATAGATTAACCGACTGGATACATAAACAGGACCCTACATTTTGCTGCCTACAGGAAACACACCTCAGGGTCAAAGCCAAATACTACCTTAGAGTAAAAGGCTGGAAGACAATTTTACAAGCAAATGGTCTCAGGAAACAAGCTGGAGCAGCCATTCTAATATCAGATAAAATTGACTTTCAACCCAAAGTCATCAAAAGAGTCTCTGAGAGACACTTCTTGCTGGTCAAAGGAAAAATACAACAAGAAGAACTCTCAATCCTGAACATCTATGCTCCAAATGCAAGGGCACCCTCATTCATAAAAGAAACTTTATTAAAGCTCAAAGCACACATTGCACCTAACACAATAGTTGTGGGTGACTTCAACACTGCACTTTCCTCAATGGACAGATCAGGAAAAAGAAACTCAACAGGGCCACAATGAAACTAATTGAAGCTTTGGACCAATTAGATTTAACAGATATATATAGAACATACTATCCTAAAGCAAAAGAATATTCCTTTTTCTCAGCATCTCATGGTACCTTCTCCAAAATCCACCATATAATTGGTCACAAGACAGTCCTCAAGAAATATAAGAAGATAGAAATAAGCCCATGCCTCCTATCAGATCACTATGAGGTAAAAGTGGTCTTCAATAGCAACAAAAACAACAGAAAACCCACATACAAGTGGAATCTGTACAATATTCTACTCAATGATACCTTGGTCAAGGAAGAAAGAAAGAAAGAAATTGAAGACTTTTTAGAACATAATGAAAATGAAGACACAATATACCCAAATCTATGGGACACAATGAGAGCATTGCTAAGAGGAAAACTCATAGCCCTGAGTGCGTCCAAAAAGAAAATGGAGAGAGCATACACTAACAGCTTAACGACACACCTGAAAGCCCTGGAACAAAAAGAAGCTATTTCACCCAGGAGGAGTAGAAGGCAGGAAATCATCAAACTCAGGACCGAAATCAATCAAGTAGAAACAAAGAGAACCATACAAAGAATCAACAAAACCAGGAGCTGGTTCTTTGAGAAAATCAACAAGATAGATAAACCCTTAGCCAGACTAACCAAAGGGCACAGAGACAGTATCCAGATTAACAAACTTAAAAATGAAAAGGGAGATATAACAACAGAAACTGAGGAAATTCAAAAAATCATTAGATCCTACTACAAAAGCCTATACTCAACACAACTGGAGAATCTGGAGGAAATGGACAGTTTCCTAGACAGATATCTGAAACCAAAACTAAACCAGGATCAAATAGATCAACTAAACAGTCACATAACACCTGAAGAAATAAAAAGGGTCATAGAAAGTCTCCCAACCAAAAAAGCACGGGACCAGATGGCTTCAGTGCAGAGTTCTATCAGACCTTCATAGAAGACCTAACTCCAATACTCTTCAAACTGTTCCACAAAATAGAAACAGAAGGAACTCCACCCAACTCCTTCTATGAAGCCACAATTACGCTGATACCAAAACCACACAAAGGTCCAACAAAGAAAGAGAACTTCAGGCCAATTTCTCTCATGAATATTGATGCAAAAATATTTAATAAAATTCTTGCCAACCGAATCCAAGAACACATCAAAACAATCATCCACCATGATCATGTAGGCTTCATCCCAGGGATGCAGGGATGGTTCAATATAAGGAAATCCATCAATGCTATCCACTACATAAACAAACTCAAAGAAAAAAAAACATATGATCATCTCATTAGAGGCAGAAAAAGCATTTGACAAAATCCAGCATCCTTTCATGCTGAAAGTCTTGGAAAGAACAGGAATTCAAGGCCCATACCTAAACATCGTTAAAGCAATATACAGCAAACTGGTAGCCAACATCAAACTAAATGGAGAGAAACTTGAAGCAATCCCACTAAAATCAGGGACTAGACAAGGCTGACCTCTCTCTCCATATCTTTTCAATATAGTACTTGAAGTTGTAGCTAGAGCAATTAGACAACATAAGGAGGTCAAGGGGATACAAATTGGAAAGGAAGAAGTCAAATTATCACTATTTGCAGATGACATGATAGTCTACTTAAGTGACCCGAAAACCTCCACCAGAGAACTCCTACAGCTGATAAACAACTTCAGCAAAATGGCTGGTTATAAAATAAACTCAAGCAAATCAGTTGCCTTCCTTTACTCAAAGGATAAGCAGGCTGAGAAAGAAGTTAGGGAAATGACACTCTTCACAATAGCCACAAACAATATAAAGTAACTTGGTGTGACTCTAACCAAACAAGTGAAAGATCTATATGACAAGAACTTCAGGTCTCTGAAGAAGGAAATCGAAGAAGACCTCAGAAAATGGAAAAATCTGCCATGCTCATGGATCGGCAGGATTAATATAGTTAAAATGGCCATCTTGCCAAAAGCAATATACAGATTCAATGCAATCCCCATCAAAATCCCAACTCAGTTCTTCACAGAGTTAGAAAAAGCAATTCTCAAATTCATCTGTAATAACAAAAAACCCAGGATAGCTAAAACTATTCTCAACAATAAAAGAAATTCTGGGGCAATCAGTATCCCTGACTTCAAGCAATACTACAGAGCAATAGTGTTAAAAACTGCATGGTATTGGCACAGTGACAGACAAGTGGACCAATGGAATAGAATTGAAGATCCAGAAATGAATCCACACACCTATGGTCACTTCATCCTCGACAAAGGAACCAAAAACATCCAGTGGAAAAAAGATAGCCTTTTCAACAAATGGTGCTGGATCAATTGGAGGTCAGCATGCAGAAGAATGGGAATTGTTCCATTCTTATCTCCATGTACTAAACTTCACTCCAAGTGGATCAAGGACCTCCATGTAAAACCAGACTCACTAAAACTAATAGAAAAGAAACTGGGGAAGACCCTTGAGAACATGGGCACCGCGGAAAAGTTCCTGAACAGATCACCAATAGCTTATGCTCTAAGATCAAGAATTGACAAATGGGACCTCATAAAATTACAAAGTTTCTGTAAGGCAAAGGACACTGTTAAAAGGACAAAACGGCAACCATCAAATTGGGAAAGGATATTCACCAACCCTACATCTGATAGAGGGCTAATATCCAATATATACAAAGAACTCAAGAAGTTAGACTCCAGGGAACCAAATAACCCTATTAAAAAATAGGGTACAGATCTAAACAAAGAATTTTCACCTGAAGACATTCAGATGGCCGAGAGGCACCTTAAGAAGTGCTCAACATCATTAGCCATTAGGGAAATGCAGATCAAAACAACCCTGAGATTTCACCTTACACCAGTCAGAATGGCTAAGGTCAAAAACTCAGGAGACAGCAGGTGTTGGCGAGGATGTGGAGAAAGAGGAACACTCCTCCACTGCTGGTGGGGCTGTAAGATGGTACAACCACTTTGGAAATTAGTCTGGAGCTTCCTCAGAAAACTGGACATGACACTTCCGGAGGACCCTTCTATACCTCTCCTGGTTATACGCCCAAAAGATTCCCCTGAATGCAGTAAAGACACATGCTCCATTATGTTCATAGCAGCCTTATTTATAATAGCCAGAAGCTGGAAAGAACCCAGATGCCCCTCAAAGGAGGAATGGATACAGAAAATGTGGTATACCTACACAATGGAATACTACTCAGCAATTAGAAACAATGAATTCACAAAATTTTTAGGCAAATGGTTTGATCTGGAAAATATCATCCTAAGTGAGGTAACCCAATCACAAAAGAATACACATGGAATGCAATCTCTGATAAGTGGATATTAATTAGCCCAGAAGCCCTGAATACCCAAAGCACAAATCTCATAACAAATGACTCCCATGAAGAAGTATGGAGAGGGTCCTGATCCTGGAAAGGATTGATCTAGCATTGGAGGGGAATATAAGAACAGAGAAAAAGGAGGGAGGTGATTTGAGAAGGGATGGAGAGAAGAAGGTTTATGGAACATATGGGGAGGGGGGATCTGGGAAAGGGGAAATCATTTGGAATGTAAACAAAGAATATAGAAAATAAAAATATTAAAAAAGAGTCTAACTGCTAAGTCATATCGTAATAAAAAAAAAAGAAAAGAAAAGAGATAGCCTTTTCAACAAATGGTACTGGTTCAACTGGAGATCAGCTTGCAGGAGAATGTGAATTGATCCATTCTTATCTCCTTGTACTAAGCTCAACTCCAAGTAGATCAAGGGCCTCCACATAAAACCAGTCACACTGAAACTAATAGAAAAGAAACTGGGGAAAACCCTTGAGGACATAGGCACAGGGGAAAAGTTCCCGAACAGAGAGCACCAATAGCTTATGCTCTAAGATCAAGAATTGACAAATGGGATCTCATAAAATTACAAAGTTTTTGTAAGGCAAAGGACAATGTCAAAAGGACAAAACGGCAACCAACAAATTGGGAAAAGATCTTGACCAATCCTACATACAAATAAGTTTCTTTATCAGTCTTCATCATTGTCTTATTTGTGTCACAGTGAAGAAATGTCAATAAACTGTTACATTGAGAACAACACATTTCTGAATTGACATATTTGAACTATTCTTTTATCTAAGATGATATAGGGCATTTTCTGCTTTAGTTAATCAAATTAAAACTTTGTTGTTAAAAATGACATGCTTGAAGTGCATTCCTTCAACCACATGATGCTAGGGATAGTACCAGTAGATTGTTAGAATGAAGATGTTGTGAACATTTTAAAATTTAAAACTTATTTTTAACAATAATGAAAGATATGAAGACTATGGTTTTTAGAGCAAGTTAGTATGAGGTACATGGAAAGTATTTGAGGAGGAAAATGAAGTAATTATATTTTAACTTCAAAAAATCAAAATTGAAAACAAACAAATGGCATTTAACTATATAATACTATATCAAATAAAACTGTTGAGTATGATTCTTTCTTCATCCATCCAGCATGTGGCCTCAGTTATTTAATGTACTAGACACTATAAAGTTCTCTTAAGGACTCATAAATTACTGCAAACTTTGTTCACTTGGATTCATTAAACTGTATGATATTTATTCACTGAATAATGTTCTGACATTAGTCAATGCATTTTTTATTGGCTATTTTCTGGTTTCCCCCTCAAAGCCCTTATCCCATCCCCCCTCTTATATGAGGGTACTCCACCCATCCACCCACTCTGCCTCCTTGCCTTGGCATTCCCTTACACTGAGGCATTGAGTCTTCACAGGAACAAGAGCCTCTCCTCCCATTGATGCCTAACAATGCCATCCTTGGCTTCGTATGTAGCTGGAGCCATGGGTCCCTTCTCGTAAACTCTTTGGTTGGTGGTTTAGTTGCTGGTTGGGAGCTCTGGGGGAACTAGTTGGTTGTTATTGTTCTTCCTATGTGGTTGCGAACCCCTTCAGCTAATGCAGTCTGTTCTCTAACTCCTCCATTGGGAACCCAGTGTTCAGTCCAAAGGTTGACTGTGAGCATCTGCCTCTGTAATTGTCAGTCTCTGGAAGAGCCTGTCAGGAGATAGCTATATCAGGCTCCTGTCAGAAAGCACTTCTTGGCATCCACAATAATGCCTGGTTTTGATGACTATATGTGAGATGGATCCCCAGGAAGGCAGTCTCTACCCCATGATTTAGCTCCATATTTCTTCCCATGAGTAATTTGTTTCCCCTTCTAAGAAGGTCTGGTAGTATTATCTTGTCTTAAGCATTCACACTTTGGTCTTTCTTCTTGAGCTTCAGGTGGTCTGAGGATTGTATTTGGGGTATTCTCAGCTTTGGAGCTAACATTCACTTATCTGTGAGTGCCTACCATGTGTTCTTTTGTGACCAGATTACCTCACTCAGGATGATACTTTTTAGTTCCATCTACTTGCCTGCAAATTTCATGAACTCATTCTTTTCAATAGTTAAATAGTATGCCATCGTGTAAATGTATCCATTCCTCTATTGATGGACATGTGGGTCCCTTCCAGCTTCTGGCTATAATAATTAAGGCTGCTAAGAAAACAGTGAAGTATATGTTATCTGTTGGAGTATCTCTTAGGTGTATGGCCAGGAGTGGTATGACTGGATCCTCAGGTAATACTATGTCAGTTTGCTGAGGAACAACCAGATTCATTTCCAGAGTGGTTGTACCAGCTTGCAATCCCACCAACAATGGAGGAGTGTTTCTTTTTCTCCACATCCTCATCTGCATCTGCTCTCAATTGAGTGCTTAATCTTAGCCATTCTAACTACTTTGATCCAGAATCTCAAGGTTGTTTTCATTTGTCTTTCCTCAATAACTAAGAATAATGAACATTTTTTATGTTCATTTCTGCCATTCAATATTCGTCAGTTGAGAATTCTTTGTACCCCAATTTTTGTAATTAGACATGAGTTTTCATGTTTTCTTTTCCAATGTCTGTAAAAATGATATGGGAAATTTGAGCAATATTGCACTGAATTTGCAAACTAGCTTTTGGTAGCATGATCTTGTCTTAATATTAATTAAACCAACAGATCTACTGTATGGTTGTCAAGTTTTCCTGTTCATTTCATCAGAAATTTAATGTTTAAGCAAGGTGGTGGTGATGATGCCTTTAATTCTTGCACTTGGGAGGCAGAGGCAGGTGGATTTCTGAGTGTGAGGCCAGCCTGGTCTATAGAATGAGTTCCAGGACTGCCAGGGCTACACAGAGAAACCCTATCTTAAAAAGGAAAACAAAACAAAAACAGAAACAAAATGCAAACGTAATGTATTTATCATATATTTACTTTTTTTCCTTGCTTATATTTATACGTGGGTATTTTGGGGATGCAGCTTCATATCGTTTCAAGCTCTTATGAAGCTGAGTATGACTGGCTTCTTAACCTCTCACTCCACTGCTTAGGTGCATCTCAGTCATTTGATATTCCTCAGTTTGGAATTCTTTGTTTAGCTCTGTACCCCAATTTTAATAGGGTTACTTCGTTCTCTGTGGTCTATCTTCTTGAGTTTTTCATATATATTTGATATTTGACTTCTATCAGATGTAGGGATGATAAAGATATTTTCGTAATCTGTTGGTGGTAGTTTTGTCCTATTGACAATGTCTTATGCCTTATTGAAGCTTTGCAATTTTATGAGGTCTCATTTCTCTGTTTTTTAATCTTAAAGCATGAGCCATTGGTTTACTATTCAGGAAATTTTCCCCTGCGCCCATGTATTCAAGGCATTTCTCCACCTTCTCTTCTATTAGATTCAGTGCTTCTGGTATTATGTGGAAGTCCTTGATTCACTTGAACTTGAGCTTTATGTGAGGAAATAAGATTGGATCAATTTGCATTCTTCTGCATGCTGACCTCCACTTGAACCAGAACCAATTGTTGAAAATGCTGTCTTTTTTTCCAGTAGATGGTTTTAGCTTCTTTATCAAAAATCAAATGTTTATAGGTGTGTGGTTTCATTTCTGGGTCTTCAATTCTATTCCATTGATCTACTTGCCTGTCTCTGTACCAATCAATACAGTTTTTATTATGCTTGCTCTGTAGTATAGCTTGAGGTCAGGGATGGTGATTCACTTAGATGGTCTTTTATTATTGAGAATAGTTTTTGCAATCCTGCATTTTTTTGATATTCCAAACAAATTTGAGAATTGCTCTTTATAACTCTATGAAGAATAGAGTTGGAAATTTAGTGGGTATTGCATTGAATGTGTAGGTTGCTTTTGGCAAGATGACTATTTTTGCTATATTAATCCTGCCAGTCCATGAGCATGTAACATCTTTCCATCTTCTGAGATCTTTGATTTCTTTCTTCAGAAACCTGATTTTCTTGTCATACAGATCTTTCACTTGCTTGATTAGAGTCACACCAAGATACTTTATACTGTTTTTGACTATTGTGGAGGATGTCACTTCCCCAATATCTTTCTCAGCCTATTTATTCTTTGAGTAGAGGAAGGCTATTGATTTATTTGAATTAATTTTATATCCATCCATTTTGCTGAAGTTGTTTATCAGGCTTAGGAGTTCTCTCATGGAAATTTTGGGGTTACTTAAGTATACAGTCATATCATCTGCAAATGGTGATATTTTAAGTTATCCTTTCCAATTTGTATTCCTTTTACCTCCTTTGGTTGCAAAATTACTCTGAGTAGGACTTTGAGTACTATATTGAGTGGGTAGGGAGAGGGTGGGCAACCTTGGTCTAGTACCTGGTTTTAGTGGGATTGCTTCAAGTTTCTCTCCATTTAGTTTGATGTTGGCTACTGGTTTGTTGTATATTTCTTTTACTATGCTTAGGTAAGGGCCTTGAATTCCTCATCTTTCCAAGGCTTTTAGCATGAAGGGCTGTTGGATTTTGTCAAATGCTTTCTCAGAATCTAATGAGGTGATCATGTCATTTGTTTTTTTTTCTTTTAGTTTGATTAAAAAGTGGATTACATTGATGGATTTTTTGTGTATTAAACTATCCCTGCATCCTTGGGATGAAGCCTACTTGATCATGATGGATGACTTTTTAATGTGTTCTTGAATTCAGTTTGTGAGAATCTTATTGAGTTTTTTACATGGAAATTCATAAGGGAATTGGTCAGAAATTTTCTTTCTTTGTTTGGTCCTTGTGTGGTTCAGGTATAAGCATAATTGTGGCTTCATAGAATGAATTGGGCAGTATTCTTTCTGTTTCTATTTTGTGGAATAGTTTGAAGTGTTTTTTATTAGGCCTTTTTTGAAAGTCTAATAGAATTCTGGACAAAACCCATCTGATCCTGGGATTTTTGTTGTTGTTGTTATTGTTGTTGTTGTTGTTGTTGTTGTTATTGTTGGGAGACTTTTAATGGATGTTGCTATTTCTTTACAGGATATGGGACAGTTTAGATGGTTTATTTGATCCTGATTTAACTTTGGTAACTGGTATCTGTCTAGAAAATTGTCCATTTCATTCAGATTTTCCAGGTGGGTTGAGTATAGGCTTTTGTAGTAGGATCTGATGATTTTTTGAATTTTTCTCTGTTTCTGCTGTTTTGTCCCAATTTTCAGTTCTGATTTTGTCAATTTGTATCCTGTCTCTGTGCCCTCTGATTAGACTTCCTACGGCAGCTTCCACAGCTTGACCAAAAGAGTAAATTACACTGAACCTTTATGAGTTCTCAAAGACTAAGTCACTGCTCAAGGAGCATACAGGGCTTGGATCAAGGTCCCAGGTACATATGGAATGTATATACAGGTAGGCCTCCATGTGGATTCTCCAGAAACTGCAATAAGTGCTGTCCTTAAAGCTACTGCCTATCTCTGGAATCTCTTCCTTAACTGAGATGCCTTGTCTAATCTCAGTGGGAGAGGATGCACATAACCCTACAGAACCTGTTTTGTTAGGATGGGGGGATAATCAAGGGGGAAGGCATTGGGCTGTGAGAAGTTACATAACCCTGCTCTTTGGGTGGGGAAGGGCAATCTGTGGTCCCCCACAGAAACAGCAGGGCTGTGATAGTGGGTCCCAGGGCCTGATGGTGGCCTAGGACAACAGGTTCTCAGTCTTGGACACTGTAGACTCTCCTGGATGTCACAGAAGAGCTGAGAACAGTGTGGGAACCTTGTGGCTGGATCTAGCCCTGAGCCAAAGTGGAAAGAGAGATGAGAGGCATTATTAGGGGGAAGGCCTTCTGCATTGCTCTTGCATGAGGGGTCCAAATGAGAGGTGGCAGTCCATTTTTTAAAAGTGTTTATTGTTGGTGGAGAGTTGTGATGAGTGAAAAGTAGAGGCTAGCCGTGGCCATGGGGAGAGAGGGGGGAAGGGAAAAGAGCCAAAGAGAGCAGGAGAGCAAGTTTGCAACAGAGGCAAGAGAGTAAGATTAATGAAGGGAGCAGGGGGCAAAATTCCTTTCTATAGTGGGCCTGGCCTACCTGGTTGTTGCCAGGTAACTATGCAGGTGGAGCCCTGGCAGAATACCAGGATCTTGGGGTATTGATCCAAGGGTATTCGTGTATGGAGCCTGTTGTCTGAGAGCATGGAAAACTCACTTCCTGTCCATCCAAGAACTGGCTGGGGGGCTCCTAGGTTTAAACCTTGCTCAGTCAGAACACAGACTTCCTTTCATGGTCCCACAGGAAACTGTGTCTGTAGTAATTGATGTCTTCAGTTGGGCAGTAGTGGCACATGGTTTAATCCCAGCACTTGGGAGGCAGAGACGAGTGAATTTCTGAGTCATAGGTCAGTCTTGTCTACAGAGTGAGTTCAGAACATGCAGGGCATACTCAGAGAAACTCTGTCTCAAAAAACCAAAAATAAAAAAAAATAGACAAATAAATAAATAAATAAAGTTGTCTTCAGCAACAGAAATATTAACTCTAGGTGGCTAACTAAGGGCAACAAACAGTAAAAGAGGAAATCTTCCTGCCTGAAATTTGGGCTTCTCTTGGTCTTAGACTTTAAGACAAAACATGTCAACCCACATGAGAGAATTTTACTTAAATTGTGTATGTATTCTGTACATATACTTATGTGTATTAATTTTGGGGTAGATATTTAATGGTATACCTTATAACTTTCCTATGCTTATAGTTTAGGTTATTTTATCAACTTCCTTCAGTATTCATTTTTCTTCATTCTTATTAATAGAGCTCTACTCATTTTCCTACTCTCCTTATCAGAAATATTGTAACCTGTCTCAGACTATTCCCTTCTCTTTCATTCCCCAATACTCCTACCCTAGTTTCTTCAATTATTCTAGATTATATAATTACATCTAAAGATTTGGAGCTAGGAGACTCTAATAAAATATTATCTAATTCCCCTCTCTCTTACACACACACACACACACACACACACACACACACACACACACGCCAGAGTTCTATTTGCTCATTATTGTTTTATATATAAGAGAATGTTTGTAATCCCATATGAGTTTTCAGGTACTGTTTTCTTTTCCTATTTCTGTGAAAAATGAGATGGGGAATTTGATCAAGGTTGTATTGAATCTGTAAACTAGCTTTTGGTAGTATGGTCTTTTCTTAATATTAATTATGCCAACAGAGAAGTATTGTTCAAGTTTTCCTGTTTCTTTCATAATAACTTTAATGTTTTTATCATATATATAATTTCTTTTCTTGCTTAGATTTATACCTGGATATTTTAGAGGACACAGCTTCATAGAGTTTTCAAGTTGGTACATAGCTGAGTATGACTGCCTTCTTAACCTCTCACTCCATTCATAGAGTGCTAGGATTGTAGGAATTTGCCACCATAGTCAGTAGCTGCTCATGGAGACTACAGTTTACTCAATGCTATGTGAGCATTCTATATCAGATCTATTCGAAGCCTGGACCTAAAGCTCTATTCTATTTGCAACACCCATTGTTGAATTGTAAAGAATCTCATATCTCAAAAACATAGCTACATTTTAAAATAGAAAGTGTATCTATCCAGTTCAGAAGCTAAGTAGTTCAAATAGAAACTCTTGAATTTTCAAATTTACAGAGACCTCAGTCTCTTATCTGATGGAAAATAGACAGCTTGAAATAGACATTTATACTTTATATCAGGATTTCCTTCTAAAGTTTTCTTCTCAACATTTTGAATGACAACAATTAAAAAGATTTTCTTTAGTCTGTTGTACAATTTACACCACCCTTCATGCATGCACCCTTTGTCCTTGGATAGGATTTTCTTGGTTAAATTCTTAATTTTTCAATTCTTGAATTATTTTGACTTTTTAAATATAAAAATTATAACTTCAGCTCTTTTATATAAAATGTTTTGCAATATTCATGGTATGGGCTTTAAAAGGGCCATTATAAAACAACTATAAATATTTGATGCCCACTGGTACAAATGCTACTGAAATTTCTATTTCATTGTGACTTAATCAATTGTTTATATAATTTGCTTGTAGAGGACATATCATATTATAGATCCCTGGAGGGCCACAAATTCGTGGCCTCACTATCTCAGCTTTCTCAGTGCTTGCACTATAGTTCTGAAAGTTAGACACACACACACACACACACACACACACACACACACACGTATATATTTATATGTATATATGTATATACATGCGTGAGCATACCATATATATACATATGTAGCAATAAATACAGTCTCTAAAATGCCAAAGTATTTTAATTTCTTTATTCAGATATAATTAGATGCAAATGTATTTACACATACATTGGGGGGAAGGGCTCACACAGTTAAGATGAGTTTGACATCTGGAACTGAAATGGTGGAAGTAGAAAACCAACTCCTGTAATTTGTTCTCTGACCTCACACACATTTGTATACATATGCACATTTGATGGATGGAAAATGTATGCGTTAGATATGACAAAATGAGAGATAAAGAGAAATGGTGGCTTTTGTGGATAACATAGATTCAATGATACTTAAGGTATAATATTTCTAAGATATGTGGCATTGCATCTCCATAATCATTGCAATAAAATGTATAAAGCACTACCATGTCAAAATAATTAAAATGTTGATTCTCAAAAATAAGCAACCTTAGTTATCTTGAAGATAAAGGCAAACTCTTGAGTTTTAATTATGAAATTTATTATGTAAAGTAAAATATTTTCACACTTTTATTTGGCAGTTGTAAATTATAGTAAATTATGTGTGTTTCAAAGTGCTTATCTTAAATGTGATAGGAACATTTGGAATTGGAAATGTTATAAATGGTCTTTATTTCAATGTTACAAGTTAAATGACACATAGTTTTCTTGTTTTAAACTTTATTATTAATTGAAAGTAATTTCAAAAGCATTTCTCCTAGAGTTAATTGGCCAGTCATATGACACCGGAACAAAATCTGTAACAATATTTGTATCAACTATATAAATTATGCTGAAATAAAAGGAGAATTTAAATCATCATATTGAATTCCCTAATCCAAACTTTTTGCTTAATATCAAAAGCTATGTTTTCTTATCTTCATTTCTGGGACAGCAAATGAGTTTACTATTCACCTACCCCTTGATAAACATTTTCGTTAATTTTATAAAATTGAAATTCTCTACCCAAGAATTTTGAAGTATTTTTATCTGCTAAAGCTTACTATTATATAAATTCCATATTTTTTCTGTTGGTAAACATGACTATATCAATTTCAGATTTATTTTATCTATAGGAAGTATCTCTTTCCGGGTTCTGTTTACATAGGCAAATAATTCTAAATATTCAGAAGGTTGAGATATGAAGACCACATGTTCTAGGTATTCCTTCCTTTGTTATAGGATGAGTTTAAAACCAGCTTGTACAACTTGGTGAGAACTGTGCCTCAAAATAATGTAAAATAGAAATAAATTGAGAATGTAGCTCAGTGGTAGAGCACATCACTTTCCTAACATGATTAAAGTTATTGGTTCAATTTCAATTAAACATCCACAAAATGTAAAATGAACAGACACTGGCAAGATTTCCAGGGAAGTACACTATAACCATATACACAAGGGCTGAACTGATTGGACTTAGTATTTTGGCGAGTTTTTTTGCCAACTTAACATAAGCTAAAGACATTTGAAAAGAAGGATTCTTACTTGAAAAAAATGCCCCTACGAAATTAGTCTGTGAGTAAGCTTTTGCTACATTTTCTTAATTAGTGATTCCTGCTGGAGACTCTATCAAATTGTTGGTGTCAATCCTGGTTAGGAGCTATGGGTGTATAAGAAAGTAGTCTGAGAAAATCTTGGAGTGTAATCCAAAATAGAGGTTTTATCTACAGTATCTGCTCCAGTCTTAGTCCATAGTATCTTGCTTCCAGGTTGAGCTCCTGCTCTTCTTTGAATGACGATCTGTGATGTGAATCATTAAGAGAAATAATTTTCTTCTCACTTCACTTTAGTCATCTTTTATCTTTTATCGCCTTTTATCAGAGCAATAGAAATACTAAATAAGAGAGTGTGTTATGTTTTTTAAAGATACAATAATAAAAATGGACATTTTGAGTGGAGATAAAGGGAAGATGATAAGGGTAATGTGGGTGAATTCAATCACCTGCTGTATACATTTGTAAAATTCTCCAAAATAAGAAAAATAAAGATTGAAAGAAGTTGCATTCTGCAAGTCACTTTTAATTTAAAGTAGAAATTTAATCACAGGCATAATACTATGACATCCATATGTTCATTTTCATTCTGGAATGAGTGTATTTGAAATTGGCAAAGCATACATTACAAAGATTTTTGTAAATGCCATAGTTTGAAAACAGCTGGTTAGAAGAGATAACATCTTGTTATTTCCCTAGATAAATTTGTTTTAGTTCAATAAGCAAGTCTGTAATTTGTTCTTTAGCCATAATATATTTGGATATAATTTTATTATATATTACATTTACAGAACATCATAGGAACAATTTTATTTCCAAATATAAAATATAAATTTCTCATTTAAAAGAAAACACATCTATCTGTCTTTGTATTTCTTTAGCCACATCAAGACAATCATTTATAGAATAGACTGAGTAAACCTTAAATGTATATTACATAGAGTGATTAAGTAGTTATACTGTTAACCATTATCTAGTTGGTTTAATAGAACATTTTAATAGTCATAGAAACAGATTTATAGTTTTGGTACAGTAGAACATTTTCATAACTGATAAATTTATATGTATATAATTTCACTCAATATACATATCAATTACTGCTTTATATTTAATTGTGTGTTGCATCCCTGTATAAATATATGTGCATGTGCATGTAAGTGTGTATGGCTACAGAAGGGGAGGCCAGAGGAAGAAAGTTTTAATCTTCACTTTATTGCTTTGAACCAGAGTCTCTCACTGAAGATATAGATTACTGGTTTGCTTTCATTTGGGGTTTGGTTTTGCTTTATTGGTGGTCAGGAAGCTCTAGGAAGACTCAGGTACCCACTACCACCTCACCAAACAGTAGTGCTATAGGCACATATACCCAGTCCTAACTTTTTGTTGAATTCTGAAGATTTGAACACAGAAACTCAAACAAGCTCTCTTATTTGCTGACCCATCTTGCATGCACTCTTATCTATAGTTTATATTATCATTGCTCTCTTGATGTTATAAATCTCAGATGTTTGGATAGATGAATGGCTATTGATATAATATCAAAGAGAAAAGTTTTCACCCACCATGCTCTGCCTTTTACAATTTTGCTCCTGCAATCTCTCATAATCACTATAATTTCTCCCTTAATAGTACAATTGTCAAAATGCAATATATTTGAATTATTATCTTGAATCATTTTTAGCCTAGATTCCATCACTTTGCAATATGTACTTGATTTCTATATATGTCCTTTATGCTTGTTAGCTCACCTATTTTCTGTGCTGAATAACATTCAATTTTATGCAAACACAGTTTACTCAGTAACCGAAAGAACTCTGGCATACTTGCTTATGTTTTCTATAGTAGAAAAATACTGCTACAGACATTTATGTGCTTTCTTGAAGACTTATAATCCCAAATAACTGTTAAAATTTAAAAGGCAATGGTTGGCTTGCAAGGACAAAATATACTCTGCCTTTTAAGAATGCAAGTGTCTTCCACGGCTGGTGGTACTATTTTGTATTCTTACCAGCCAGTAGAACAGAGTCCATGTTAAATTTTTCATTAATATGGTGTGTGTGTATGTGTGTGTGTGTGTGTGTGTGTGTGTGTGTGATTTCCAATTGATATTTGATGTGTTTTCTTCATTATTGACATTAAATTTTACTTTATGTACCTTAAATCAATGAATTTCTATCCATCTGATTTCCAAAATACTTTCCTTTTATTGGACTTCATATTTCCATTTTCATAATAGATACTTAGATTAGGAAAATCTAAATTTTAAATTTTTCAAGAATTACATATCATCTTTATATTCATGAATTATTCCTTTAATATTGCATAAAATGGAATTTTGTTGAAATCAGCTATAATTTTTTCTCCACTTTTCTCCTGGAATTATGGAGTTCATTTAGAAAATGTATTTAATATATTTAATTTGGGTTATTCATCTATAGAGTGAATTTTTTATATTTATGGTGAATTGGTCTTGAAAGATAATATTTTTAAATTTTGATTCCTTCTGTCCATTGGTTGGGTACAAATATCTTCATCTGACACTTTCAGCTGCTTTTTGGGTCATCCAGAATGCTGTCATGCTAGGTCACTTTTTGTGAGCACTCTATAGCCTCAGTAGTAGTTTCAGGCCTTGAGACGTCCTCTGGAACTGGATCCCACTTTGAGCCTGTTGCTGGACCTTCTAAAGTTTTAAAAACAGATATCCATAAAGCTGCTTCGGCTATCCAACCAACCAAACATGAGTTATAGCAGTCAGCCTAGTGCAGGATTGACAAAACAAGATCCAAAAATAGGGATCTAAATCTATAGAAAAACAGTAAGGAACTGGCTTTGAAATGAAATGAAAACAAAACAAAAGCAAACAAAGAAACAAAAAGGCAAACACAGAAAAAGATAGAAGGATGAAAACTGCGCTGACATTAGCCAGTCCAAAAACATCCTGGCAGTCACTGATGAACAGCACTCTATTCCTTTGACTTTGTTGTTGTGAAGAAGGCTAACCCAGGAAAGAATGAGCAGAAAGTTGTTGAATCTTCTATATATCCTCAAAATGGAATGTTTTTATTTTATGCTTTAATTAAAAATGATTAGTATTTTCCAAACACCTGCACCCTATTGGACCCTTCTGAGTGTTGGAAAAATTTTCCTGGCTGTTCTGGAATCTGTTGATCTTGTATTTTTACATCATCCATGCTAAGTGTACTTAGTAATTCATACTCACTGTACTTAATATTTAAAATTTACAGTATTGAAACATTTCTTTCATTTTGAGAATTAAACTGAGGATTGACAATTGAGAATTATTTGCATGTCTTGCATAATATTGTTCTGCTCACAATGTATTTAGATAAATACACTTATACGTATTTACTATAGTGTTTTACATTATTTTAAGTGATATTTTGACACTTATTTTTTAATTTTGTGTATGTGGCTCTGGCAGGAGCATTTGCATATGAGTGCAAGTATGTATGGAAGACCAAAGAAGTTATAAAATTTCTTGGATCTGGAGTTATAAGACAAAGCAGGCTTATAATTTATAAATAAATACAGTGTATTTAGAATAAAACTGAGGTGGATTGTAAGTAGATACTATCAATCTTGAGTCAACACAATTATCTATTTTTGAAAAATAGTATTGGATACAAATTTTAGTGTATTTTAAAAGGATTTTAATATATATCAATAGATCTACTTCACATTAATATTAATTCTATTAATATGAAATCATTTCATTCCATTGGCCACATTACACTTAATTAAGAAGTTACAATTTCCTGAGATTTCACCTCACACCAGTCAGAATGGCTAAGGTCAAAAACTCAGGAGACAGCAGGTGCTGGCGAGGATGTGGAGAAAGAGGTAGACTCCTCCACTGCTGGTGGGATAGTAAGATGGTGCAACCACTTTGGAAATCAATCTGGAGGTTCTTCAGAAAACTTGGCATGACACTTCCAGAGGACCCTGCTATATCACTCCTGGGCATATACCCAGAGGATTCCTCAGCATGCAATGAGGACACATGCTCCACTATGTTCATAGCAGCCCTATTTGTAGTAGCCAGAAGCTGGAAAGAACCCAGGTGTCCCTCAATGGAGGAATGGATACAAAAAATGTGGTATATTTACACAATGGAGTACTATTCAGCCATTAGAAAAAATGAATTCATGAACTTCTTAGACAAATGGATGGAGCTGGAGAACATCATCCTAAGTGAAGTAACCCAGTCTCAAAAGATCAATCATGGTATGCACTCACTGATAAGTGGATATTAACCTAGAAACTTGGAATAAACAAAAATAATCCACATATTAAATGATGTCCAAAAAGAACGGAGGAGTGGCCCTGGTTCTGGAAAGACTCAGTGCAACAGTATAGGGGAATACCAGAACAGGGAAGTGGGAAGGAGTAGATGGAGGAACAGTGGGAGGGAAGAGGGCTTATGGGACTTGCAGGGAGTGGGGACCCAGAAAAGGGGAAATCATTTGAAATGTAAATAAAGAATACATTGAAAATGAAGTGGACAACTTTCAATGAAATATAAAAATGTATTTTGGCTGTTTTGTTGTATTTCATGAGAAATACATTTTTAATGTCACAGATATATACTCTTGACTAGTCTATTATTTTATCTCATTGTTATATGATAAAAGGTAAGAAATATATATAAAATTATAAAACAAAAAATAAAAAGAAAGCTACAATTATGTTTATTTCATCTATGTATGTTCTACACATAAACACAAATAAGGAATAAAGGTATTCAGTAGCTTCTATTTAAAAAAGGTGTGTGTGTGTGCATGTGTGTATGTGTGTGTGTGCACGTGCACGCGCGCGCGTATGTGTGTGTGTGTGTGTGTGTGCTTGCAACTTTGTATCTATGTGTAACAATAATCCTGGTTAATGTTAGAGTGAGTAAGGGTGAATTTGGTACAGGATGAATTTGGTTACAAACAGAAGGAGGAATAAATCAAGTAGTGTATATAACATTCTCAATTACAAATAAGAAAATTTAAAATTAGTTTTGTACATTAAGCATAAAGTTACCTGTACTTTATTCATGTGTTTCTTCGTGTTTACTTACTTTCACATCTATTGGGCTATTTATATTATATCTTTATCTGTTGTGGAGCACATGATTCTTGAATACCTGATTTTATGTGTAGGTTTAATACTTTTTTCCTGAATTGTTCTCTTTCTAGCCTATTCTTCAGCTTTAAAGACTTTAATTGTCCATGTCCAACTCTGTTAACTCCCTCTAGTCAATTTTATGTCAGTTGTTGCTCTTTCAGTTTTCAGTTTTCATTTTGATATTAGAAAATAATTCATAACATTCTTTTAAGAAGTTCTAGCTATTGAATCACCTCAAATCTTTTTAATTCCTTATACTTAGTTTCCGTTAATTGTCTGAACCTAATTGTATTAATTCATTGACTAGCAAAGCTAACATTTTGGTCCTACACAGAGATGATATGCACTGACTGCTGATTTTAGGCGTTTGAGTCATACATGAAAATTTCTTTGCATTTTACATAATTATAGTTACAAACTGGATGGTTTATTTATTATATTAAAATAGCAATGAATATTATTCCCCATTTTATGTTATGGTTATTATGACATCTTATAATTTATAACTTTTAGTAGTTTAAAAATTATCATTGCTTATCTTTAGAATGTTAATTAAAACCAAATGGCTTATTGGTTATATAAATTAAGTTGCAATGATAACATGTGTGTGTGGGGGGGGGTTAGTTTCTGTAAAATCACTACACAACAGAGATTTTCATGTTTAAAACCAGTTTTACTATAAATAACTTTAATGTGAAATCTTGAAATTGTCATGATTTTTATTTAAATATGTTTTTATATCATTTAACATCATCATTATCATCAAACAAGTAACTGTTTATATAGTAAAAAAAAATTCACCAGATTTCAACTAATTTATATCTGTTTCACAACAATACAATATGACCATTTTCTAGCCAATGTTTTTATCCATATTTAAGCCTTTCTAAGTAAAAATAAATTAGTTTTTAAAACTTTAGGAATTACATAAGTCTATCTCCAAATATTCTAGTCTGTATAAGAATTCACTTTCCATGTAGGAAATTATCATACCAAAAGGTAACAATAACTATTGCTTCTGCATATCCTATCATTATTGTATGACCCTGTTAAGAAAGGTATGTCAAAATTGGAGCTATGTAAATATTATTAAAAGTATACAAGCATTTTAGCATGTAAGTTTTGTTCTTCGGTTTATTATTTGGAGTATTTGCTTATTCTTTTATTTTTTTTTTAATTTATTTAGTCTTTTTTTACACTCCAGATTTTATCCCCATCTTGGTCCACCCTCCGACTCTTCCATATCCCATACCTCCTCCCAACCCCCACTTCCCCATGCTTTCCATCTCCATGAGGATGTTCCCACCCCTCTTCATCCCTTCAACCCCACCTCCCTAGTTCCTAGGGCCTCAAGTCTCTTCAGGGTTAGGTGATTCTTCTCTCACCAAGGTAAGACCCAACAACCCTCTGCTGTATAAGTATTGGAGTTCTCATATCAGCTGGTGTATGTTGCCTGGTTGCTGGCTCAGTTTCTGAGAGATCCTGGAATTCCATGTTAGTTGAGTCTGCTGGTCTTCCTATAGGGTTGCCCTCTTCCTCAGATTCTTCCAGTTTTCCCTAATTCAACCAGAGGGGTTGCCTGTCCATTGGTTGGGTGTAAATATTTGCATCTGACCCTTTCACCTGGGGCCTTTTGTAGGGCTGTCACAACAGGCTCCTGTTTGTAAGCATACCATAGAATTACTAAGATTGTCATGCCTTGAGCCTTCCTGCTGAGCTGGATACCAATTTGGGCCTGTCACTGTACCTTTTCCCTCAGGCTCTTAACTATTTTTGTTCCTGAAGTTCTTTCACACATGAACAATTCTGAGTCAGAGTTTTTGACTATGGGATGGCAACCCTGTCTGTCCACTTGATGCCCTGTCTTTTTACAAGAGGTGTGCTACACAAGTTTCCTCTTCCTACTCCAGGGCATTTCATGTAATGCCCCTCCCTTTAAGTCCTGAAAGTCTCTTACCTCTAAGATCTCTGGTGCATTCTGGAGGGTCTCCCCACCTACTACTTCCTGAGGTTGCCTGTTTCCATTCTATCTGCTGGCTCTCAAGAGTTCAGGCCTGACCCCCCTCACACTCATAATACCTGATAATGTCCCCCTTCTCCCCTCCATGTCCTTTCTCCCACCCATATCCCTACTTTCCTCCTTAGTTCAAATTCAATCAAATGTGTAGAATTTTAGCTATTATTTGGTTTGAGGAATCCTTACTCTTCAACACATGGTTTTCCATTTGAGAGTTATTCTTTTACAGAGCATAGAAATCATTCATTGTCTAAACTGGCTGACTAGGATTATCCAAGTATCTTCCTTTCTCTCCCTACAGCAATGGGATTATGGACTACTTAGGTCAGGCTTTTACTAAGGTACTAGAAATCCAAACATAATTCCTCAAACACTTAACTGACCAGGAAACTTCTATATTCTACAATTATATTTTTGAATATTTTAAAATTTAGTTCTGTCTTGATGATTACCCACCATACATTTATAGCTCATGGTTCTTTTTTCTTATTTTAAATAATAAAAATTTCAGGTATACATTGATACTTGATATATTTTGCTCATTATATTTCGTAGTAGAGGCTATATAATTTGCTATACCTAGGAGATTAAAATTGTTATTTAACCATTATTAACAATAATATTTAGTTGTAGAAATCAAAAAATATAAAAGGTTAATGGTTCCAATATCAAAAGACCCATGTAATAGGCTAAAATCTATATGTTTGAAATAGTTCTCCAAAAATTAAACAAACGAAGGAACCTCTTCATGTCAAAGTCAGATGTTGCTAGGCACCAAGCCATTATTTTGAGTAGTTAATTACATTTTTTAAATGCAAAATATTTCTCTATGTTCTACTTTCCTGCCTACGCTCTCTGTTCATTTAATCTTTATCTTTTCAAAGTTATAAAAGGGTATAATTTTTAAATACCAGTTTCTTATGCCACCTTCCATCAAACCTGTTGACAAGCATTCTTCAGAAAAAACATAGTCTGAATCTTTTAGGAGAGTTGTGATTTTACATTTAATGTATCTAAAATATATCTTATAAACTTTTCATCTTTCAGTTTCGCATAATGTACCTCTATATTCTAATAAAAATTTTAAAATTAGTTCTTATACTTAAGCTATATATTTCATAATTACTTGTCTTTGTCAACAGTATTAGATCTATTTTATTATAACTTATATGTACACATGTACATATCAAAGTCAAAGTTATAACATAAATCTATATAATATCCATTCTAAAATACTTCTATCTTTTTGAGCAAATTTTATATTATATGATACTTCTATACAGTTTTTTTATTTTGCTCATACCTTTCTGAAAAAGTTTTGAGGCAAGTCCAAAATATGGGAAAAATTATTGACATATGATGGAAATTAATCCCACCATTCTGAGTCCATATGAATCCATTTTCAAACAGAGAAGTTAGAATTCCTATACAATTAAAAACTAGTTCAGGCCTTCCTATCTTTCAACTCCAAACTTGCAATTTTCTATGAATCACATCAGAAACACCACTTTATATAAAGACAAAGAGCATTTAGTAAAATATTCTGGAGCACTAGTGACTTCTGGTTATATTTTATCAGCTTTTAATTACATCGTTTATCTCCAAATTCACCTATGAGCTCAATTTTCCAAAACAGAGAAAACTGAGAAACAAAGGTTTCTTAGCAACCCTTTGAGATGTTAAGTTGAAAGACACCCACATGGTTTGTAGGACTATGATAAAACAATTAATTTCAAGCTCTTGAGACTGCACAATACATGAGATGTCACTTTAAATGTCCTGAATTGTAACTCGCATGTGTTGGTCTATATTAAAATATGAATAACTAAACTCTATCTCTGATTTAAACTGAGGTTGATTGGAATTATTTCTATGCTGAAGACACAAATTCTTGCCTTCTTGAATTGAAGTCTAATATATAAAATACTGCAACCGAGGTATGCCTTAGTATTAAGTTTATGAAATTCCAATTTTAAATATAATATGGTTTAATGTTTTAGACACAATAGAAAATTCAGAAAAATAACTAAATTTAATTGCAATATTTGTCGTCAGCATGATGACTTGGATATATTTAAATTATTAATTCTCAAGTTTAGTTACATCTTTAAACTATCGGTTTCTAACACTTGTTTCAGATCTATATCCTAAATGAAATCAGAAAAATAATGAGTGTTTTGCTTAATATATGAAAGAGAATAACCACTTGACAATTATCAGATGTGGAGGCAATAAGCCTCCACAGCACCAAGGACCAACCCTCCAACTGATTCCAGATAAAGCAACCCTGTGCTACATATATTGCTGGATCCATAGACCCATCCATGTATACTCTTTGGATGGTGGTTTTATTATTAAACAGCAACCCTTAACTTCTCACAACACCAAGTCTTCCCAATCCCTGATGATCTTTCCCCTCTTCTACCTCCAGAGAGAACCAGGAAGAAAGCCTAGCCAGTGTGGGCCCCAGGCAAGTAACCATCCTACATGAACATGACAAATGGGATGAGAAAGAAATTAAGGAAACAGTGTTCACCATTGCAAATAGCCACAATTAATATAAACTATCTTAGCATAACACTAATCAAGCCAGTGAAAGTCCTGTATGACAAGATTTTCAATTCTTCAAAGAAAAAAAAATATATATATAAGATATCAGAAGATGAAAAGATCTCCAATGCTCATGGATCACTATGATTAACATAGTAAAAATGCCCATCTTAGAACATCAATCTACAGATTTAATTCTATTCCCTTCAAATTGCAATGCAATTATTCAAAGTCATTGATAGGAGAATTATCAACTTTATATGGATATTAGTTATAAAGTAAGTGATAACATTGATATAATCTGAGAAGAATCTTTGGGTTTAGACTCCATCTTAGAAAACCTGATCTAATGTTGAACTCGTTTTACCTAACAAACTGGCATATAGCAGCAGTGTCCAGGTTACTCTCAAACAAGCCAGCAACTAGCATCAGTTTCCAAACTATTCCCAAGAAATTTTTACCCCCAGGTTACAAGTCTACCCCTAACACTTCACTTTCTAACAACCACCAATTAGGAGGAAAAAAGTTTTATGGTTTGGCTCCGAGTACCAGCCAATTATGTAAAGTCAATAACGTCCCCCAATCAAGTATGTGCCAGGCAAGAAACCAACTTGCATGTTTGCTTGCCTCTATAAATGTTTTCCTGAAACCAGGCTCTAGGTGTCAGGGATGGCAGGAAGTCAAAGCTTGAGCTTGTAATAAAGAGATCCTAATGCAATTGCATCAGAATCTGCTCCTGGGTGGTGTTTTTGTGTTCACGGACAACGATTACTTGCACAACAAATCCACATACCAAGAAAGAGTAAGGAGAGAGAGACTCTAGTGGAGAGTCTCTCTAAGAAGGGGTAATAGAGTAAATTCTGTGGAGTAAGGGTGAAATGGTGGGGACATGGGAGTACTATGGAAGCTAAGTGGAATTGGAAAATATTTCAAAGGCAAGGTAGAAAACTTGTGCAATAGAAACTCACAGGAATCTATGATTATGATCCTAGGGAAGAATCCTACTGATGGGTGAAAAGGAGCCTGAACCAACTGAAGGGAGAGAGCAATGGTGGAGTGACTGTAATATATGTGAGTAGAATGAAAATAAATAAAATCATTCTGATGATTTTTATATGTTTGGCCCAAGGAGTGGCAGTATTAGAGGGCATGGCCCTGTTGGAATAGGTGCGGCCTTGTTGGAGTAAATATTTTATTGTGGCTTTAAGACCCTCATTGTAGCTGCCTGGACAAGACAGTATTCTGCTATCAGCCTTCAGATGAAGATGTAGAACTTTCAACTCCTCCTGAACCATGACTGCTTGGATGCTGCCATGTCTGGATTATTATGGACTAACCCTCTGAACCTGTAAGCCAGGCCCAATTAAATGCCCTTATATGAGTTGCCTTGATCATGGTTTTTGTTTATAGCAGTAAAACCCTAATTAAGACAATCACCATCACCACCAACAAAAACTCTTAAAATTCTTAATGTTCTTTTATGACATACTCTGATTACCTTTCTTCTAGACACCCTGTTGCCTGATTTCTTGTGACATCTTATAACTGGATTTTAAACATTAAAAGAATGAAAACAATATGAAATGGGGTATGCTTTCATATACAACAGAAAATTTCCAACTCTTTCCAAAACACTGCCCCAGCAAGCATAATCAGCTCCATCAGAAAGGGGGAGTTCAGTAACCTAGAAAGAGCTGGTGCAACCTTCCCATCTAGCTGTTCATCTCCCTAAAGCAATTCAATTTCACAAGATTACAATCTTATCCTATAGATGCCCTACATTTCTCATAGGATACCTAGCAGGACTAAAAGTGTAAGTGACATTGCAATTTGCAAACCAGCAGGATTCAAGGGATCAGTGATTGAGCTTGAGTATCAGGTGTCTCCATTTTGCAGCCTCAACAGATAAGAACTTCCTTTATCACAGTTATAGAGAATTTCTTACTTTCTGCTCAAGGGACTTCACTTGCTATCTGAGCACTCATTTTTATGTTAAAGCTTCCTGGTTTAGTGATTACTCCTAAAATCATGGTCCTGTTTATACTGCTCAATGATAGTGATGACATAGTTCCCAGTATCTTAGATCATAATGAGCCTTTGTCTGAGGTGCTCACTGTGGATAATTAAATTGTCTCTGACTTCTACAGAATAATGTTCTATGGTCTTAATGAGAATATTAATGAGAACATGACTGCCTAACTTACCACATAATCAATCCAAGACTGTGAATATTTTCCTAAGGATTTTTCTTTCCTTTAATGCACTCTCGTAATTATGTTTGTAAAGTAGTTCTCAAGAACCTAGAATAAAATATTTTAAAACAATTCTTTATATTCAATAAGAAACAACAGACTCTAAGTTTAGATGGCAAGGAAATATTTTTTAATTTATTTTAAAATAAGCTGGTGGCTTGAATATTGAAAAAAACAAATGGAACTAATAAAGTAACATCTAAATGCCCAATATTATTTGTAAGATTTAGTCTCTATAACTAAGTAGGACTATATTATTTATTAGTATAACCTTTATGCTTATCAATAAAATCAACTAGTATGTTATCCTATACTTTATTACCACTTCAATTCTAATGAAAATTCTTTCCTGACTCCCAGTACTCTGGAAAGTTGAACTAAGAGTTGAATAATAAATTTATCATTAATTATTTGTTATTTTTAATAATAAAAAAAGTTAGAAAAAAATAGGGCTTAGTATCTGCCCTGATTAGTTTATGCAGATAACAAAACTCAAAATCTACTTTCTAGCATGAAGAAAAATATCATTTTTCATACTAATGGCTTAAAATGTAATCTTTTAAGAAATTTTTTTGAATGTATGAACAAGAGAGTCTTAGGCTCTTTTACTTGATAGATAACACTTATATTAATACAATATTTATATTATAAAAATATAATATTTATATTATATAAAACCTAGTCACTAACATAAAGGTTAACAACATGCTGGGTAAAGGAAATTTGGTTTGCTATCATAGAATGATACTAGGTATATCAATCATACCAGAACAGGTATCATGTTCATGAGTAGATTACAAACATATAATGAACTCAAATGTTTATGCATCTCTGTCTCTCTCTCTCTCTCTCTCTCTCTCTCTCTCTCTCTCTCACTCTGTGTGTGTGTGTGTGTGTGTGTGTGTGTGTATGTGTATGCATGAGAGAGACAGGTTTTATTTGTTTACAGTTTGTTATTTGGTTATTTGTTTTATTTGGTTTTGTTTTTTTGTTTTCTTGATATTGGGAAGTTATGTGGTTTTATTGGGTTTTCTTTCATTTGTGAGAAAGAATTTAAAGTTGAGTGAATGGGAAGCTGGAGAAGATCTGGAAGGGCTTGGAGGTAGGGAAAATATAATCAAAATATATTGAAATTTAAAAATAACTTAAAACAATGATTAATATAATATTTTAAAACAAAACTATTAGATTATATGAGTAAAATCCTTAAAGCAAACAAAACAAAATTATAAGTATGTCTGTTACGAATATTAAAGGTAACTTTAGAGGCACCAAAATGTGTCAGTGGCATATTAATTAAAGAAAACAGAACAATTCCTTTGGATTTGTCCAGTGTGACTCCAAGTTTGAATTTTTTGGCTTCTCTCCTTGCATATTCCATCAGTGTTTAGTGTAATGCTTCTAGCTTGTCTATAGTCTCTTTGCTGTGCATCTGTTTATGCCTGCCTGGTTTCTGTCTGTCGCTGCTTGTGACAGACAAGCAAAGGTGCTTGCTACTCTTTATTTAACAGAACAGAATATATCACATGGGGAAGAAATGAGGAATAATTTTGAGGAATTGTTTACAGTTTTACAAGGTTTCACTAACAATAAGTCACCTCAATTGTTCCAGATAACAAAGACAAACATGCTGTTTTTCAAGCAACTTCAATATGCTACTTCCAGCATTTGTGCCAGAAATTTGTTATATGAGCTAACTTCATATAACGTTTGCAGATCGCATGAAGCTGGCTAAATCATTATCAGGAAATGAAGAAAACATGGTTGTGTATATGTATGTGGGTGGATGGGTATTAAGAATGTATGAATTATAATACAAAGGAATGATTGATAATTCAGAAAGTTATGGAATGTCTAATATTTTATAACACTGTTCTTTACAAGTTAGATTAACAATAATTACCTTTTATCTTTATGAATATTATATATTCATAAACCTTGACTTATTTTCTTTTCAGCAAATGATTATCGTATTTGCAATCATATATATATATATATATATGTGCATTGCTCTCTAAGTCGAGGACATAAAAATACTTAATTTAAAATTACAGCTATACATTAATTTAAGATACTATACCAGATTATATAGTAAATCCAAGGAAAGCAAAGTTAGTTATTACATTGTTAACATAAAAGACATGTTAGACACATATGCTTGACACAGAATGAAATAACAAGTCAGTAACTTTGAGGTGAATTATTACCTCATCTGTTAGGTACAAAAGGTTGTACCCTTAATTGTAAAACATATTTTCATAAAATTTTTCTTTATTTATACTTTTGAGCTCATAAAAATACCCATACAATATAGGCATAGTAATGTGAATCTAAGTGTAGGTATTTACTCTTATTCTTTAGAAAACGTTCTGAATATTATTGCTATGATTCACCTTTGCAGATCGTATGAAGCTGCCTAAATCATCAGTTATCAGGAAATGAAGGAAACATTGTTGTGTATATGTATGTGGGTGGATGGGTATTAAGAATGTATGAATTAGAATACAAAGGAATGATTGATAATTCAGAAAGTTATAGACTGTCTAATATTTTATAAGTATAAAACTGTTCTTTACGAGTTAGATTAACAATAATTACCTGTTATCTTTATGAATATTATTTATTTTATTATCCCTTATTCAAAAATAGCCTGAAATAGTATTTAAAACTGCATATATGTAATTGCTACATATATAGTTTGTACTTCTTGCTTATATTTTTTCCAAAAAGAAGCTATAATCTTTAAAGATGACAGTTATATTTTTAACATCATAATCTTACTACTTTTACCAATCTTAAAATTTTCTATATTTGTCAGTCAGTTGAGAAATAGTTAATATAAATCATACACATGGTTCAACTTTGTGACTCAAGAGTATGGGCTACGTATGTAACCTTGAAACCATATCTCAATTTAGGTAGTAAATAAATATATAGTCAACATTCTTCCTACTACAACTGTTCAATTCTGCAGTCGTGTCATTTATAGTGGAACTTTTAATGACTTCTAGTGTATAGAGAACAGTAGTTTTTACTAGAGATTGATAATCCCTGGGAGATCTTGAAAACATATTCGCATGTCTAAAATAGTTTTTGTCACTTTTACCATATTTTTTGCTTCCTATCTAACAGGCTCTGGTATTCATTATTCAATTCTCTGCATCTATAATTTGATTAAATGAGTGTAATCACTTAGAATTTTTCTGCCTATTGTATGGCAGATGACCCTTTTAAAATAATTATTTTTTCTTAAAATATATTTTTTGAAAGGAAAGAGTTTATTTCATCTCATATCTTACAGTACATTATAAATGGTAGTCAGGACAGGAAATCAAACATGAACTAGGAGGCAGGCACAGAAGAAAAGATTATGAAAAAATAGAAGTCCTATCTTGTGCAGACTAATTTCTTATTTCAGCTGCTCAGTAATGGCACTTGCAATAGTAAATCATCATTCAAGAAATTGCTCGATGATCTTTTGCCTACTAGACAATCTGATGGAGACAATTTCTCAGCTGAAGTTTACGTTTTCAAATTGATTCTCATTAGACTATATTTAATTAAAAAAACAAGGACAGAAAGAAAGGAAGGAAGGAAGGAAGAAAGGAAGGAAGGAAGGAAGGAAGGAAGGAAGGAAGGAAGAAAGAAAGAAAGAAAGAAAGAAAGAAAGAAAGAAAGAAAGAAAGAAAGAAAGAAAGAAAGAAAGAAAGAAAGAAAGAAAGAAAGAAAGAAAGAAAGAAAGAAAGGAAAGAAAGGAAAGAAGGCAAGAGGGAAGGAAGGCAAGAAGGAAGAAAGGAAGAATTTTCTTAAAGAGCCAGCTCCAGGTTTTATTGATTCTTTGTATAGTTCTTTTTGTTTACAGTTGGTTGATTTCAGCTCTGAGTTTGATTATTTTTTTTTGTTGTTCTAGAGTTTTCAAGTATACTGTTTAGCTGCTAATGTGTGGTCTTTCCAGTTTCTTTTTGGAGGCACCCGGAGCTATAAGTTTTCCTCTTAGTACTGCTTTCATTGTGTCCTATAAGTATGTTGTGCCTTCATTTTCTTTAAATTCTGAGAAGTCTTTAATTTCTTTATTGTTTCCTTGACCACGCTATAACTAATTAGGGTGTTGTTCAGGTTCCATGTGTATATGGTCTTTCTGATGTTTTTGTTGTTACTGTAGACCAGCCTTAGACTTTGGTGATCTGATAGGATGAGTCAGATTATTTATCTACTGGTATCAGTAGAGGATGGTTTTGTGACTGATTATATGGTCAATTTTAGAGAAGGTACCATGAGGTAATGAGTAGAAGGTATATTCTTTTGTTTTAGGATGAAATGTTCTATATAGATATCAGTTAAAACCCATCACTTCTGTTAGCTTCACTTTTAGTTTTTGTTTCCATGATATGGCCATTGATGAGAATGGAGTGTTGAAGTCTTGCACTATTATTGTGTGAGGTGCAATATGTGCTTTGAATTTAGTAAAGTTTCTTTTATGAATGTGGGTGTCCTTGCATTTGGAGCATAGATGTTCCAAATTGAGAGTTCATCTTGGTATAGTTTTCCTCCTAGAGTCTTACTCTAGGTTTCCTTGCTTTCTGTTATTACAACCTTGACTTTTATACTTTTGTTGAATCCTTCTATCTGAATATTGTCTCTCATTAAAATTACCCAATACTCCTGTATATTTTTCACTATTAGTGTCATTTTTGTTTATTTTAATCTCCCTCAGTTATGCATTTTCAAACTGGAGACTTTTGAGCTCCCTTTTTCTGCCTTTTATTCTATTTATTATGATACCAATGCCATCTGTCACAGTTTAATTCCACTTGGTGTAATTTCCAGCTCACAGACTTCTGTTTGATTTTTTTAATTGCCTCTACCTTTCCATTAAACTTCTCTGTTAGAGTACTGAATCATTTATCATTTATCTGTCTTTCATCTGAGTTCATTATGCTTCTTTAGGATAGTTGCTTAAAATTCTTACTTTGTGGATTTCCTCAGGTAACTATTTCATGTGCTTCTGATATTGTATTTTGACTGTTTTATGAATTGTTAGTTTCCTGGGTCTCTTTTTGTTTATACACATCATAACCATAACTTTGAAAGGCAAGGTATTTATTCTGGCCTTCATAATGTGTCTTTGTACCTGTCTTAGAGAAGTTATGGGCAAGAGGGTTGTTGTTGTTCTTGTTGTTATTTTTGAGTTTTTTAGTTCATTTGTTTTCTTTCCTATTACATAACTAGATGGTAACCTAGGTGCACATCTGCTGTGAGTTTGCCATTTGTATGTTATCATTGTTGTAGCACAGGAGAGTGATAACAATTCAAGTCAGTTAGAAAGCTGTATTGATTGCCTAACATTGCTAGTTGTACCTCAAGCCTCTCCCTGTTATTAATGCAGGTAGGGCATTAAAAAAGAAAAAAAATAGTTATTGCCTATAAAACCTTGTCCCAATGAGGGCTCAGGGCTTCAGCCTCCTGTTCTGCTGTGTCAAGGTTGGAGGTGAGCCCAAACTTGATCTCAGATAAAGACCCTAGTGAGATTGCATCAGAATCAGCTCCTTTGTGGTCTCTTTTGGGTTTGTGAAATCTTCCTGTATGGGCACAATACACAGCCCATAAAGTGTGTCAATTGAAGGGGACATTTAGTTGAGAGAAACTCATTTACAAAGACTACTGCAAGCAGCCACAGATGAGACAAGTCTAAATGTAATTCTATCACTTAGGAAGCCTGTGTTTTCTTCTAGTATTGGTGTTTCCAGAGATTATATCTATGGGTACTCTGTTGAATAAATAGAAACAGTATGTATCTATCTAAGTCTGCTTTTACCAGGAAATCCATAAATTTCAAAGCAAAGACTTATATTAGCTTTCCCATATTGTCCTCAAGAAATAGGTGCTTTATCATTTTATGTAGTCTATTATCTAGTCTATAGTCAGCAAATGTGATGCTATGGTACATTATGCCTGAATTTCATGGACATGCAGAGGGCCATATGTTATTTATGGGCTGAAGCTGACACTATATTTGGTGGTTATATAAACTGACAACTGTCAATCTATGTTACTTACAGGATTCTGCCTGGAGCCATAACTACTACAAAGGCTTTGAAATACTGACCTGGCAATATGTGCTCAACTTAAGGTTGGACAAAAAGAGAGATAATATTATATTGAAAACCAGGCTGAACCTGTACTGTACAACTTAGTCTTAAGCTATAAGGTCGTGGGCAGTGTGTGGTGTAGGAAATCCTAGACACCTCCAAAGTAAACAATTATAGAAGCCAAAACTCCAGTCACTTTACCTAACACATAAACATCCACGAGCTGTTGGGTTCATAAGATCCATCCTTGCTCTCAGGCTAAGGGATGGACTTATTGCCCTCTATATAACATTTAGCATTCTGTTGCAGCTATCAACAGACTTTCACCTGGTATAGCTGGTGATTAGACCCGCTGCTTTCTGCAATGTCTGAGACAATATTTTTTCTGCTTTAGTAATATTTTCCAGAACCTCACGCAAAAATATTGGACAGGGGTTAATGCTAATGGAGATCTAAACAGTGAGGTTAACTGTGGTAAGAATGGCTTTGGTCTTTTAAGTCTTAAACTTCATTATTACCTTCTCCTTCAAGCAAGAAGCATCTCCAATCATTATAGTTGAATTTGGAGGAAAAATGACACAACTCTTTCTTCAATATGTTTGGTATTTTATCTTTTACTTTTCCCTGAAAATCTGGTATTATATTTTCTTGAATGATGCTTTTTTGGTTGACATGAAGATAGATTACAGGGACTAAATAACCAATGACTTAAATGAAACTAGTTGAGGTCTGTAAATAATTTCTATAGGAAGTTAAGAAAATAACCAAAATGCTAGCGAATCAATCTTCTTAATGATAGAATTTTGTGCTCTCAATGTCATACTGGGAACTAAAAGAATTGTTTTAATTAAGCAGTGAGGGTGACTCTGGTACATTCTGATACAACTGATTTCATATATTTGTGTGATTCTTTCTATGGTTTTCTTTTGGAATGCCTAACCATTTAATAATCCAAAAATATCCATAGCCATAATTATCTAGACATGGGCATTATTGTTTGCTTATTTATTTTTAACTCATCTACTTTGATTTATATTATGTCCTATCATAGTTCTTCAAATGGAAAACAAAATGTTACAGAAAGTTAACAACTTCCCATATGAAAACACCTACATTGAATAATAATGAAGTTACAAAGTAAGAATCCTTTCTAATCTCTCAAAATTAAAAGTTTCATAAACATATCTAATAGTATAAAAACGACAGTTCCAAACTCAAAAAAAAAAAAAAAAAAAAAAAAGGCAAGTCTGATCTACTGGGACCACAGCAAATCATTGTGAAGGAATCCAATGATTGAAAGAAAATGCATCTTCCCCATGCCACCTTTGCCTAGAGTCTGCTGTGAAGCACACAGAAGCAGTGGCAGCAGATATTCCTCTGTTGTAGGCATTTTTCTCTCAAAGAAGTTTTCTGTAACATAGAAGTGGTATCCAAACCTCTATTGGCATCTGGGCTCATGGTCATTATTACACCAAAATATTCTGCCATTTGATATAGGAAAGGAGTTAAGAAAGTGAATAAATATGGATGCAAAGCAAGATGAACATTAATGAGGACAAAAAGAAGGGAAGAAGGAAAAAACAAATGAAAAACCATAAATTAATGGAATCTTGCTAAAAAAAGAAAAAATAAAAATATCTAAATTATGTGCTGATTTTCTTGATATTTTTTCATAGCTGAGTATATTTCAGTACTGTCCCTCCCACACACACTACCTGATCATATTCCTCCCTTTCCCTTCCCTGTCCTCTCTTCCATTCAGTTACCTCCCTCCGTTGAGAGACTTGAGGGCACAGAGAGTGGGTAGGCCTGGTAGAGTCAGGGTTGGGGTTGGGATGAAGCCTGGAATGGGGAGCTATTGGGGAGAAGATCAGGGAGTGAAGGAAGTCTGGCCTGTAAAGAAAGATTAAAGAATAAATATAAATATATTTAAAAATAAAATATATTTCATAATTTGATTAATAACAATTTTTGGCTTTTCTTGTTCATCAGTCTTTAAGCTTTCAATTAAAAACTGATGTCACAGTGCCACAAGAACATCAAAAATATTCTAAAATTAACTTGTCAGATAATTGAAACAATTCCTCTAAGGAGAAAATGTTAATGAAATAAACAATTAGTTCTTTGAATAAAAAATTAATAATTCTTTTGTATCTTTATTATTTTACTATAATAATACAGTACTCAGTGAAAGCTGACTTTATTGTGGAAGAAACAAGTAATGATTTAATGGCTGAAGTTAAAACAAACAAATTCTCTGAAGGAAAGAAACTATAATTGCTATGCATTAATCAGGATTAAGATAAATTTGATTTCTGTGAGAATACAAATAGCAATTTCATGAACTATTGAAAAATCTATATGCATTGTCATATATCATGTCCTTGATTTTTGATATTCTTTTATCAGACATAATTTTTTAAAGAAAAAGTAACATGAAAAGTTTGTCCTGCGTTACAATAATATAAGCAATAAAACTGATAATGTCTTTTCCACAATGCAAAGAAAACTAAATAAGCATGATATAGCTGTCAGTGGAAGCTCTTTTGGAAACAAGACATTTCAAAGTACAGTAAACAAACACAGTAATCAGGGCAATTTAAATCAAATAACTTCACTATTATGTAAGAGAAAATAATCATCAGTTATTTATTAATGCTGCATAATGAAATGAAAACAACAGTAAGGTAAATATTAGGACATTAGGACACTCTATGTCACTTTTCAAACTCAGAAGTTTGAATTCAATTTGCTTCAATTATAACAGCTATCCTCAGATTTATGGATGTTATTCCAAGTATCTGCTTACAAATCATTTTTCTCAATAGATGCTCACTACCACATATGCAGATGTTTTTGCAAGTATTGTAGGATTACCCACATTTCTTTTGGCAAATACAAAAATAATCATACACTTAAAAATAAATATCTCAGTTATCTCAAAATTTCAAAAATTTTACCTCAAATATTCTCTTTTGCTCAAATCTATTCTTTCAATAAATCTATGTAATTTTAATTGCAGGCTTTTATTGTCAAATGCACTTTATATCCAATTCTATTAAAATAAATAAATAGAAGTTTTAAAATTTTTACGTTTAGTTTTCATTTATGTGTATACCTCTGTTTCATTGTGCCTATTTTTATGTGTAGGTGCCTGTAGAGGCCAGAAGAGGGCATTCTATGCCCTGTAGCTGAAGTTACAGATGGTAGTGTATCACCTGTATTCATATATTGGATGTTTTCCACACTTCTCCACACCCCATCTCCAAGTGGATATCCTCACCTCCCATCCCAAGACCTACCCACACTCTGTGGCCCGAAGACTCTCAAGGGTTAGGTGAATCTTCTCTGACTGAGTCCAGACCTGGCTGTCCTCTGCTGAGTATGCTGCCTGGTTGGTGATCCAGTGTCTGAGAGATCTTGGGGGTCCAGGTTAATTAAGACTGCTGGTCCTCGTCCAGGGTCGCTCTCCTCCTCAGCTTCTTCTAGCTTTTTCCAGATTTAACCACAGGGGTCACCACCTTTTGTCCATGGATTAAGTGTAAATAACTGCATCTGATGCTTTCAGCTGCTTGTTGGGCATTTCAGAGGCCAGTGATCAGCCCTTACCTCTTCAAAGTCCCATTTCCAAGAATTCATAGTTGAGTGAGGTTCCTTTAGTATTGGAGTTTTTTGAAAGCATTCCAAGTTTAAATTGTAGCAACTTTGTATATTAGCCACATAACTTGCATCGTGCTTATCTTTTTCTCTATGGCTCCTGTTATACCTCTGAGCATCCACTTGCTGGAGGACACAACTAAAACAGACCACTGTGATATTGGCCACCCTCACACAAGGATACTCTTTTATGAGTTCTACTGTAGGAAATAATATTCCTGTATATCGAGGTTTTATCAGACCAGTGAACTCTGCAATGCCCACTTCCCCATTTATTTTAAATTCGTCATCATTTGCCATAATCAATTTTCCTATATGTATGAATTCACCTTCCCATACACTACCTTCTGAGATCCTAGACCAAGTGTTCTATCCTGAGTCATCCAAGTATGATTCAAAAATCATTCACCATTTCTTATGCTTTGGGACACGTTTCATGTATTCTTTCACTTACACTGATGTTATAGGGGAAAGAGGTCGAATTTGCACTTTGTCTTTCTGAAGTGAATCTTACTTATTGACTTCAAAATGGAACATTTAGTAGGGAATTGCTACCCTCTTCTAAAGGTTGTGATGGATTCCCAAAACTCTCATAATACAACATCCAATTTGTATTGTTTAAAACCACATGTAAAAATCACAAAGTCTTGATTTTATGAATGAGAGTCTAAAATCTTAATCTTCCATACTGAACTAGCATTATCTGACTTTCCTCTGTCAAGGGATTTCTAATACAAGAATCTTTTTTATTGTATTAATGACCTTGTGTTCAAATGTCCTTTTTCTCTCCCAATAAAAGAGAGCAGAAGTGAGAGTGAGAGCAAGCAAAAGAATGAGATTCTACAAGAGAAGCTTTTTATTCTTTGCCTGTAGCAATTCCTGTCAGATAAATTATTCTCAGTTTTAGCTTGTTTCATTTCAAGCAATTTAAATTTACCTGTTTATTCATTCTCTACCTACTCCCCAAATGCAAATACACTGTGTCTGTTTAAAAAGTGTCTTCCAGTGGAATTTAAGTTCACTTTACCATTTTTTCTTTTGATTACAAAGTTACCATGTTTCAAATATTTCTGTTTTCTTTGTCACTAATATAAGACTCTCATTGATATCCATTAGCTAATCCAACGGCAAGAGCTTACCTTTCTCATTGTTTTATAAGATATCTTTGTATATAACTGGGCAGAGACAGAAAATATAGCACTAGTCCATAGGAAGGATGAGCCCACCAAAATATTTGTTGAGAACCTTCATAATAGTATTGTTTTTAAAAAGGAGGATGATATTACACTGCCACATCAAGCAGTTAAAGAGAGGAAATTCTCAGAGTAAACTAGTATTTACAGTAATAAGTGTGCTCTGTGGTGGGACTTTCAAAGGAAATTTACAGCTAATGGAGGATTCCAGCACAACATAGGTCATAGGGAAATATTTGAGTTACACATGTTAACGTCATAATAATCAATACCAGAGAGTGGAAAGGAAGCTGCATCAAATGCTATGGCAAGTGTAGGAAGGTGGCAATAGTCCCTGTTCAATTCTCATACATTAATTTACCATGTAAACAAATAATATCTTAATGAATATGTGCAATGATAATGTTAAAATGCGTTGGGATCTCAACAAAGAAATTTTGAGAGATGAGGTATACTTCAGGTTGATGGACTATAATTGTTGATATTGTAGTTTATGAATACCTACGTAGGAATAGTTCTGAGACAAAACAGCCTGCTATATCCTATTAATGAAAACAAATTAAGTGTTGGGGAAAATAAATTCGAATTAGCAAGACTGTTTGGAGAACGCCATTCAGTATACTTTCTCATGGAAATTCTCAAACACTTAAACCTTAATATAGATGTAATATTTAAAGATCACTTTGATACTTGGCTAATAATCACCTAATAAATATTTTGCATTTATTGAAGCTAACATAATTGTATAGTACTTAAGTAGCCATTGAAATTAGAATTGGTTTTTCAGCTATAATGCTTCAAAAAATTAATTTTCATTTCTTAAATCTTTCTAGTATGAAATATCTTCTTCAGTTTTCAATTCATAAAGGAAAGTATCACTATAGCATCATGAATTAACATGTGTATTGTACATTTTAAATGACTTTTTTTTGATTATTCGAGACTGGGTTTCTCTGTATAGCCCTGGCTGTCCTGGAATTCACTCTGTAGACCAGGCTGGCCTCGAACTCAGAAATCTGCCTGCCTCTGCCTCGCAAGTGCTGAAATTAAAGGCTAAAGGTGTGCACCACCACTGCCCGGCTGTACATGACTCTTATGAGTAGGGTATATATCACTAATAAATATGTTTCTCATATTTTTATTTCAATTATAAAGTCATCTATAAATGATATTTTATATCATTAGTTAAAATGCATTTTAACAAATCTATTTTCTTATTGATCTTACTTATACAAATAAAAATATCTATGACTACATGCAATAATGAAATCAAAACCAATATTCCTACAAAGCAAATATAATTACTTTCATCATAAAATTATTATATAATACCTCAGATTTTATTGTCAAATAAGAAGCATAGCAACTTTTCATGTACAAATTCTAAATTGGCTAAAATGACAAAAAAAAATAAAATAAAATAAAAACCTTTCCATGTGTTAAAATTTGTAATTTAAAATTCAGTGAACAAAGCATCTGAATCATTAAGATTAAAATGATTTTTGTCAGAAGACAGGCACCATTCATATATAATTACTATTAAACCTATAATATAGACTTTCTCAATTTCTGGGTTGTAACATGCCTTTTCTACTTCAGCTCTGCATATTCACAGCAAAGACTGGATGCATTAATTTAACACCAGTTCATCTTCAAACCACAGGCGATACCTGACTATATAAGCTTTTAAGGGGATCCATTTCAGATTTGTTGCCTCATAATACTCTTAAAGGAGTAAGATGGAATCTGAAATGTTCCATACCCAAACAAACTTTTAAAGTTACATTTAATGAGATATTAAATAGTTATATGGGACAGGAGAGATGTCTTTTTTAATGACTTGGAAAAAAATAATCATTGCTAAACATTCCAAACCATTCAGAGAGATCAAACAGATTGATTACATCCTTATCAAAGTTTACCAATATCATTTTATAAATGATCATCAAAACAAATCTCTAAGATTATACAGAATCACAAATACATATATACAGACACACACACACACACATACACATTCTTCACAATTATCTTGGGAAAAGTGACTAAAAGTAGTAATTCTATCAAGAGAATACAGATATGTTCCACCATACCATACACTAGTAACAAAAAAGTAGGAACACAATGACATGTTGCCTAATGACATATTCAGTGATGAGTGAATGGCTGAAATTTCATTGAAGAAGATTTTCTTTGCAACAAATGATAACACAGAACACCAGACTTGAGCAGTGTACAGAGAACAAGAGGCACTGGAACACTCATTTCTATTTATATGTCTCCACAAAACCACTCTCCTCAATGTTCAGTGAACTACGAGTAAAAGATTGTAAGAGGCAGAGTTGTTGTAGCTGGGCGGTTGTGGTGCACGCCTGTAATCCCAGCACTCTGGGAGGCAGAGGCAGGTGGATTTTGAGTTTGAGGCCAGCCTGGTCTACAGAGTGAGTTCCAGAACAGCCAGGGCTATACAGAGAAACCCTGTCTAAAAAATAATAATAATAATAATAAAAACAAATCCATAAAACAAAAAAAAAAAGAGGCAGAGTTACTCCAAGGTAACTTTGTCTTCCATACACAACAAGACATGCATATTAGGACTTACAGAGGCAGTGACAACATGCATAAGGCAAACATAGATTCCAGCCAAAACTGAAAGCAGTAAATTAATGTAGAATCGATTTCTAATATAAATGAGTAGTATTAATTATCAATACATAGAAAAGATTGTGTCCATCAACTAATGACTGTTTAATGACAACTTATCCATAAAACTGAGATATTCCAGGCAAATATGCAAAGCAAATCAGAGTAATACATGCAGAATACATACAAATAAAATACCTATAAATAAATCTTTTAAAACTATTATAATATTTATCCATAAAAATAACAAATTTTTTAGTATTAATGTGTACAAGACATTATGTTTAACAAAATTGTCTTAACAATTAAAATTCATGAGTTCTATCATACACTGACAGTTTTTCTTCTCTTTTAGTGAGGAATAGTAGCTGTTTCATTGATCTCAGTTTATATATTTAGTCATGGAATAAGATCTACCTTATTTACTTATAAACCTTGGACATTATAAATATACTATTAATTTATATATTCAAATATTCTTGTGAAAAGCTTTCAACCTTTTCAAATAAATTTTAAGAACTTTGATTTAGAAAATTCAAGCTAAGAATTTGTCAGTTTTCTTGGAAGCCACCAAATTTTCCAAGATAGCAACCCCATTTAGGATATTTGCAGGATTTTAAGAAGTTTTTTCCTGCATTTTATAATGTTAATGTTGTAGATTTGTACATTCTAATAGTTATGCAGTAGTAACTCACTGCCATTTTGGTTTGGATTTTCCTTCCGTAATATGCAATAACATTTTCATAAACTTATTTCTTATTGATATTTGTATATGGTTTAGGTATTAATTTGAAGACATTCAGCAATATCTATATGGCTGTGAAATGCTATTTCTGAGCATAAATGTCAAGGATTTATAGAAGATGAGAATCTGTATCTATTTGATACAAACACAAAATACATAGAATTAGCCAGTAAATGAGACTTGGTTAAATATTGAAAAATAGTGTAACATATCTCAATATGTACTAAAAGCATCTTTATCAAACTATTATATTAATAAGATTATCAACATGTATTGAAATGGCAAAAAGAGGAAAATCTTCCTGTTCTTTGAAAGGTGCATTTGTTAATTACTTGTTGTTGTTCCACAGTGTTGTCTTTACTATGTCTTTTATCAGAACATTTCTGATCTTATAGTTTTGGTTTCCCTTTTTATGACATCTTATTTAAATAGTTCTGAAATGGAAAAGTATTACATGAAATTATATTTAACATTGATTATCAATTTGATGACAGAGTTGTCATTGAAACAAATTTCTGAGTTTGCCTCTGAGGGATTATCTAGATTAAATTTAAATGGGAAGACCCAAATTAAATATGTCTAGTACTGTTTAATGTCCTGATGTCATAGACTATAAAGAAACAGAGAGATGGAGACAGAGATAGTCAAAGAGATAGAGAGACAAAGGCAGAGATATCAAACTAAGATTAATAACTCTTCACTCTTTGACATTTTTTCTCTCTTTAGATATAATGTGACAAGTTTTCTATTTCTGTCACCATTGATCTCCACATTTACAGAATGTGTCCTCTATATGTTTGAGCCAGAATGAACCCTGTCCTCTTTAAATTGCCTCTTACTAGCTATTCTGATGCAGCAGTGGAGGATGAAACTGAAAGTCATGATGTCAGTATCTTTCTTTTGGGATGTGATATTTTCTCATTTTTATTTGGGTTTTCAAATGTTTATACAAATGCCAAAATGAAAACATGAGTGTTCAGCATAATATATTGTAATTTCAGTTAGTTCTTAATTTGGACATGAAACTATTGACGTGAAGGTACATTCTCACTCAGCTTCTCACCAATTTGCTTATGTTTGTACTAAAGATATCTAACTATGATGTATTTGTAACAACCTAGCATAAGCAAAAAAAGTCAACAATCAAATGTTTATAGAAAGAAAATAAAAAAATGGCCATTCAAGCAGGCAGCACAGACTGTTTTGCCTCCCAAGAAAAGAAGGGTTTTGTTCTAACTTATATGTGATTGGTTACAGATTTTACTTATAATTTTATTTCCTAACTGTATGTATGCTTATTTGAGACAGAATATCACTCTGTAACTTAAGCTGGCCTGGAGCTCATTATATAGCTCTTTGGCTTTGGAAACATGAAGTGATTCCCCTGACTCTGGTATCAAGTGCTGTGATGATAAATATTAGCAGGGATGATACCTGATAGCCATGATGCCTACCTCTGTTTTTTATTTATATGTAAATTTATGTTAATATTTGGCATGATATCATTCATGAATACAAATATAGCCATCATCTTTGTGCCTTAGTACGATGCTAAAGTATAACTGCTGAATATTGAAAACCAACATGACTACCAGATGCTTTTGTAATAATTTACTAGAACTTTATATTTAGCATCACATATATCAAAACATTTTAGTTCCATAGGAGTTGAAGAAAGTGTTTTTCTTCAACATTTTAAGGTGGTTTACAGAAAAAAGTTTTATGTTATGTACCAATTTCCATATGTTCTTAACTTTGCAGGGATCACATTAGGTACCTGGATATTTTCTATAGTAAAGCATTGTTTATTTACTTATAGAATATCAATGGCACTAATCACTTACATTTCACTCTTTCATTCAAAAATGATTAAATATGATATAAAATATAATCCTTTACAGTGACACTAATTTTTTAATAGAAAGATGAATAAAAATCTGAATGGAACTCCCTTAAATTCAGGAACTTGGTAGAAATTTTAATTAGTGCAGAGTGATACCAAAAGTACTAGAGAACAAATGTCTTAAACATCAGAATTTTAGTTTTCAGAATAATATTAAGCAAAGTTAAACTAAATGAAAATTTATTATAAACAGTAAGTATAATAATATACATCATTAAAGAAACTATTAAATAAATATTATTTGAAAGTTATTTGAGTCATATTATGAATTTATAAAATATTTTTCTTAAAAGAGTCATGGTTTTATGGCTTTATTTGTTCCATCACAAAATTATAATTATATTAATTTATTAGTAATTACAAATCAACTGAGATTTTAAACTTTTTAAATAAATCTGACAATCTTAAGGAATTGTGTTTTGAAAAATTTGAGTCATTTAACTTAATAATTTAGTAAATAAGTTTGGTTGTGTTGGCAAAGGTGACCTTTGCTGTGAGGTGAAGCTCAGGCAAATAATGTTATTTTCTTTCTGATTGCCTATTGAGTTATATAACGTGTAAACAGTTATAGTAATACTTAAGTAGAGTGGCACATGGCTTGCTTATAATAAATCAAAGCCATTTGACTTTTGATAATAATAATAAATATGTACATTTCAATAATAAATATGTACATTATTATTATATGTGCAAATATGGGTTATTATTCACATTCCTTGTTTAACAGTCAACATTTCAAGTAAGGCAGATAGTTTCAACCAGTTACTTAAACCTTCGCTCAAGCTACCTTGATTTTGTTCATTCTCATACTTGTTACTTGACCTAAGTGATTTAAGGCAATGCATAGTTTTAGGTTCCTGAATGTTTAATTATAGAATACATGTGATAATCTGGTAAAAAAAAAAATCCTTTTAGTTACATTTCTATTACTGTGAGGGTATACCATAACCACAGAAGCTTATGAAAGAAAGCATTTAATTGGGAGCTTGATTAAAATATCATAAGTTAATCCATGACCATAATAGTTTGGAGTGAGGCAGTAAAGAGTCTGGAATGGTCCTAGGTAGTAGCTGATGGCTTACATCTGATCTACAACCATGTCCATGTGGCAGAAGAGAATAAGACTGGCTATGCTTAGGCTTTGGAAACCTCAGAGTCCACCCTTAGTGACAGGATTTACACAATAAAGCCAAACCCACTACTAATATTCCTAAACAGTCCAACATGGGGAACCAAGCATTCAAATGTCTGAGTCTATGAATGTCATTTCCATACAAACTTCCACAAACCATTTTGCACAGCAAAAGTAGGCTTGAACTTTAGCTCCTGTTTGAATTGCCCTCATCATTTAAACTTCCATTTTCATTTCCAATATATAAACAGGATTTGATTACTTTTTTCTCATTTTGAGTACACACACACACACACACACACACGTAATATATATATTATGATGTTTACTGCATGAATACCTGTACCTATGAAGGTCAGAAAAGTGAGTCATATCACCTATTTCTGAAATGATATAGGGTTTTAAGTTATGCTGATACTGTAAACAAACGTGGATCCTGTTCAAGAGAAACTAGTGCTATTAACTGTGAAGTTATGTATCTAGTCCAAAGATTTATCTTCAATTTTATATATCTAGTGAGGTTTCATTGGAGCATGTGCATTTGAGCAAAAGAATCTATGGAGGACAGAGACAGCAGATTGCCTCCAATCAGAGTTATAGACATTGAAAACCTCTGATGTGGGTGATGGGAACTAAAGTAGAGTCATCTGAAAGCTCAGTCCTTGTTCTTATCTTCTGCAGCTTCTCTGCAGCTTCCAATTTCTAAAACACATAGAGGCCATTTTTGTGCAGGTGCTACTTGACCTTCATTTTACATTAAGTTCATTTCTTAGCCATAAGAGCCTGGGATGATCTTGTCTGTTTTCCATGAAACAAAACATATATAGCAATTACATATGAAATAAACATTGAAATAAAAGCAAAAGATTATTATTACCCCATCACTACCACTAAATATAAAATAAAAACAACTTAAGAAATCTTATGAACAATCAGACTTCATTTGACAATTTGATATCTATTTCCTAAATTTTTTTTAATCTAGCTTCTAGAAATCATTGTCTCCCAATTCTTCAAATATTTGTTCTGTACATTAAAATTTAAACTGTAATATTTTCCACCATATTATGTAAGCTAAAGTTTAAAAATAGATAAGGCGTGTATGTTAAATACAGCTACTCCTTGTATTACACTTAAAAATAAAGAGCTGTACCAGTTAAATGACGTAGCAGGTAATATTGCCAAATTTATGGCAATTGGATCCTGTCCACCTACATGATGGAAGGAGACAATGTTTGTCAGTTGTCTTTCACCTATAAACACACACACACACACACACACACACAAACTCACTTTTGCATCTATAAAAAATATACATATTCACAATCACTCAAAATAAATGAATGCATTTCTATTTTATGATGCTGAAGGATTATAAAAGGCCCTAAATATTAAAATAATTTAATAAATATAGGTATGGAAATGAATGCTAATTGCTGAACATTGTTTTTAATTTTATCTAATATTGAAATCTAAATATTGTTTTATGTCATGTATAAGTGTTTTTATGAATGAAACATAAAACCTTATATTGAGTTTTATAATTAGTTTCCTCATTGAGGTTTAAATACATTATCATATATTAATCAAAATTATATGCTAATCAACATACAACCATTATTTAGTTAGAATATGTTAATTAATATTTGTTTAAAGACAATTTGTTGACTGATTTCTGAAATACTCTTAGAAAAATGCTGTGTGTTTCAAGTAAATGAAATATTTTATAAATAAATAAGGAGTACAGTAAACATTGTGAATAAATTAAATATATATGGGTGATTTATTTAAATGATAGCTTTATGTGAATTTAGTTTTAGAATACTTTAGCATTTCATTTAGTATATGTATTGTCAATAATTAGTAGAAAGTAATTCTATGAATACCAAGGGATCTCATCCAAAAATTAAACCTAGAAGTTTGGTTTCAGTGGAGAAGAGTTCAATGTTAAGCAGAGTAAGTTTGAAAGAAGAATCAGAGTTTGGTCCACAGTTACAAAGTTGTGTTTGATTGGCGAAGTAATGCCATATATTCTATTGCATAGTACAGAAACAGATGGCAACACTAATGTAGTGTATAATTCAAAATGTAGAAATGTTTTTGAAGGCTCTCACAGAGAAGTGAAAAATGTACAACTTGACCTTGATTCACCTGTTAAATGATGGATACAAACACCAAAACATAACAAGGTATTATAATAAATTTAGTCAGTGTTAAACATTCTATATTTTTACAAATATTTTTGATTAAATAAACCTCATTTATTAATATATTTAATTATATATTAAGTAGAGTAATTTGTCATTTAATTCTTAATAGATGCACTTGCATATTTAAACCTTGCTATATGTGATAAATCACTAAAGCAAAAAGCTTCATTAATCAAAGAAAACTTTAATATTAAGTAGTAAAGATTATTAAAAGTTATTAAGTCTAAAATTAGCAGAAGAAATGATTCAGTGCAGTGAACTGTATTTATTATAGGAACTATTGTAATGATGTAATGTCAACAGTGCAACATAAATGACCAATATGTACTAATTCACAGGGATATCAATGAAATTCAAAATAGCCATACAAGACAATTGTCTTGATTATCAGTACTTTGTTGCAAATTATTTATAATTATATTATCTATATTTGAGGGGAAGCCTTTATTAGAGTATAGCTACAGTTTCTCATTTTAAAATTTACTTGTTAAGGATGTATTTTCTGTAATAAATGGGAAAGTGGTACCCTCCAAACTGTCTTAGGTATGATGTATTTAAATATCTTATGAGTCATATTAATTTGATTGATCCTATGTTAATTCAGAATTGTAGATGCCTCCCTCAATATATCAATCATAAAGCTAAGTTTCACTTAAAAGTATTGCCTCTTTCTTTTTTCTTCCATATAAAATGTACAATAGATGGTATTGGTATATGCATGAAGCTTTGTGCATGACATATGTATATATTTCTCAAATGATTATTTAGTATCCTTTATTTCTTATATTCTAGAACATACCAAAGTTCAATAAAACATTTTATTCCCTTATTTTTTAACAGTAATGATATCTGTGTTATGCTTTACTCAGTAGTGTTGCTAGACTGTATTTCCTGTTATCCAAGATTTTTGATATATTTTTTGAACCAGGTTTGCTGAAAAAACCTGATATTTTCTTGATAAGTAAATATTGTTGATTTGACTTTTAAATTTAAATATCTGTGAAGAAAATTTATATGTTTTACTGTTTTCCATTCTATTCCTTCTAATGAGAATTTATATATATGTATGTATATATATATATATATATATATATATATATATATATATATATATATGAATATGCACATGTGGAGGTGGGATTTACCTTGCAATCAATTGCAGAAGTGTGACTCCTGAGGCTCCCTCTTAAGGCATCAGGCAGTGAGATTGCTGGGAATTAAAGTGCTGTTGACTTGTCAGGGTGAGATGAGGCTGTGGGGGAAGATGATCTGGATGAGTCCTCAATGAATGCGTAAGGAATGCCTTGGCGCGTATGTATGTGCATGCAGAGACACACACACATGCAGACACCAGACAGATCACTCATATTTTTGTCTGTTTTCTCATTTTCTTTAACACCTATTTTCACTAATGTTTATATTTATGGTTTTATGAAATTTAAAATTACATATGTGAATATTTTATATCTCTATGATATCCTGTCCTTGCTCTACTTCCTGAGCTATTCTCAGAAAGCCCTGATACATATTCCTCTCAAATCCGTGCTATATTTTGCAAATTTACATTGTTTTATCTTCTGAATCCAGTCAATAGTGTCCATAAATTAGTGAATATGGGTTCATTGGCAACACCCATAAAAATGTATTTCCCCTTCCTCAGTAGCCATCAGCTTCCAATAGTTTATCAGCTAGGGTTGTAGACTCATAAATCTCTCCACTACCAATGCTGGAAAGGTTAACTGATATATCTTGTTCAGGTCTTGTGCAGGTAACCAGACTGTTATTAGTTCATGTTCATTCCCCCAATCCCGAAGCATTTGTATTCTTTCTCTCAATTCTTTGGCAATGTTTGTACTCCTTAGGATGTGGTCAGTTTGATAGAGATGTTCCATTCATGTTTGTGCCCTCATAGTCTCTCATTATCAATATTTAGAACAGTTTTGAGTCCTGTATTTTATTCTCATATTCTATGAATTAAAAAATAAAATTTTCCTTACTTACTGACAATTATATACATCTAAGAAGGTAAGATCGGATTTGTAGGTGTCTTCCTTAGGGGTGCTACTGTTGTGATTAAACAATGTCATCAAAAGTAAATTGGGGAGGACAGGTTTGGGTTGGTCCACACTTTATAGTGCAGTCCACCATTAACTAGAGTCATCTGAAAGTCTACTGAGAACAATGCCTTCATGGGGCATTTTATCATTTGATGATTGATTAGGAGGGTACAGACCACTGAAAGTGGTGTTATCTTTGGCCTAGAGATATTTCTTTCCATGAGAAAGCAAAATAACCAAACAATTCAGAGCAAATCAGCAAGCAGAACCCTTCCATCGCCTCTGTATTAGCTCTTACCTCCAGGTTCCTTCTATGCCTATATTTAAAATAAAACAATGCTTTTTATTGATTCTCTGTGAATTTCACATAGATCATCCACTCCAGTTGCACTCCTGACCCCATCACTTCATGTCTAACTTCTGCTGTTGTATCCTCTCCCTCAAAAGGAAAATAAAATAAAATATCTTAATATGGATGTTATTGAGTGTCTATGTGTGTCACCTTTTTGTTCACACTTCTTTATTTGCAGATATTCGTTGCAATGAGTCATTGATGTGGTTCAAGGTCTCTTGTTTCTGCTATATTGTTAATAACACCTCAAGAACAGAATTTTTCTTATATATCCTGCTTTTGCTCTGTGTCTTGGAAATCTTGCAGCTTTGGATCTGCAGGAAGGACAACTTCAAACATTCCAGAATATGATAGGTGGGGTAAATACTGGGATGGTCCAACTCAAAGCTCTGGATCTGGACTTGAGTGGCAGGTGAATCGATTATCCTGTCATCTCTAGTACATTCTCACACCAAAGGCTAAACCTCCAGCACAACCCTTGCTAGCTCAATCAGTAAAACAACTACTGCAGGGCTGAGACATCTCTATAGATCTTAAACCCTTGGGAATGGCTCACGAGCATCCCTGCATTCAAGGCCATCTCTACTGAGCTGCACCAGCAAGATAGAAGACCACTTCTTCTGAGTGTTTCAAGTAAGAGGTACGGACAGCTTTCCTGCTATCATTATCCTGGCACCAGCTCTCTAGTTTAGGTGCTGAGGAGTTGGGGGGAAGTCACCTCTCCCTCACCAGGCCACAACATTGCAGGTAAGTAGCAGGACCAGCTCTCCCAAATTATTTTTCTCTGTGTTAGCACTCCAAAGCTGCCTAGGCAAGAAGTGAGGCCTTCTGTTCTTCCTGCTACAGCTATTGATGGGTAGGGCACTCATATTCTCATCCCCTTGCGGCCAGCCTTTCAATAGCCAGAAGATGGGTAGGGCTGTGTCTGCACATCACTTACACATCAATGTGTCCCTAACAGCAAAGCAGACCAGCGACATCAACATGGATTTGATGGTGGCAGACCCCAGCTACTACATCTGAGTATCTGCTGGGGAATCTGGGTGTCTCGGGTGGCTCAGGGATGTTAACTTCCACTGCACAATGTGGTGCCCAGCAGGGGTAGTCTTAGGCATGATCTGTTCACCTAGACCAGGTTCATGGCATGAGGTTTGCTTCATCTCAATCTTGCACTGCCTGAGCAAGGCACAGGACACATGGGTCCCTGTTTGAGTTCCTGTACTTCTTCCTTCAATGGTGGACTGCACTGCAAAGTTTGGGACAAGTAAACTCAAGCCTGTCCTCCCCAATTTGCTTTTGATGACATTATTTCATCACAACAATACTATCCGTAAATAGGACACCAAAAAAAAAAAAAAAACAAAACAAATTTTACCTTGCTTAGATCTATATAGTTGTCTGAAATTAAGGGAAAATATATATTTAATTCATAGAACATGAGAACAAAATACGAATTATCATGGAATTTTGTCCTCCAGACCAACTTTGCTATCTTGACAACAGAGCAATTATGATCATTCCACTAGATTCTCATAAGATTAATACCATTGACATTCCCCTGTAAAAGTGTGAAAGGCTCGGGAGGTACATAGTTCTGTCCTTCCTCAAAATATATGTGTGGATAAAATTACTGGATATAAAGAGGAGACTTCCCTTCTGTAGTTCCCCATACATACTCCTGAATATAATGCCTTACCCATATTCCTTTAAGAAAGCTACATTAACCTTGAAGGGGATAAGAATGCCACAGGAAGACCAACAGAATTAACTAACCTGGACTCATGGGGCTCTCAGTGTCTCAACCACCAACCAAGGAATATATAACATGCTAGACCTAGGCCTACTCTGACATACTTAACAGCTGTAAAGCTTGACCTTCATGTGGATCCTAAGCAACAGGAAGAGGGACTATCCCCAAATCTATTGGTTGTACATGTGTTGCATACTACTAGCTGCCTTGTCTGGCCTTAGTGGGAGGAAAGGAAGCATCTAGCCTCACAGAGACTTGATATGCCAGGGTGGTGGATACCCAGAAGGATCCTCACCTACTCAGAGGTGAAGGGAAGGGGGATATAGGAAGGATTTTGGAAGGGAGTGAGTGACCAGGAGGGGTTCAGTGAAGGGGATGTAAAGTGAATAAGTAAGCAAAATTAAATTTAAAAAGTCACATAAAATTCATTACTTGAGAAGGTGTCTTAGTTAGGATTTTACTGCTGTGAACAGATATCCTGATCAAGGCAACTAGTAGACAACATTTAATTGTGGCTAGTTTAAAGTTCACAGGTTTACTCCATAATCAAGGTGGGAGCATGACATCATCCAGGTTCAAGGAGACATGGTACAGACAGAGCTGACAGTTCTCCATCTTCATCTGAAGGCTGCTTGGAGAAGACTGGCACTCACATGGTGGGTCTTAAAGCCCACCACCACAGTGACATACTTCCATCAATAAAGCCATACCTCCAAATAGTGCCATTCCCTGGGCCAGAGATATTCAAATTACCACAGAAGGGTAAACTTGAGTGAAACTACTCTTGACAACAGAGTTAATAAATAAGTTCTACTCTTATTCTATATCTGTCTAAACTGAAATAGACTTTTCAGCAAATATTATATGACAACAATAAAAAAATGTAAGAATTACAGAAGGCATCATTATCACCCCAGTTAAAAAATTGTATTATATATAAAAAGGCATTTCATTGGATAATTTGTATAGTATGTAAATATCATAAGCACAGAGTACACCCATGACACAATTAAAATAATAATATAAGAATGTATATAAAATATATGAATTCTCCTAAATTACCTGAGTATTAGAAATACACTAAGACGATTAACAATGAATTGTTATTTAGCCCACTGTACTAGCAAATTAATATATATATGAAAAAACACAGGATTATATATATGCATACATATATATGAATGAGTAACATTATACATTAATGAAATATATGCAACTCCAACCACTTAGAAGAGTAATTGGAAACAAGCAATAAAATTTCCAATTCCTTATGTGTGGGAAACTATCTCTCATGTGCACTAGAAGAGATTTACAAGCATTAAAATGCTGGAAGCTAAATGTGCTTACCTAGCAGCTTTAGGTAAACTTCATGCATAAACATTGATCAATATTTTTGCATATATTAACAAGCATGCAAAAACTGAGACAGCCAAGATGTATACTAAACTTCTTTCACTTGTCAGTCTTCAAGTCCTTTGTTAACTCAAGTAAAAGCTAAAAACAAAATGAAATTATTTAAATTTTTATCTATATCCATATAAACCCTGCACAGAACACAACATACTTTCATCTCAATTATTAATCTGTGTTTTATTTGAAGGTTAAATGTGCAATAAAACAGGTAAAATGATATATGTCCTGATAGACCATCTCTGTGCCATCACTTAGGATGGTCTCCTATAAGCTGTCAATGTGACATCAGAAAGGAGTTGTGAATATTAACAGTAAGAAGAACACTACTTTAGAGAAATCATAAATATTGCAAAGTAGCATATTTAGTTTTGTTTTTAGCCCAGTGCTTGTAATTTTGTGTAATTCATTATTATTGATGTATTCTATAATTTTTCACAATTTTGTGCAGTTTCCTAACAAACTTTCACAGTTGGTAGAGCCTTAGTTGAGCAAAGAAAAAAGTGTCACAAAATTTTACTGTGAAATAGTTACATTTTGAAAACATATGGACATTTAAAGAATCATTTTAGAACTAAATACCTCTGTTGATGGAAAGAGTGAGTTCTATTAAAATAGTACTGATTATATATCTTGAACAAGTGTCAAATACAACATTTAGTATGAGTGTGAGTATTGCAATTTTGGTGCAATACAATGCCATTTTACATGAAAAATAATTATTATTATACTGTATTATTTAGAAATTAGATAAATGAATAATTTGATATTGAACTGATTTTTTAAAATAATTCTACAAATTCAGAAAGGCTCAGTGAGTGGCAACACTTACAACTGAAGTATTAAAAATCTGAATTCTAACCTTAACAATCAAACTAAAACAGTTGCGTGGGTATGAGTTTTTGTAATTCAGTATTGGATGGCAGTGACAGACCTATCCTAGAAACTTTTAGATCCTCAAGATTTAAAACTATTAATATTCAGGTACAGTATTTATGTCAAAGAAGCCAGGTAGAAAATAATAGAGGAAAACACCCAAAAGTTTATTCTGATATTCACATGCCTGATCACAGACATGCACACCCCACACACATATACATACATACATAAATTATATTTGGAAAATGCATGTACACATAATTGTTTTGAAAATAGATAAAAAGTCATGAGTATATCCCCAAAAGACTCAGACTTGATGGGTTAGAGATCCCTTGTATTAATTTGAATAATAATTAGTTCTACATTATGCTTTTTCATATAATAAATATTGCAAAGATTAAATAAAATGTTCATTTGGGATTACTCTTTCAATCATGGATGAAGGATTAATTCAAATATGCACGAGTATATAGAATCACTATCAGGTATATCACTCATTTACAAATGACCTGGTTAACATTGACTAAAATTTTATACTTAGGTGCATAAATCAACAGTAAAATAAAGAAAGGTAAAAGAAAGAAATCATTAAAATTTTCAATCATTTATGTGATTTAGTCTAAGCATTATTTATAAACTGTGAATAATAACTAAAGCAATCAATGTTTTCATTATTAATGTACAGCTTTTAGATGTTTAGTGGCATTCATGCTTTATTGTTCTATATGTTCATTTGAGTATATTCTGTGATAAGGTTTCTAAACTTTTTAAAGTTTTGTTCAAAAATTACATATATGTGGGCATTTTCTCCAATATGTATGTATGTACCACACATGGCAGGCAAAAGAGGTCATCAAATACTCTGAAACTGGAATTATAGATTTTTACAAGCCACCAAATATATGCTGGAAATTGAACCCTAGTCCTCTGACGGAGTAGACAATGCTCTTAATCCCTGAGGTCTCTCTCCTAGTCCTCTTGCTTCTAAATTCTTACTGCATACTTCAGATTTGTTACTCATTACACTTAAAACCTTTTGTTGCTAAGGCTTATACTAGCTGTAGTTGATTCACATATGCAACATAAATTTAAAAATATAATGTTTGTAAACATGGGCAAGATATTTTATCTATACAGAGCTGCTGAGATATTAACACATTCTGGAATGTAAAGACACTTATAATATCCTTCAAGAGTTTGTACTGATGAAGGAAAATCTAAGAGGTCTGTAATTTTTATTCAATTATCATGTTCTCTTATAAAATTATGCATTCATGATCTAAAGAGGGTTAAAATGTTACCACATCATATTTATAATATGATACATGTCTAACTACACCCATCATTAAAGTCTTTCAATTCTGGATCTATTTCATTTGGGTTTTCCTTTATTTGACTCATGTCTGTATTCCTCACAATTAAAACTATAAGAAAACTAGTCATTAATGAAAGGAAATGACTCTAATCTTTTGTTGCCTAAACAAACTTTCATAACATGGTCCCTTTGTAACTCTTCTCACATCCATGTTTGCTCATTCATTTGTTGTAGTTGGACCAGCTTTTTTCAATCACATTACACCTTTATCTTCTTACAGCAGGTAGTTCTCTCTACTTCAATTGCTCCTTTTTTTGTTTGTTTGTTTTTTTGTTTGTTTTTTTTTTGAGACAGGGTGTTTCTCTGTGTAGCCCTGGTTGTCCTGAAACTCACTCTGTAGACCAGGCTTGCCTTGAACTCAGAAATCCGCCTGCCTCTGCCTCCAAAGTGCTGGGATTAAAGGCGTGTGCCACCACCATCCAACTCTTCAATTGCTTCTTGATTCACATTATTCAAGATGAATGGGATTCATTAGCAGTACTCACTGAATTGATAAATATCAATAATTCTATATATTATAGCATCCACATCAACACAGTAATCACTCACTATACACTATTTGATATAAAAATAGACTACATTTTGCAGTGTGAGTCTGCATACCACTTATCATAATTACCTTCCAGAGTTGTTAAATTTAAAAGAGAACACACAAGCAAATGCATAATACAGGAATAAGTAGCAATCATTATTATATGTTCTATTTTCACCACTTAATGGATGTTTCACCGAGCCTTAAATATGGTTTCAGTAAATATAATCAGAGGATTTACCTTTTTCCAACATATAATATTTGGATTGTACATATGCTCTCAGGTACAAAATACAAGGTGAGATATCAACTGATGAATGTATAAGAAAAGTATGTGATCTGTTCCATCAATGAATATAATTAGGGCCTTGAGAAACCAATATGAGAGCTGGAGAAAAGGCTCAGAGGTTAAAGGCTAGGCCCACAGACAAAGATATAAGAAAAAACAATATGAAATTTTTTTAAACAAAAAGAACTGTTAAAAATCATTCTTCTTAGTAATGTAATCCAGGCTTGGAATGAAAAGCATCACAGGTTGTCCCTTATTGAATGGTAGCTTTGAATAGTCACATATGTATGTTTCATTCTGAATATTTATAGAAGTCAATAAAGTAGTAAGGGTCAATTTTAGCTGTGGGGAGATAAAATGCAGTGATAAAAGTAATTAATGAGCATGATAAAACATGAAAGATTTAATTTGAATGCAACATGGAAAAGTTTCCTAAAAGAGGGGATACTTTGAAGAATAAATTACACTAAAGACTTTCAAATGTGTCACATAAAACATACTACAATAAAAAATCCCATTTCATAAGTGTATGTATGTACAAATAGAGTTTAAAATGGAATTAGCCTATAATGAGACAGCACCACAGTGTCCCTACTATTCATCACAATTTAACAAATTAAAGCCCTTAGTGCTAGGAATTTGTTGCCACTTTTGAAGTTATTGGCCAGTAAGGTCCTAAAAATTCACAAGCAGTACAAACTATTAGCATTGCTCTTGAATACGATCTAGGACTTGATGATAAGCCCATATTGCTGAAGGTATTACATACTTGATTTCTAGAACACGCATATATTATTCTTATGTTGACCTGAGACCACAATCCTTGAGGCATTATTTGTGCTAACAAAGGGTACAAGAAATAATCATTTTTGATTCACTATGGTGCATGAAAACTAGAATAATGCCTGATTTGACAATGTAAGCCTACTGGTATAATCATGGAATAAACGTCAGAGGAGTAACCAACAATTCTCTGGTATAGCATAAGCCTATCTCCACAAGATAAAACTCATAAGTAAGACTATCATCAAGCCAACGTAATATGGCTAGAGAGACCATAAACGCTAGGGGAGAGCCTAAAATTGTGAATGGTCATAATATTAAATTTACTCCTAATGACATCATTATACTCATATATTAATGCATTACTTAACCCTCCTCAGTAAAGGTTCTATTTTAAGTAAATGGTGATTAACAGAGAAACCCACAAGTAGTCAAGGATCACTTAATTAGGCATTGCATAGTACTTTACCTTAAGTGGCAATCTACATGATAACTCATTTCTCCCAAGATCCAGGAATCATTACTAAAGGAGCATAGGCATTGTACCTTTTAGAGTTGGTGAAATCTATAAGAAAATACTGTCTTCCTTGCACATCATGGAAGCTGCACATATAAACTTACAATATTTACAACAGTATGCCTCAGTTGTATGTACTCACAAGATAGACAAAATTCCACTTTGTTAAAGGGGATTCCATAAATGGTCCCACCACTAGCTAAGAAGTAATTATTAGCTTCTGGAAGAGGGAGAATAAATTTAGGAATGTAGCTCCTAGTAAGTCACTCGTGCTCCACTGGATGGCAGCACATCTAAGAATATATGACTTTCACATATTAGACTTGATGGACTGAAAAGTAGAAAGATACAAGTTGGGAGGGTAAAGAAGGGGGTTGTTTTGGGAGGTCTTAAGAAATGGATGGCAAATATGTTCACAATGCAGGAAAAAGAAATAGTCAATAGGACAAATTTGAAAACTACAGATTGGGGAAATTTTTTTCACTAACCCTACATATGTTAGAGGGTTCATATCTAAAATATATAAAGATCACAAAAAGCTAAACTCTGACAATCCAAGCAACCCAAGGAAAAATGGGGTAGAGAGCTAAACAGAGATTTCACAACACAGGAATCTCAATTTGCCGAGAAGCACTTAACTTAAAGAAATGTTCCATAATTTTGTTGAAGATATTTGCTGGCCCTTTCAGCTGTAAATCTTCACTTTCATCTATACCTATAATCCTTAGGTTTGGTCTTCTCATTGCATCCTGGATTTCCTGGATGTTCTGGGATACAAGATTTTTGCATTTTGCATTTTCTTTGACTGTTGAGTCAATGGTTTCTATGGTATCTTTGGCATCTGAGATTCTTTCTTCCATCTCTTGTATTGTTGATATTTGCATCTATGGCCCCTGATATCTTCTCAAGGTTTTCTATCTCCAAAGTTGTCTCCCTTTGTGATTTCTTAGTTGTTTCTACTTCTGATTTTAGATCCTGGGTGGTTTTGCTTAGCTCCTTCACTTGCTTGTTTGTGTTTTCCTGTAATTCTTTAAGAGATTTTTGTGTTTCCTCTTTCATGACTTCTGCTGTTTGACTCACTTTCTCCTGCATTTCTTTAAGTTCTGGAAAGACTCAGTGTAGCAGTATAAGGCAAAATCAGAACAGGGAAGTGGGAAGGGGTGGGTGGGAGAACAGGGGGAGGGAAGCGGGCTTATGTGACTTTCAGGGAGTGGGGGGGCAGAAAAGGGGAAATCATTTGAAATGTAAATAAAAATATATCGAATTAAAAAACAACAACAAAAAAAGAAATGTTCAAAGTACTTAGTCATCAGGGAAATGCAAATTAAAATGGTCTGAGATTCCACATTAAAAAAAATCAGAATTGCTAAGGTAAAAAACTCAGGTGAAAGCACACGTTGGCAAGGATGTATAGAAAGAGGAACACTCCTCCATTGCTGGAGGGATTGCAAGTTGGTGCAACTACTCTGAAAAATCAATCTGGGAATTCTTCAGAAAATGGGAAACATATCTACTTGAAGAACCAGCTATACCACACTTGAACTTACACCCAAAAGATGCCCCATCTTACCACAGGGGCATCTTCTCTACTGTGTTCATAGCAGCCTTATCTGTGATAGCCAGAAGTTAGAAACAAACCAGATGTCCCATAGTGGAAGAATTGATACAGAAAATGTGGTTCATTTACATGATGGGATACTATTCAGCTGTTAACTATGAGGACATCATGAGTTTTGCAGGCAAAATACCCTGAGTGAGATAATTCAGACCCAATAGGATATGCATGGTATGAACTCACTAACAAGTGGATAATAGCCAAAAAAAAGTACACTAATATTTAATATACAATCCACAGAATTCAAGAAGGTATATAAGTAGAAGAGAATGAAAAAAATGTAAGTTTAGTACTTCTAAATCCACTGGAAATTCATAAATTATAAGAAGTCAAAGAAGAACAGTCATTAAATTATATTCTAGTTGAGAATGTGTTTTACAAATAACACACAACCTAAGTGAAACAAAGAGCCAATGTAAGATTGAAATACATTAAAATGTTTGTGGTATTGAAGGAATGTTTTGTTATATATAAGAAGCTTGTATACTATGTAGCACACCTTATTTATTTTTCTAAACTTACTATGGAAATAACCATAGTTGATTATAGAATCCATAGCTATTTATTGTAACAATTTTATTTTGTATGTACAGTGTCTCTCTTGAAAATATTATAGTATATTATTATCAGCAAAATTCTCCTATAAATACATTGAGTAACAACAGGCTTTCATTACCAAAAATTTAAGACTGAATACAGACTGAGTGAAGTCAGTTTTCTCCCTGCCTTGTCTTTTAATTTCATAGGTGATTGTTTTAATTTATTTTGGGTTTAAGAAAAAAATTTAGTTTTTCCTTGGCTGCAATGTTACAACACACTGAATGCACAAATGTACTGACAGAGTAGCAACACTCTCCACAGATAATAACTTCGGATTGGAGATAAAGTTATATAGACAAGTACAGAGACATATGAAATGCATAGTATATACATTTCATTTTCTGTTAAAATCTTTAAAAACAAAATAAAACAAACACCAGTCATCTTTAAATAATGAACAAGTGATTGGGTTTACTGGAAAGGAATTGAGCAGCAGTAGTGTTCTTCCCTGAGCACTTTCTCCTCCAAAACCTATGTATAATATAACCTTTCTTAAAATGTCAGTTCACTCTGAGCCTATTTTTAGTCTAGTCACACTTTCAGTTTTATCTCAATGTGTGAGTATGATTTAAATAGCATTTTTCTCATTTCTACAACTCATAAAGTCATAATTTACATTTTATGTTGTTAAACAACTTTGTGAATTTCTATTTTGAGATCATATTTTGTTTTCAATTAAAAATTTTGAATTTGTTAATTTAAAGCCAATACTCAGTGGCATGTTCAATGTCTCTAGGATCTATGAAATATATTGTAAAGCTCATAGATGATAAAAATGATATCTTAATCATGACACTTATCACATTTGGGACAAACTTTCATTTCCTCACAGAATTATAATCATTTTTTAATTTGTCCTCTAAGTAATTTCCAGTGAACAGTTAATATGTGCCATAAAAACGACTATATCAATCAAATGACATGTTCACTGTTTATAAATGTCTTCTTTTTGTTTGTTTGCTTGCTTGTTTGTTTGTTTGTTTCAAGACAGGGTTTCTCTGTGTAGCCCTGACCTGGCTGTCATGGAACTCACTCTGTAGACTAGGCTGCCCTCGAACTTAGAAATCCATCTGCCTCTGCTTCCCAAGTGCTGGGATTAAAGGCGTGCACCAACACCACCAGGCTAGATGTCCACTTCTTTTGTTTACAAAATCTATACAAGATAAAACAAGTTGTTCAGGAAAATATTACATTATCTTAGAGGATATATTGGCTAATTTTGAGCAAAATATCATAGGTCTAAGATGGTTTTCATTGCAACTGAATTTATATAATCTGTATCTACAGAAATTATTTTCTTTTAAATAAGGCTACCAGATTAGTCTTCATCGTCCCAATTGTTCTCATGAATATCAGGAAAGACAGAGAAACACATGTTCACACATAAAATAAAAACAAAAAAATATTAAAAAGCACAATGTCTCATCTTCAATGAAGATGGGATATGGCTCAGTGGTTATAAACACATGTTGCTTTATAGAAAACTTGGATTCATTTCTCACAACCGCAACCCTCCATAATTCATGTTCAGAACATCTGTCACCTATCATCCTCTTCTGACCTTTTTGAGCACCAGATATGCATGTAGCTAAATATGCACATTCATATACATTCCACAAACACATAAAATAAAATATTTAGATCCTAAGAACATTTTTTAAAATTTTTAATAAAGTGCAGTTTGCAGGATTAGCATCATTTTCCAAAACAGTCAAGATATTGTATGCCATCATATCTCTTTGTTATTATTTGGATGAGAAATGTCTATATCCAAAAGGCTTGTTTACTGAAGTTTGCATCCTTCTGGTGGCTCCACCAATTGTCTCCTGTAAGATGTTATATAATCAGGGGAATTTCCCTTAATCATAGTTTATTGACATTTGGAAATTAAAAGCAATCAGGAAATAGAGCCTTCTCAGAAGAAGTGAGTCACTGGAGCATGTCATTTAGAGAAATTATATACAATTCATAATCTCTGTGGAAAGCACAATTTTTCCTGTCCATGATGAAGTGTACATTATTTTTCCAGCATGGACTTTAACCTAGGGTGGAAACAGTGGAGCTAACAAGAGTTGATCCCTCTGAACTTGTGAATGAAAATACATCATTCTCTCTGTTTTATTTTAGACATTATGAGAGTTGTATCAAACAATTAAAAATAAGAACTGAGAATTCAGATGTGAAATCATTGAGTTGAAGGAAATAATCAAAAAGTCACACACACCATGAGGTGTTGAAAAAAAAGGTATGTATATTCTTTTGTTTTAGGATGAAATGTTCTATAGATATCTGTTAAATCCATCTGGTTCATAACTTCTGTAAGTTTCACTGTGTCTCTACTTAGTTTCTGTTTCCATGATCTGTCCATTTCAGAGAGAGCGGAGTTGAAGTCTCACACTATTATTGTGTAAGCTGCAATGTGTGCTTTGAGCTTTAGTAAAGTTTCTTTTATGAATGTCCAGAATGGAGAGTTCATCTTGGTAGATTTTTCCTTTGATAAGTACGAATTGTTCTTCCTTTTCTTTTTAGATAACTTTTGGCTGAAAGCTGATTTTATTCAATATTAGAATGGCTACTCTAGTTTGTTTATTGTGAACATTGCTAGGAAAATTGTTTTCCAGCCTTTAACTCTGGGGTAGTATCTGTCTTTGTCACCGAAGTGTCTTTTCAATAAGCAGCAAAATAGTGGGTCCTGTTTCCATATCCAGTCTTTTTATTGGAGAACTGACTCCAATGATGTTAAAAGATATTAAGGAAAAGTGATCACTGTTTCCTCTTATTTTTCTTATTAGAGGTAGAATTATGTTTGTGCAGCTATCTTTTCTGGTTTTCTTGGAAGAACATTACTTTCTTGCTTTTTCTAGTGTGTAGTTTCCCTACTTGTGTTGGAGTTTTCCATCTATTATCCTTTGTATTTGTGAAAAGATATTGTGTAAATTTAGTTTGTCATAGAATATCTTGGTTTCTTCATCTATGTTAATTGAGAGATTTGCGGGGTATAGTAGCCTGGACTGGCATTTATGTTCTCTTAGGGTCTGTATGACATCTGTCCAGGATCTTCTGGCTTTAATAGTCTTTAATGAAAAGTCTGGTATAATTTTGATATGTCTGCCTTTATTTATTACTTGACCTTTTTGTCTTACTACTTTTAATATTCTTTTTTAGTTTATGCATTTGGTGTTTTGAATATTATAAAATGGAGGAATTTCTTAAAAGAACTCAGATATCCTTCAACAGAGGACTGGATACAGAAAATTGTGTACATTTACACAATGGAGTACTACTCAGCTATTAAAAATAATGAATTCAGGAAATTCTTAGGCAAATGAATGGAACTAGAAAATATCACCCTGATTGAAACAACCCATTCACAAAACAACAACAACAACAACAACAACAACAACAGATCACGGTATGCACTCACTAATATTAGCCCAAAATCTCAGAAGACCCAAGATAGAATCCATATGAAGCTCAAGAAGAAGGAAGACCAAAATGTGGTTGTTTCGGTCTTTCTTAGAAAGGCGAACAAATACAGAGACAAATTGTGGAGCAGAGACTGATAGAAAGGCCATCCAGAGACTGCCCCACCTGGGGATCCATCCTGTATACTGTCACCAAATGCAGACACTACTGTGGATGCAAAGAAGTGCATGCTGACAGGAACCTAGTACAGCTGTCTCCTGAGAGGCTCTGTCAGGGCCTGACATACACAGAGGTGGATGCTTACACTCAACCATTGAACTAATCACAGGGTCTGCAATGGAGGAGGTAGAGAAAGGATTGAAGGAGCTGAAGGGGTTTGCAACCACATAGGAAGAAAATCAGTATCAACCATCCAAAGTTCCCAGGGTCTAAACTACCAATCAAGGAGTACACATGGAAGGACCCAAGGTTCCAGCCATATATGTAGCAGAAGATGGACTTGTATGGCATCAATGTGAGAAGAGGCTTTTCTCTTAGTCCTGTGAAGGCTTGATGCCCCAGTGTAGGGGAATTCGAGGGTAGGGAGGCAAGAGTGGGTGGGTAGGTAGGAGAATATCCTCATACAAGCAGGAAGATGAGGGATTGGATAGGGGATTTCTGGGTGTGTGTGTGTGCAGGAATAGGGAAATGGGATAACATTTGAAATGTAAGTAATTGATATATCCAATAAAAAAGTCATACACACACACACACATGTGTGTGCATAGTCTGAGGCATTATTTAAGAAAATTAATCTATTTTACGTTTAAATTTAATTTGACATACCCTTTGAATATAGGTAAAGTATTAAGCATTAGTTTTAAACATTAAGCATTATGTTTCTTAACTGCAACTTGTTAATTTTTCATGTTAGGCTCAGGAATATGATAGAGGTGAATATTTTTAATATTGTACTTTTTTCCCCTAACATTTTCCACTAATATTTGCTCCAACAATGCCACTAAAATTGGGAACAAAACTCACTCTCCAATATTTATTCCATATAATACTCAAAGTGCTAGCAAGAACAATAAGACAACAAAAAGTCATCAAGGGGATAAAAATTGGCAAAGAAGAAATAAAGATATAACTATTTGTGAATGATATAAGTGACCCCAAAAATTCTACCAGAGAACTTCTTCAACTGATAAATAACTTCAGCAAAGTTGCCATATATAAAATTAACTCAAACAAATCAGTAACCTTCCTTTATACAAATAATAAACAGGGTGAGAAAAATATTAGGGAAACAGCTCATTTCACAATAAGCCACAAATATTATAAAATATCTTGGGATAACTCTAACAAAACAAGTGCAAGACCTGTAAAACAATAATTTCAAGTCTCTCAAGAAAGAAATCAAAGAAGATCTTTAAAAATGGAGAGCTCTCCCATGCATCATCCTACCAAAGGCAACCTATGGATTCGGTGCGATTCCTATCAAAATCCCAACACATTTTTTCAAAGTCATGGAAAGAGCAATTCTCAAATTCATCTGGAAAGATACAAAAATAATTGTGAAAACAATTCATAACAATATAAGTACTTCTGGGGGAATCACCATTCCTGACCTCAAGCTATACTACAGGGCAACAGTGATTAAAAACTGCATGGTATTGGTACAGAGACAGATATGTTGATCAATGGAATAGAATTGAAGAATGAGAAATAAAACCATACATTTACAGACACTTGATCTCTGACAAAGATGGCAAAAATCTACAATAGTAAAAAGAAAGCATCTTCAATAAATATTGCTGGTCTAACTGGCTGTCTGTATGTAGAATAAGGAAAATAGACCCGTATTTATCACCTTGCACAAAACTCAAGTCCAATTGGTTCAAGAACCTCAACACAAAACAAGATACACTGAAACTAATAGAAGAGAAAGTAGAAAAGTGCCTTGAACTCATTGGCACAGGTGAAAATTTCCTAAACAAAACTCCAATGGCTCATGCTCTAAGATCAAGAATTGATAAATGGGACATCATGAAAATGGAAAGCTTCTGTAAGGCAAAAGACATAATAAGACAAATTGGCAACCGACAGATTGTGTAAAAGTCTTCAGAAAACCCACATCTGATAGAGGGGGTAATATCCAAAATATATAAAGAACTAAAGAAGCTAACCACCAAAAAACCCATATAACACAATCAAAAAATGGAAAATAGAACTAAACTGAGAATCCACAACAAAGGAATCTTGAATCGTTGAGAAGTACCTAAAGAAATGTTCAGTCCTTAGTGATCAGAAAAGTGCAACACCTCACACCAATCAGAACCTCAGCTGAAAACACATGTGGAAAACACATGTGAAGAATGAAAACTCCTTCATTGTTGGTGGGATTGCAAACTGGCCCAACCACTCTGAAAATGCATCTGGATGTTTCTCAGAAAATTGGAACAAATCTACCTGAAGACCCAGCAATACCAGTCTTAGGAATAGACCTAAGAGAGGTAACTCAGTCCCAAAAGGACATGCATGATATGCACTCACTAATAAGTAGATCAGAGAGAGAGAGAGAGAGAGAGAGAGAGAGAGAGAGAGAGAGAGAGAGAGAGAGAGAGAGAGAGAGGCAGAGACAAACAGAGACAGACAGACAGAAAGAGACAGACAGAGAGAGACAGAGAGAGGGGGTAAGAAGAAGAAGCAGGAGAAGAAGGAGAAGAAGAAGAAGAAGAAGAAGAAGAAGAAGAAGAAGAAGAAGAAGAAGAAGAAGAAGAAGAAGAAGAAGAAGAAGAAGAAGAAGAAGAAGAAGAAGAAGAAGAAAGAGGAGGAGGAGGAGCAGGAGGAGGAGAAGGAGAAGGAGAAGGAGAAGGAGAAGGAGAAGGAAGGAGAAGGAGAAGGAGAAGGAGAAGGAGAAGGAGAAGGAGAAGGAGAAGGAGAAGGAGAAGGAGAAGGAGAAGGAGAAGGAGAAGGAGAAGGAGAAGGAGAAGGAGAAGGAGAAGGAGAAGGAGAAGGAGAAGGAGAAGGAGAAGGAGAAGGAGAAGAAGAAGAAGAAGAAGAAGAAGAAGAAGAAGAAGAAGAAGAAGAAGAAGAAGAAGAAGAAGAAGAAGAAGAAGAAGAAGAAGAAGAAGAAGAAGAAGAAGAAGAAGAGAAGACAAGAGAAGAAAAGAGAAGAGAAGACCCAAGATACAGTCCACAGAACTCAAAAAGGTCAACAAGCTTAAGGGCTCAAGTGAGGACTCCGCAGTCTCACTAGGGAGAAGAAAGGAGGAAGGGAAAGTGGACTGAGGGGGTGGGGAAGGAAAGGGGAACTTGATCTGGTATTGGGTGAGGGAAAAGGACAGAAGGAAGCCCTGAGGGCCAGCAGAAAGAATGGACACAGACAACTTCAGAAGGAAGGAGGTTGGTGGTACCCTACCAGAGACCTGGGAGGTGAGAGCCTCTCAGGATTCAAAGGGAGGGGCCTTAGATGAAAAGCTGGACAATATGTAGAGGGAACTTATAGAGCCCATCTCCAGCAGGAAGTCAGGGCATCAAGTGAAGGAAAAGGTGCCATCGCACTGTTAAAACTCTGACCCACATCTGTTCCTGTCTGAAAGAACTGAAAGGATGGAAATGGAGAGGAGCCTGAGGAAAAGAAGAAGGTACAGAGACAGGCTTAAAGTGGGATCCAGCTCAACGGGAGGTCCTAAGGCCTGACACTATTACTGAGGTTATGGAGTGCTAATGAAAAGGGACCTAGCATAACAACTCTCCCGATGACCCAACAAGAAGCTGAAAGAGTCAGATGTAGATATTTGCAAATGGACAGAAGCTGCTGACCTCTGTGTTGAATTAGGGAAAGACTGGAAGAAGCTGAGGAGGAGGGTGGCCCTGTAGGACGACCAGCAGTCTCAATTAACCTGCACCCCTGAGATCTCTCAAACAGTGAGACCACCAATCAGGCAGCATGCACCAGGTGATATGAGGCCCTCAACACATATACAGCAGATGATTGTTGGGTCAGGGTTCAGTCAGTATAGATGCCTCCAACAGATTGGAGGCCCCAGCGAGTTTAGAGGTCTGGTTGGGTGGGAACATCCTCTTGGAAACAGGGGGTGGAGAGGGGGTATGGGATGTTGAACAGTCGGAGGGTAGACAGGGGTTGGAAATAAAATCTGGAGTGTAAATAAATAAATAAATAAAGACAAAAAAAGGTACTCCTAGATTATAGCTGTACATTTTCTCTATTTATTCTTACAGCCTAATTCTAATGCCCACCGCTACTTATCCATGCTTGTTTTTAAGGCAAATTTTATTCTATTGCCTTGTTCTTATGAGGTGAATAGTAATTGGTCAACAATTGCTTATTAGAAGCCGATGATGCTATGACATGTCTATAATCCCAAAAGGCAGAAATCTGAGGCAACAGGTGCTGAGGCTAGTATGAATCAAATCGCATGCGTCTGTCCCAAAATTAAAGAGTGAAAGTTAAATAAGAGAGGGGTAAGGGAAAGGGAGGGAAAGGGAGGGAGAGAGGATGGAGGGAGGGAGGAGAGGAAGGAGGAGAGAGAGAGAGAGAGAGAGAGAGAGAGAGAGAGAGAGAGAGAGAGAGAGAGAGAGAGGAGAGAGAAAAACATATGCTAGCTGCATAAGAAAATTTTACTTCAATACTTCAAATTCCTGTTGTTTCTCCAAAAGACTAAAATCAAATAAGATGAAAAAAATTATTAAGAATTCTACAATCATATTTTTCTGTCTACAATCTTTGACCCACCAGGCTTGTGTTAGATTGTCGATTGATTTAGCACCAGAAATCTCAAGAAAGGAAGACAATGCGGTCCCCTGATGTAAGATTGTGAAAATAGGGTATAGGAACTTGGAGGTACAGCACAAACCCAAGACTGCATCTAGGGAAAGAACCCTAGCTCTGAAAACAGAAGCATGAGAAGCATTTGCAGTTTTCACTGAGACTGAAGTGAAACTGTGTGAGGAAACAGTCATAGCTAACCAAATTCCCAGGAAACAAAGCAGAGATAGCTTATATGTGATAATCCTTTCATCTTAAATATTGAGATCTACTAATTTTAAAATAACCCAACCTTTCTCTTCATAATGAGCTATGGCTTCTTTTTTACTTTTAAATAAATCCAATGAGTTAGAAACATAGACTATGAAGAATGCAAATGTGAATAGATTTTTCAATAGACTAAACTGGCTAAATTGTTTCATTCAAGGCACATCTGAATGCTGTGAACATAGAACTGAAATTCTGCTGTATCAGTCTCTTTGATGCAGTGCGGAAACCACAGGCTTTTAAATTCCTGGCACATTTGGAGGTTTTCAGAGCATAGCCACCTTTATTTTGGCAAGAAAACAAGGTAGAGGCTTCATGGGGGAACTTATCCACAGAATGTGCTGCATCTGCGGTTCCATTATACTGACATCATTGAAAAAAATGTTTTCAAACTCTGCATTCTGATTCTTTATCCAACCCCAATGAACAGCCTAAACACCTGCAAAATGAAGTCTTTCTAAACCCTTTCTCACGTAGCAACATTTATTGCAAAAGTCATGCATGGAATATAAATAAAATGCTTATTTTACATCTTGTCTATACATAGGAACACTTCAAATATAGTACAGAGTCATAGTTTTAGATTTATTCTGAAATACTGATTTAGGAAAATGTGTCTTTTATGACATATTTTAGAGTTTTTTGGTTTCTATTGTTCATAAAGCATTGGAGGGACTGTCAGCCTTTGCTCTCAGAGCATATACTAATAACCACAATTCACCCAACTATATAGAAGCTTGCAAAAGATTCAGGTGCACGCATACATGCACACAGACATATAGACACAAACAAAGAAATTCAGGAGTTTATTGCTACCCCTGTGACTATAATTTGGAGAAAATTGCTTTAAAACTCTGTTTCTGGATTTGATTACTGAAATGTTTAGACTTCTGTGCCCAAAGAGTTTGGAGAACAATTGCATGTAATTGTCACCTCTGTTTTAGAAATATTAGGTGTCTTTGAAGCATTGGAACTCTCTCACTAAAAATTTCAGACAGAGTATGCCCCAAGGCAATGATGTGTGGGTATATATAATTATTCTACTGAAATTCATTCTGCAAACAGCATGGGGCTTTGGGAAATTTTGACTTATTTCAGTTTTGTCCTCCTACAGTGTATATACCCTCATCAGGTTTAAAGGGAGGTTCAGTAACCCTATTATAAACATTTGGAAGGCTAGATATGAAGAAAGCAACTTCTCCTGCCCAAATTGAAGTATGAAGTTAGGACTCAGCATGAATTTCTAAGTAAGCACTTGCTAAACCAACTCTTTTGAGGCATATTGCAAAGGTGACCAGTGGGAAGTCCAGGAAAGTACATTAATAGGAATGTCACTGTTAGAAAATGACTCTTTGTGGAGTGAGGATCAGACGTTGTTAATACCATGTTACATTATAATGCAGGAATGAAATGATAATGGCATTTTAACAGTTATCATGTTAACAGTCACTTTGAAACAAATTACTTTCAAATGTGTTTTCCTTTTATTGTTTTAGCTAAATTAAACAGGGTCCGTGATTATCTTTTTGGATTAGTGGCATTTTGGGGCAGATTGTTATGTTTAGATTAATTTCTTCAATTTTGTAGTAGATATACAATTGTTATTTACAGGAAGTAATGAAGAGAGATATTGGTGTGCAGCTTATGACTCTGAATTGAAGCAGCCCTATATAGAAGGAAAACTTTCTAGAAAACATGAGAACATAATGTAATTTACTAAGCTCAGAAGTAAAAAACAAAATTAATAAAATAATAATAATAATAACAATAATAATAGCAATAATAATAAACTCCTAAAGCTGCTCCAAAATTATAAAAGAAGTAAAGTGTAAAGTGTAAAGACTCTCATTGGTTCAAGTTGGATAGAGAACCTAGGCGAGTTGCTTTGTAAGTCAAATGCCATACTGAGTTAAGCTTTTCAGTGATGCAGTCTTCTCTAAGTACATCCATACATATAAGCTTCCAAAGTACATTGTGGTATAACCCACCATAACTCACTGCTTTACCAAGGTATTCTGGAAGAACTCAGTTCTGTGGTTGTTTGTTGGTGCCCTATCTGATTAAGAAGATATTCTTATATGTCTATTTTGTGTGTCGATTACATAAATCAAAGTAAAAATAAATATATACATACAAATATATGTTGGTAGAAAATATTCATGTATGAATATTTTCCAAAGTGATCGGTATGTCTACGGAAAATTGACCTTATAGAAAAAAGTCAATTATAGAAAAGCAGAAGCAGCAGGTAGTTTTAACAAAAAATAGTTAATAAAACCTCTGATGAAAATATCTATGAGAAGATTTATATAAGCAAAAGAATTTCAAATAATGTAGAGCCATTTACAAAGAATCTATACATATTTCCTTTCTTTTTAGCTTTGGTCCACTCCTTTGAGACTTGATACCAATAGGAATACTACAGATATATTTGATTTCCATCCTATTTGGTAAACAAACACAATTGTGATTTATTGCTTTCTGTATTTGTATGAATTAAAGAGTGTCTGAAGTGATGTTTAAATGCAATCTGATATCCCTAGGTCCAATATTTACAAAGTGTTATGTTTTCTTACAATAAATTATGATGATATATTTTCCCAGAGATCATTGGCCCTAGAGGCAGAATTAGTACCTAATACGGTTACTCCCCTAAACTTTAGGAGATAAAGTAACATGAGATTCAAATGACTCTTCGTGAGAAATTACTATACCCAGGGGAAAGTTTAAGTGCAAATACTTAAGTGAATTTTAATATCAGAATGTTCTTTATTCACATATGTGATGGCAATGTTTCATTCACGTATTACCTCAGGGTATGTTTTATATTCACCATAACAAATTACTGTAGGCTGGGTGGATTAAGCATCTAACATTTATTTTTTTTTATAGTCTGACAGCTAAGTCTAAGATCAAGAGGCAGGCAGGTTTGTTCTCTTTTGAGTTTTTTTTTGGGGGGGGTTGATTTTTGGTTTTTTGGGTTTGGTTTTTTAGAGACAGGGTTTCTCTGTATAACTCTGGCTGTCCTGGAACTCACTCTATAGACCAGGCTGGCCTCAAACTCAGAAATCTGCTTGCCTCTGTCTCCCAGAGTGTTTGGGATTACAGACATGAGACACCATTGCACGGCTCTGTTCTCTTTTGAATACCTCTCCCATTAGTCCATAGAAAATTGTCATTTCCAGATGTCTTACAATAATCACTTTGACTTCTGTGCTGTTTTTTGTTTTGTTCTAGATGTCCAGTAGATTAGAAACTATAATAATGGTTTCAGAAAACATTTAACTCTGCTTTAATACCATAAAACCAAATATATGTATTTGCTAAAATGTAAGATTTCAACATGTACATTTGAAGTTACAATACATCCTCTATGTACAAAGCATTTTCCTATTTGAATTCAAGTACAATATCAACTTTTATTTTTATTCTATTTTTGAAATTATTTTTAACATATGCAAATGTCATCATTAATATGCAAATTTTATGCTGCTGTGAGTGTACAATTTTTCCCCTATCAAACCCTAAATATTCAAAGGAATGTAGGCTACAACACGTTTTTGTTGGTGCTATTGTTATGCTCTACATTATTTAACTCATGGCCATTGTATATGTAAGTACATATATGCATATTTTAAATAAAATTATATTATAGAAACATATTTAAGCATATATACACATATATACAAATATATGTGCTTACATTTCTGTAGTAGAAATTAAGAGGGTAAGAATGACACACTTCATGCAAGGATAACTGTTTCTTGTAGTACCAGCATTTTATATTACCCAAATTATTCTCTCACAATGGATTAAATTAGATACGAGAAACAGAGCATTGTATCTGAAAATAATGATTCCTACCACACCAGGATGAAATCACACAATTGTTTTGTGTGTATTAACTGGTCTCTGTTTTCTAGGGAACATTATCTCTGTTTAAAACTGAGACAGAACTGATCAGAATCGAGATCAATGCCAGTCATCTCTCTAAGGAATGAATCGCTTACTCAGATCCCCTCACAAAATTAGCACCTTCTCCATTCCTCTGAGCATGGTTTTCATAATTCTTGTATTTAAGACACAATTTCATTGTGTTTTGTAAAGGTCAATTTTATCATTTAAAATTCTATTATTATCATAATGTTCTTACCTTAGTTCCGGGTTGTTTTACTGGCTTGATTTCATTTATTGAGCAGAAACTATAGAAAATTGCTTACAAATATCTGTGAAAAGATTTTTGATCTACAAGAGGAAACTTTTTGAGTAAATTGAGGAAAAGTCAGCTACTTACAGGACAAAGAATGGAGAAAACGTCCTTAGAATGAATGTAAAATATGGACTATTGTAACTCCGGGCTTGCCCCAGGCACTAGCTGACAAGGAAAGAAAGAAAAGGTTATAGCTATTCTTGAGGAAGCCCCCAATTCTCCATTTTATTCTACTTCATAATCTTTGAACATTAAACTGTGGAGATATTTGAACTCGAGAGTCACTGAATTTGAGTATCTCGCAATGCTTACGGAGTCCCTTTTTATCAGGTTATAAATGCTAGGTCATCAGGTTCAGCTGCAGATTTTCAGGGGAGAGAAATCCAAATTTTTATGCTATTAAAAATCTATCATTCTTTAACCTTTAACTTTCGGTGTGAAACCACATATAATTCAATTTAATTGCAGCAGAGTATAAGATCGTATTTTCTTATCACTATATTACTCTTAGGTCTCAATGCACAAATGACTGAAGTGCCTATTTAACATGTCAAACTTGACTTTAACATCAGTTCTCCAAGTAGGCCCCAGTCCTACATTTTACAAGTGATGGCCAGGATACCCTGTCCCCTACCCTAAACTTCTCCAGCCTAGGGACTGGGCTGCCATTTCATATATAACTTAGCCATTTTGATTACCAGGCCTTTTACCCTTTGGTCTACACCTTACCCTCCTGGCCACTTAGTCTAGCTCTCTACTCTTTCCTTTTGTTCTCCTTACAGGGATTGGTTAAGGGTCCTGTTCACTGTGCACTCTCTCCTATAATAAACCTTCCCCACCATACCTAGAAATAGTCATATCCTTATTCATCCTTCCTTCCTTCCTTCCTTCCTTCCTTCCTTCCTTCCTTCCTTCCTTCCTTCCCTCCTCCTTTCTCCCTCCCTCCCTCCTTTTCTTTCTTTCTTCCTTCCTTCCTTCCTTCCTTCCTTCCTTCCTTCCTTCCTTCCTTCCTTCCTTCCTTCCTTTCTTTCTTTCTTTCTTTCTTTCTTTCTTTCTTTCTTTCTTTCTTTCTTTCTTTTTCTTTCTTTCTTTCTTTTTCTTTCTGTCTGTCTTTCTTTCATTTATTGATTATTTTATTTATTTACATTTCAAACCTTATCCCCTTTCCCAGTCTCCCCTCTGTTAAACCCCTATTTCCCCCTACCCTTTGCCTCTAAAAGGGTACTCTCCCCCCTCCACAACTCCTGCCTCACCCTTCTAGCATCCCCCTTTGGTGGAGTAATAAGCCACCACAGGACAAAGTCCATCCCCTCCCATTGACATGAGATAAAGCAATGCTCTGCTTCATATGTAGCAGGACCCATGGACCCACCCATATATATTCTTTGGTTGGTGATTCCGTTTATATTAATTAATTAATTAATTAATTAATTAACTAATTAATTCTCCTTTTTTCTTCTTCTCTTCTTTTTCTTATTTTTTTGCTTGTCATTTTTCTGGCTTGACTTTGATATGATAAATAGGCACTTTAGCCATTTGTTCAAAATTTGAGACCAATAATCACTGGTAAAATGGTGGGATTTACATATCATGTTTTTGGCCCTCAGCACAAACATTAGGGTGTGTTCAGTGATATGAAGGGTGATTACAACACTCTCTACAAGTGTAATCATTCATAGCCCAAATTCTCAAGTTTGCTTTAGAAAGATGCCATTATGATAAAATCCAAAAAGAAAAAGAAAAGAAAAAAGGATAGGTGTATGATATGTGTGTGTTTGTGTGTGTGTGTGTGTGTGTGTGTGTGTGTGTGTGTGTGTGCCAGAGCTACCCAGCAATTGCAATGCTAGGAACAGAAATGCATGTGGGGGTCCTAGGTATTCTCTTCTGCAGGGAGCTTTTACTGAGAGGCTTTGAAGGAATGAGTTCCAAGTCTAATTCCCCTGTATTATGAGAAGACAGTCCAACTGTGTGATTAATTAGTTTGTTTTGGTTACCGAAGACCTTCTCAAAGTCAGAAAAATGGATATGATGACCACAGGAAATGACTTTAGTTCCAGGAAAATAAGCGTATCTCATGCACCCAAATCTATTGAATGAAAAAAAAAAAATCACTGGAACTGCGAACTTTCTCTACACACATTGTTTTATATTGTACATACATTAATACATGACAGATTTGGAATGATTTAATTGCTGTTTTGTTTTCTGTTGGCATAACATATTTTATTCCTTTGACATTCATGTTTTAGAGTCACTGATACTGTGGATTAGAAATACCAGGTATATTTTCCAATATCAAAAATAGCCATATGTTTTTTTCTTTGCAGCAGCAGGGCAACCTCCAATTTTCTTGCAGAGAAATACACTTATCTGATTCAGAACTCAGTGTTTACACATAGCAGCTGCTGACAGAGTTGTAAACTAGCACGTAAGAATTAAAATGCATCACCACATGTTGGAAAAGTCTGTGTAGAGCTGCTAAAGAAAAACCTAATATTTAGCACAGCATATGCTGTCTTTCAGTAAAATACATGGGTACTTACAGAAAAAAATCTTTTGATTTAATTTGCTCCACAAAAGTAGTATATAGATTTAACACATTTAAGTATTTATTCACTTTTATTTTTACTCATTTTGAGCCTGAATCTCATATACTTCATGTTGGATTAAAAATGAATATGTAGTGAGGGTGGGTTTGAATTTAATGTCTCTCTGACTCAACCTCTGAGTGCTGAGAATACAGACAACCACACCGGCTTTGAAGAGGGCTTGGATCAAAGGCAAAGATCTGGTCATGTTTCAAAAGCACTCTACCAACTACTGTATCCCCACCTGAAGTACATTGCTGTTTTTGAAAACATTAGACAATTGAGTGAGAAGAAGAAATGGATCTAGAACTTGATCAAGTCTTCTTGTCTAGTCTAACTATAGTCTACTCTACTCCTCCCTCAATGTGCTACATGTAGGTATTATATTGTTATCCACAATTGCTAAAAATGGTATTTAGCAAATACTTTTTTTTAAATCTAATGGTAACTAAAAGTTAAACAATGCACAAAACTACTGCCTCCAAAAAGGCATCTATGAATACAATGGAGCATGGGACACTGTGGTATGGTGGGGAATCCCTTGGGTATATTCCCAAGAGTGGAATAGTTGGGTATTCAAGTAGATCTATTTACAATTTTCTGAGAAACCTCAAGAATAATTTCCAGAGTGATTGTACCAGTTTTCTATCCCTCCAGAAATGGAGGAGTGTTCTCTCTCCATGTCCTCACCAACATGTGTTGTTACCTGAGTTTTTTATTAGTGTAAGGTGGAATATCAAGGTCCTTTTGGTTAACAAGTAGAAGGACCCAAGTGAGGATGCTTCAATACCACTCAGGAGGGAAAATAAAACAATCACAATCAGGCAGAGAGAGGGAGGGACCTTGGTGGGAAAGGGTAAGGGGAGGCAAAAGGCCTGACATTATTACTAATGCTATAGTGGGCTTACAGACAGGAGCCTACCACGGTTGTTCTCCAAGAGGCCCAACAAGCTAAAATGTATTTGATTCACAACTTACATGAGGTTCTCTTCCTCAACATGATGGAAGGAAAGGAAGTCCAGTGACCAGCCCAACTTCGAATCTATCTCAAGGGAAGGCTCCAATGGCTGACACTATTACTGATGCTATGGTATACTTACACACAGGAGCCTAGCATGACTGGCCTTCAAGTACCCTAACAAGCAGCTGACTGACACAGATGCTGATACTTACAGCCAACCAATGGACTGAAGTTGGGGACCACTGTGCTTGAATTAGGAAAAGTCTAGAAGACTTGAGGAAGAGGGAAACCTCATAGAAAGACCGACCATAAGTCTGAACTAACTCAGAAAACTGAGATCTCTCAGACACTCAACTGGGTAGCATGCATTAAGTGGTCCAAGATCCCAGACACATATACAGGAGAGAATTGCCTGGTCGGACCTCACTGAGAGAAGACACTCTTAAATCTAGAGGGACTTAGGGCCCTAGGGAGTGAAGAGTTGTGGGGGTACATCCTATTGGGGACAGGGGGAGGAGGAATGGGATATAGGAACTCTGGAAGGCAGACAGGTTGGAGAGCAACATCTGGATTATAAAAAAATACCAAAAGTAATTAATAAAAAACAAAACAAATTGCAAAATGCAAAAACAAACAAACAAAACTAGTATCTCACCTTTTGCCCTTTTTTTCCTTTTGTCTGATTAGAGTTGTGATAATAATAAAAGTTTCTCTGTAGCATAATGCCTAACCATTACATGTCAGGACTTTGAAGTACACATCTTTGGATAGTGATGGCAGGAAAGGTTTAGAGATCTGGCAGGAAACTTTCTATGGCTTTGCTTGATGTCCCCTATTTGTGGATACATTTGCTAAGAAGAGACAATAAAACCCAAACATCTGAGGCAGCCAACCTCTTTAATCAATAGTCTGTCTTCCGTCTAGCATTCCTATGTTTTCAGTATTTTGTCTGGAGAAAACATCCTTTGACATGTCTTAACTTTTCTTAAGATGCTAAAGGAACCATGTCCAGAGGGTCCAAGGTACATTGCTCATAGATCTTTGATGTCTTCAAATGGATTTTTATGTACTTATAATTCATACGAAGTCTCTAAACTTTCTCTGCACAAATGATAGTCTTGGTATGGGTATTCATTTATATTTCAAACACAATCCAGATGTTAAATATTTAAATGTAATATATATCATACAAATATCTAGGCTACATCAAGAATAAAAGTGAAAGTTTTAATAACAGATATTACTAAATATATAAAATGAAATTAGGAATTTCAATACTTGATGAATTATATAATAATTACATTATACTTTCTGTTTCCTAGTTTATAAATCTACCAAAACAGTCTGCTGCAATTTACATATCACAAGCTATAATATATTCTTTTTTATGAAGAGTGGTACAATATGACATTGTAATTTATAATTGTGTAAATTCATTCTCTACCAGCTCTAGATAGAAAATATCTGAAAATAGGTTTTTCCTGGCTATAGTTATAGTTTTAGAAGTATTAAGTTTATGATTAGCTACTATTTTGCATGAGAGAGTAGCACTCCAATTATTTTTCCGTTGATTTGATTGTCTTATTAACTTTTATAATAATGCTTGTGGTTATATTAGGTACAGCTAGTTTATTCTTAATAATTTCAATATCTCAAGATTGTCAACTTAATCACATGCACTTTTTTACTGTGCTCTATAGAACAAATCATTATGATGTACATCTTAAATATGTTCACTAGAGCTATGTTAATGGTTATGTATATTATCTGTGATAGAATGGCTAATTATTTCAAAGTATGCTAATCTCTGCAGCATACAGTATAATTTGTTATCTGGTACAATTCTGACAATAACTATATCTAAAATCATATTGGGAAAGGAGGGGAAGTGTACCTCATAGCTATACCTCATATTAGGCAATTCAATACTAAGAAAATACTCGTAGGTCATGGTAGCACAAATCTGTATACCTAACACATATGAGCTGAAACAGGTGACTGAGTTGAGGAGACTTCAGATGCTTAGTAAGATATTTTTGCTAAAAGATAATTAAACAAAACAAAACCTAAGAATTATTTGTTATATTTTTGAGTGCGAGGGAGGGGGGTATTGTTCTATTGGTCAGTAGCCTAAGGGATCCAGAGGGTTTTTTTTAATTTTTTTCTTTAACAGAAATGTAGCTTTAAGCCGGGAAGAGGTGGCATATGCTTTTAATCCCAGCACTTGGGAAGCAAAAGCAGGCAGTTTTCTGAGTTCGAGGCCAGCCTGGTCTACAGAGTGAATTCCAGGACAGCCAGGGCTACACACAGAAACCCTCTCTTGAAAAAACAGAAATCAGAAAACAAAACAAAAACAAAGAAAGAAATGTAGCTTTAATGTTGACTGTGGGTTCAGCCTATTTCCAGCCCCTTTAAGGAGTAGTAAATCTTTCTTAGTTTATGTGTCAATTGGGATACTCTCAGCACACTCACAATACCTGTACTTGCAAAGTTTTACCAAATAAGGTAGAAGAGGAGAACCATGGATACCTGGGCTTAAGACTCCTGAACCTGGTATCCTGTGTGTAAATGCTTCTTAAGTACTTCCTAAAGATGTGATCCATCCTTCCAGTGACCAGGCTACTTGGCTGCAGTCCATCTTCTACACCTGGCAACATTAGCAAGATGTTCAGTGTCAAGAGACAGCATCTAAAGGATGATGTCCATGGCGAGCTTCAGTTCTGTCTTAGGGGATACTGAGTAAAAGACACATGAAGGGCATTCTAAACCCTGTCTTTTGGGTTTGTGGTGAAGCTCTGAATGCCTCATGTCACCAGTCATGCTCACTATAATGCCTTGACTCATTTTCCAGGAACTAAAACTGTGCAGATATGTTAGTGCTACTTATATTTTTTTTTTATAAAAATTATGTGTTTGATTGCCCCTCTCACAAGGGATAGACTTATGATGGTGAATTATTATCAACAATTTGAATAATGAGTAGTACTGTAGCATGCAAACTTTGGTGTGATCTTCTTTCTTCTTGGGTTTTGTATGGTCTGAGAGTTGTATAATGAGTATTCCAAGCTTCTCCTTCCACTTTTTTAGTGGATAAGCTAATATCCACTTATCAGCGAGTCCATAACATGCATGTTCTTTTGTGACTGGGTTACCTCACTAAAGATAATATTTTCATGTTTCATCCATTTGCCTGTGAATTTCATGACACCATTTATTTTAATACCTGAGTAGTACTCCATTCTGTAAATATAAAATACTTTCTGAATCCATTCCTCTCTTGAGGGACATCTGGGTTGTTTCCAGCTTCTGGTTGTTATAAATAAGCTACTATGAACATAGTGGAGCACGTGTCCTTATTTGGAGCATCTTCTAGGTATATGCCCAAGAGTGGTATAGTTGGGGTCCTCAGGTAGAATTATTTCCAATTTTCTGAGGAGATACCTGACTGATATCCAGAGTGGTTGTACTTGCTTGCACTCCCACCAGCAGTGGAGGAGTGTTCCTCTTTCTCCACATCCTTGCCAGTGTCTGCTGTCACCTGAGTTTTTGATCTTAGCCATTATGACTTGTGTGAGGTGGAATCTCAGTGTGAGGTTGTTTTGATTTGCATTTCCCTGATGACTAAGGTTGTTTACTCAAGTATCAGCATTTATCTCTCTCATCTTCCTTACTGTAAATGCAATGTGATCAGTTACATTATGACCATCTATCATGCCTTTTTTTCCATGATGAGTTGTATCTTATGGCATTATTCTGTAATCTGTAGCTTGTATTTTTCAAATATTTTGTCACACTAGGGGAAAAGAAGAAATTGTTAGAGTAGATATTTCTCAAAACATTGTTACTGCAACATCAAAATCATGAAAGTTTAACTAAATATATATATATATATATATATATATATATATATACGAGCAATAATGAAATGTAGCCACATATGTACTAAATACATTTAACATAATATTTTATCAAAATGAAACTAACAAGACTAAAGGCAAGTTTATTTATATAAGGAAATGAAAAGAAAGATAGCTAGGAAATACCTTTAAAATTTAAGAAGATCAAATCTGGGTAGAGAACATTAATATATATAATGATTTAATAATAATAAAATTATTTATCATATGCACATATAAAGTATAGAGATCTACTAGATACTGATTAATTGAAATAACTAGTTTTATAAAACTAAGGGTAATGGATATTAAAGACAGATACTGAGTTTTTACCATAGAGGACACTAAAAATTTTCTTTCACATTTATATATTACTTGGACTAAAATGCAATAAATGATTAGTAAGCAAATATTCAAGCTGCTCTAACTAACATCTGTGTTTACTATTTAAAACACAGTGGGGGACCTCATGAAATTACAAAGTTTCTGTAAAGCAAAGGACACCATCAAAAGGACAAATTGGCAACCAACAAATTGGGAAAAGATCTTCACTAACCCTACATCAGATAGAGGGCTAATATCAAATATATACAAAGAACTCAAGAAGTTAGATCCCAGAAAACCAAATAACCCTATTAAAAATGGGGTACAGAGTTAAAGAATTCTCACCCGAAGAACTTCAGATGGCTGAGAAACATCTTTAAAAATGCTCAACTTCATTAGTCATCAGGGAAATGCAAATCAAAACAACCCTGAGATTTCACCTTACACCAGTCAGAACGGCTAAGATTAAAAATTCAGGAGACAGCAGGTGTTGGTGAGGATGTGGAGAAAGAGGAACACTCATCTACTGCTGGTGGAGTTGCAAATTGGTACAACCACTCTGGAAATCAGTCTGGCGGTTCCTCAGACAACTGGGCACCTCACTTCCGGAAGATCCTGCTATACCACTCCGGGGCATATACCCAGAGGATTCCCCAGCATGTAATAAGGATATATGCTCCACTATGTTCATAGCAGCCCTATTTATAATAGCCAGAAACTGGAACGAACCCAGGTATCCCTCAACAGAAGAATGGATGCAAAAAATGTGGTATATACACACAATGGAGTACTATTCAGCCATTAGAAACAATGAATTCATGAAATTCTTAGACAAATGGATGGAGCTGGAGAACATCATACTAAGTGAGGTAACCCGGTCTCAAAAGATCAATCATGGTATGCACTCACTAATAAGTGGATTTTAGCCAGGAAAACTGGAATACCCAAAACATAATCCACACATCAAATGAGGTGCAAGAAGAAAGGAGGAGTGGCCCCTGGTTCTGGAAAGACTCAGTGTAGCAGTATAAGGCAAAACCAGAACAGGAAAGTGGGAAAGGGTGGGTGGGAGATTAGGGGGAGGGAAGGGGGCTTATGTGACTTTTGGGAGTGGGGGACCAGAAAATGGGAAATCATTTGAAATGTAAATAAAAAACATATCGAATAAAATAAAAATGCATCGAAAAGATAAATAAAACACAGTGGGGGAACACAATGGACATCAGATCACTGGCAAATAGCTTGCTTCACATAGATGAGACCATAGATTCAATCACAAGCACTGCCAAAGGGGAGGGGAAATATTCATTTCAGTACAATGAAATGACAAGAGAGAAAATTTTTTAAATTTGAAAATATAGACATTATCATCTATAGTTTGACTCATAATCAAAGGAAATGATGTAGCATGAGGATACACATATGTAGGGAATACAAATAAAGAGTATTAATGACGAACATTTTGTGTCAATAGAAAAATTATTAAGACAAATTTGCAGAACTTATAGAAAACTTGTAAAGGCTTGGGTATGGCTAAGAAAGCTTTATGAAAAAATTCATCTTTTAATACAGATATAATAATTTCCAAATAAATATAAAATTTCAAAATGGAAACAGAAAAGCAAAATACCAGCATCCTTCCTATAATGACCATTTTCATCATCATGACCATTACAACCACCACTGTCACCACCACTAAAACCACCACCACCACCACCACCAACAACAACAACAACAACAACAACACAACCACTACCACCACTAGAGCTGTCATTTCACCCATATATATCAGACTATGTACATAAGACCAATGAAGGTAGTTTTGAATTACAAATTATTAAAGTTGGAAACTATTGGATACAATAAATGGCAAGTACTTTAACTTGAAGTTCAATTTCTCTGGCTCTAATCTATTGTGAATTAGTGTAGAATACTGGCCTGTATAGATGAACTAATCTGAGTTCTGCCGAACAACTGGGTTCAATACTTAGGATGACTTGAATAGTGGTGTAACCATATTTGCATTGTTGAGCCTTCTTAGATGGGTATTGGGAGTAGATTCAAGTTGTTCAATAAAGTAACACTGTTCCCTGGTGTCTCTTTACATTTGATTAAAATTTTTGAGTAAGTATATCTTTGGTTATAGATACAGAAAATCTGAAACTCGGTGTAGAAATCTTTCTCAGAATTTTGGTTTAGATTTGAAAGAATCTCTTTGAAGAAAAAGACAGATGAAGAAATATATTTGGATTATTCTGGACAGTTCATAAGCTAGTCTTTATAATAGAATATAGTCCCTCATTATTTATTTTAAATGCATTGATTTACAGTGTCTTTTAATTAGTCATTGATTTTTATTTATGATTGAAATAAAGTTTACCAAAAAAAGCAAATAGAAACAACAACCAAAACTGGAACACAATAGCAATTTCTTTAAGGAATTTTATACACATTATAAAAGGTTTCTAAATATTCCTGAAGTAAAAATAAACTGATATAAATATCATGATTTGTAACTTTCTGCAGGTGAATATTTGACATATAAGTATACATGTTATAACATATAACATGAATACATATATAGATAAAATGCACAAATATATTGCATTATACACACACACACACACACACACATATATATATATATATATATATATATATATATATTACATATTGCAATATCCCATAAGTGTGACACATTTGTTTGTATTTAGTTCAAGGCAACCACAATAATAGAATAAACAAGGCTTGTTTTACATGGAGATACTGTAAAGAATTCACAAGTTTAAATTTATTCATGTATATGCAAATATTGTTTATTGCAACTCTTTTATTATTTTCTAAATTCTTTGTTTACATTCCAAATGCTTTCCCCTTTCCCAGTTCCCCCCTCCCCATATGTCCCATAAGCCCTCTTCTCTCCACCCATTCTCCAATCACCCCCTTCCTTTTTCTCTGTCCTGGTACTCCCCTACAAGGCTGGATCAAGCCTTTCCAGGATCATGGACCTTATTTCTTCATGGGAGTCATTTGATATGCTAATTTTGTCTTAGGTATTCAGAGCTTCTGGGGTAATTAATATCCACTTATCAGTGATTGCATTCATTGTGTATTCTTTTATAATTGGGTTACCTCACTTAGGATGATATTTTCCAGTTCCAACCATTTGCCTAAAAATTTCATGAATTCATTGTTTTTAATTGCAAAGTAGTATTCCATTGTACCAATATACCACACTTTCTGTATCCATTCCTCCACTGAGGGACATCTGGGTTCTTTTCAGCTTCTGGCTATTAAAAATGAGGCTGCTATGAACAGAATGGAGCATGTGTCCTTATTGCATGCCAGGGAATCCTCTGGTTATATGCCCATGAGAGGTATAGCAGGGTCCTCCTGAACTCCTAAGGTTAGTTTGTATGTATTGGCAATAATTAGTGTCTGAAAACCCTGACTGAGAACTCTATAAAGCCATCCAGAATCTCATCACTTATTAAATGCTTAGAACATCTACTGCACACAAGTGTTAAAAGTTTTGCTGAATTGCCATGACTCTAATAAAAGAGAACAGTTGTCACTGTGCTACATCTTTTTTCCTTTCACTGATAGGAGTTTTTGCTTTGTTTTCTTAAGACCTCAGCACTAAACAACAACAAAAATTTAGAGGTAAGTAAGGAATGGTAAGGATGGAAGAAATATTTCTCCCAAGGGAGGAGAACATCAATTCACTTATCTAATACCAAGTTTTCAGCCTTGAAATTATACATGGAAGAAAAATTGCACAGACTTGGTAGAGTACACTTTGATATTTAGTGGTATATTCAAATCAGCTAACACTGTAATGAAAGAAGTAATATTTTCTATATACTTACTTTTTGCCTTCTAAAATTCAAATCATTTTACAACTTATGAAAATTAATATGTTGTCTTAATCATTAAAGACAATCAAATTCTTGGGCTAAACTCATTGTGTTACCACTACATAAAAACTTCTAAACACTTGTGTCATTAGTAAATGATAAAATTAAATTTAGACAGAGATATTAAAAACATAAAATATAGGTTGGGAAAATAACATATACACATATATATACTTAACATATACAAGTATATATTACATATAATAAACATTTTCCATTGTACATGCAATATCCCATAAGTGTGATAATTCTACAAATTTTTGTCTTAATTTTTACTTCCAATATTACAATTATTTCACATAGATTTATTTTTACAATAGAAAAAAATAGCAAGTAAGACATTTGCAATGAGCAGATCCCCAAAACCAATTAGAATTATTTATCCTGATAGAGAAGCATATATCAACCTTTTTTTGATAGGGTTGGTTCTACAGGGAACAGAATAAGTGTATGTGTACTTAGCATGTAAAACTTGATCTTTTTGAAATATGCAAAGCCATTCAGAAATAAAAGATAGCAGTTACAGTTTTAGCTTCTCCCTTCTTGCCAAAACAGAGATCAGTATGCATAGCTAAACTTGAAAATGTAGTAAGAAACAAAAAATATACAGAATGTTTTAACCTTTTTCATGAAATCTAGCATTTCATGTTTTTAGCAGCTGCTTCTCTACAATGTTACACCTTTAATTAAGCTGAATAAATATATTTGTGTCAAACAGGTATAAAATGAAATAATAGACATGATGGTTAAAGAAGTATCTTGAAAAAAACAGGAATCTCTCAAATTATATCTCAGAAGAAATATACTATTTGCCTGCCTCTCACAAAATCCTTAAATGACTCACAGATTTCCTGTCATTTATCTTATTTAATACTTTGTTTATTGAGTTTAGTATCAATATTACTTGCTTTTATTTAAATCAAGAGACTGGCAAAGCCCCCTTTAAAAAAATAGTAAAGAGAAATAAAGGCCAAGCACTGTTCTGTTTTTTTCTTTCTTTTTTCATTGTTTTATTACTTACATTTCGAATGTTGTCCCCCTTCCTGGTCTCACATCAGCAAAACCCTCCTTCCATGCCCCCCTCTTTGTCTCTAAGAGGGTACTCCCCTTCTTGCCCACAAACTCCACCCTCACCCCTCTAGTACCTCCCCTCCCATTTATGCTGAATTAGGCCTATGCTATGTGGACAAACTCATGTGTACTCTTTGGTTGGTAGTTTAGCCCGTGGGAGCTCTGAGGAGTCTGGTAAGTTGATGCTGTTGTTCTTCCTTTTTTTTATTAGATATTTTCTCTTTAAATTTCAAATGTTATCCCCTTTCTTGGTTTCCCTTCCAAAAACACCCTTTCCCATCCCACCTCCCCCAGCTTACAAACTCACTCACTTCTGCTTCCCTGTACTGGCATTCCCCTACACTAGGGCATCGAGCTGGTTCCTTCACAGGACTAAGGTCCTCTCCTCTCACTGACTTCAAACAGGGCCATCCTCTACTATGTATGTTGGTGGAGCCATGTGTCCCTACCTCTTTGGTTGGTGTTTTATTCCCTGAGAACTCTGGGAGTACTGGTTGGTTCATATTATTATTCCTCCTATGGGGCTGAAAACCTCTTAAGCTACTTGGGTACATGTTAGGGATTTTCCTTTGGGGATTCTGTGATCAGTTCATTGGTTGGCTGTCAATATCCACTTCTGTATTTGCCAGACAATGTCAGAGCCTCTCAGGAGAGAGCTATCTCAAGCTCCTGTCAGCAAGCACATGTTGGCATCCACAATAGTGTATGGGTTTGGTGACTGTATATGGGATGGATCCCCAGACAAAGCAGCCTGTAAATGCCCTTTCCTTCAGTCTTTGCTCCAAACTTTGTCTCTGTATCACCTTGCATGAATATTTTGATTCCCCTTCTAAGGAGGACTGAAGGATCAACACTTTGTTCTTCCTTCTTCTTGAGCTTCATGTGATCTGTGAATTTTATCTTGGGTATTCTGAGTTTCTGGGCTAATAACCACTTATCAGAGAATGCATACCATGGGTGTTCTTTTGAGATTGGGTTACCTCACTTACGATGATGTTTTCAAGTTCCACCCATTTGCCTAAGAATTTCTTGATTTAATTATTTTTAATAGTTGATTAGTACTCCATTGTGGAAATGTACCACATTTTCTGTATCTATTCCTCTGCTGAGGGGAATTCTGGGTTCTGGCTATTATAAATAAGGTTGCTATGAACATACTGGAGCATGTGTACCTATTATGTGTTGGAGCATCTACTGGGTATATGCCTAGGAGTTGCATATCTGGGTCCTCAGGTAGTAGTATTTACAATTTTCTGAGGAACCGCCAGACCGATTTTCAGAGTGGTTGTATCAGCTTGCAATGGAGGAGTGTTCCCTCCACATCCTCACCAGCATCTGCTGTCCACTGAGTTCTTTATCTTAGGCATTCTGACTGGTATGAGGTAGAATCTCATGGTTGTTTTGATTTGCAGTTCCCTGATGACTAAGGATGTTGAACATTTCTGTAGGTGCTTCTCTGAAACTAACAGAAAAGAAAGTGGGGAAGAGCCTTGAGCACATGGGCACAGTGGAAAATTTCCTGAAGAGAACACCAATAGATTATACTCTAAAATCAAAAGTTGACTAATGAGATCTCATAAAATTGCAAAGCTCCTGTAAGGCAAAGGATACTGTCAGTAGTACAAAACAGCAAGGGACAGATCTGGAAAGGATGTTTACAAATCCTACATCCAATAGAGGGCTAATATCCAATATATACAAAGAACTCAAGAAGTTAGACTCCAGAAACAAATAACCCTATTGAAAAATGGGGTAGTCTGGCAGTGGTGGCACATGCCTTTCATCCCAGCACTTGGGAGGCAGAGGCAGGTGCAGTTCTGAGTTTGAAATCTACAGAGTGAGTTCCAGGACAGTCATGGCTATACAGAGAAACCCTGTCTTGAAAAAAACAAAGCCAAACCAAACAACAACAACAAAAAGACAGACGAAAGAAAGAAAGAAAGAAAGAAAGAAAGAAAGAAAGAAAGAAAGAAAGAAAGAAAGAAAGAAAGAAAGAAAGAAAGAAAGAAAATTAGGGTAGGGAGCAAAACAGAGAATTCTCAGCTGAGGAATACAGGATGTCTGCTGAAAAGCACCTAAAGAAAGTGTCATTCTTCATATGGGGTTGCAAATTCCCATCAGCTCCTTTAGTCCTTCCCCTAACACTTCCATTGGAATCCCTGTGCTTAGTCCAATGGTTGGCTGTGAGTATCTGCATATGTCTTAATCAGGTGCTGGCAGAGCCTGGCAGTTATACCAGGCTCCTGTCTGCAAGAGCTTCTTGGCAGCAGTAGTAATGTCAGGATTTTGTGTCTGCTGTTGAGATGTGTCCCAAGTTGGAGAGGTCTCTGCATGAACTTTCCTTCAGTCTTTGCTCCATTTTATGGCCCTGCATTTCCTCTATAGACAAACAATTCGGAGTTAACAATTTTGAGATGGGTGGGTGGCCCCATCCCTCAACTGGAGGCCATGTCTATCTACTGGAGGTGGTCTCCTCATTTTCTTTCTCCCTGCTTATGACTCTTTTGGACTTGTAAATTTAGCAAAGCAATATATTTTGGGAACATTGTGGCAGTCTACTGTGGTTTTACAAATGTTTGATATGGTTTTACAAAGTCTTCTAAGCTCAGTTTAATTTGTCTAAGGTAGAAGATCATTGTAGAACAGCATCTATCACTAGGTTTCTTGTAGCATGTAGCATGAGTTACATCTACAATTGGAAAAGCTTGTACTGAGCATTGAGAGTTTTCTTAGGCTTGTAAATATTAAAACATGTTTAGTTGAGTGTGGATGAAAAGAGTACAAATAAACTCTCCAATTCAAACTAGAAAAATATGAAATATATGAAATAATGCTTAGTTGATAGATATCTCATTAGAAAAATTTCACTTGTTCACTTTTGTTCAATAATTACTAATTGGTAATGTGTTGATATATAAATATTGATGGAATTTACTAATTTAAATTTTGAATCCATGATTATATATTTTCTCACCAATATTCCAGTCCTTATCTGTCATGAACCTTTAAGGATAATTAAAAGATCTAAGATGATTTCCACAATCCTATGTGGAAGACACCGATTTGGCTTAGTTAGAAGACTTTTGAAAAATGATACCTTAGATGAACAATACATTTTCTTATTTGTTATTCTCTCTCACTACTTTAAGTTACTGGCCAATTGATTCATAATTGTTTCATCTTGTTTTCAATGATTAATTGAAAAACAGGCCACCAGCTAAACACTGTGTTATTTTCAGCAAAACGTTCTGATACAGGAGCTTTCTTAACTCACGAGTACTCTTATCTATTTTAAAATGTATGAACAATACTAACATTTTATCTTAAGCCAGAAACAGAGTATAAGCATTTATGTATATAAAGTATTGCAGATTAAGAAATATTACCTGTTTATTTTAGAGATGCATTAATTTCCACTTTTTTCAGTATAAAACATGCTGATGAATAAGTTCATTATCTTTGGCAAGATACATTTAATGACTTCATTATTGATTTTTAGTATTACAAGTGTAAACCAAATTGTTTATATTTTATACCACTATTTGCTGAATTACATACATAATTAGTTTCTATGTCACAATTCAGCTTTCAAAGATAATTTCAAATAGACATTATCACTTTATTATTTTACAGAATATTTATGATTAAGATATTTCCAGTACATTATTTTCATAATAATTATAAAGCTTTGTATTTAGTATTTTCTAATTGCCAGTGAAAATTTTCCTGTTTTAATTCATAATACCAGGACAATTGTGTTGAAAAATAGCTTGATATGATTAAAACTATTTGTAGGTTACTTTATTAATTTACTTTAATATTTATATATTATATTTTTATTTGTATATGATATTACAATCAATTAACCATCATTTCAGATTTTTGTAGCTTTAGTTGAAGAGTTTAATTGTACTTTTGTCATAAATGATCAACTACAAGGTTTTTTTGGTTTTTGTATGTATAAGCACTGAGAAATCTTTCATTGCTGAGTACAAACTGCTCCATTGCCACTTGTAAATTTAACTCTTGTTTTGTAACAGCATCTACAAAACTAGTGATAGATGCTGTACCAGGATGATCATCTCCCTTAGACAAATTAGTACTTGTCGTAACGTCACCTCACTCCAGTAAGAATTGCTGTAATCCAGACATCTGACAATATAATCTGTAGAGTTTGTGGAGAGTCAGTATTTCTTATTTACTCTCGATGGTATGCCATTTAATATAGTCATTATGGAAATATACTTGGAGATTTTTACAAAAGTAAAATGAGAACTAGAATATAATGCAGGTATTTCATTCCAGAGATTAAACCCAGGAAATTCCACATCGATTCTACATCATTGATAATTTTACTCTTGCATTTATCCCAGTTAGTGAATATAGCTCCAAAGTTGTTGAATATAGTTGTCCAAAAACAGATGACTGCGTATTGAAAATATTTAGTGTGTATGTGTGTGTGTGTGTGTGTGTGTGTGTGTGTGTGAGAGAGAGAGAGAGAGAGAGAGAGAGAGAGAGAGAGAGAGAGAGGAAACTACTCAACTCTAAATAAAAATGAAAATACAAAAGTGTGCAGCACTTTATGATGTATAATAGTAATGGACTTATATATATTTATAGTAGTAATGGTGTTACACAATCTCAGAAAATGAAAATAGCATAATATTTCTCATGTATTTATATAAGCCCAAGTTTTCTGTGTGTGGGCAGACACATGTGCATGTGTGTGTATAATCAAATGTACTCATGAATATCTAGAATCCATGTGATGAGAAACAGCTATCAAGTCCTGAAAGTCGTTCTCTGACTTCGACATGTGTACTATAGCATGTTCATGTGTGTACATACATATACATGCAGACAATAGATGAAAATAAAAAAAGCATGACAAAAAGATAACGGAGAAACCTATTCTGATGTAAATGTCTGTCCTGGACATCTGCCTACACCTTTTCCCATATTTAAACATGTTATTTCCCTTCTTAATTTAGTGTGGTGCCTTTGGAAGGAGTTGTAAATACTTCCATTTAGCAAGGGAAGCCCTTTCAGGAGGTACAATGCTCCTGATTGGACTAACCACTAAAGATTACACCAAGTTATTTTCGGTTACTCTCATCACTTTCAATACTACACTGCGCTTAATTAAAATACAAATTTCTAAACTTGTGGTAAAAAAATTCTTCACTTTCCTCTTATCCTTATCATAAATACTAAGGGCCAAAACTATTTGTGTGTGCAGTGTCTGTGGAAAACAGAGTATGCACTTCTGAAGAAAGGTGCATATGGAGGTGACATGAGAACAAATTGTACCCGTGATGGAATATACCCTTAGTATTATAAATGCCATCACAGAGAAACCTGCAAATTCAGATTATTAGTGTACTGTTCAAATACCAAGAAAGTGAAATCAAACTTGATATCCATTTACAAACTAAAATATCTTGTTAGGTAAGGTAACAAGGGAACAGAGGACAAACATCACATTCTTTCTTCTATGAGAATAGATTCAGTTTTATAAAAACATATAAATATGAGTTTCTTTGTGTAAATGATCACCTAGGAAGTAAGAAACAAACACATGGGAACTGGATGAGACTTTGAGAGCCAGATGTGTGGAAGATAATAGAATTCATGCGGTATAAACATTGAAAGGGTAATACTATATGTCGAAAGGAAAAGCCCTAAGTGGTAGAGAAAGGAAATGAAGAGGTAGCAGAAGGGGGATGCAAAACCAACTATGTTCAAATACTTTTCTTGGGTTGTGAGTCTTAGTCCCAAACCAAGAAAATGGACCAATGAGTGATCACATTTATCAAGCAGTACTCAGAAGCAGGAGTAAAATACATCATGTGCTAACGACAGACAGGACTTTATGAAAAGACTTGAAGACAAAACTGGTAGCTGATAAGCCCAGGGCATATAGGATTTGCAGGTAAGCATTGAATCATTAGAAAACATAAAAGAAGGAAAGCACTTGAGACCATCCCATGGGCAAGCACCAATTCCTGAAACTCTAGTAATGAAACTGTGTTATATTTGCATACAGAACTCTAGTATGGCTGTACTTTGAGAGGCTTCCCCCAACAGCTGATTCAGACAGATACAGTCACCAACAGCCAAAGAGGGAATAATGCTTGGGGACTCTAATGGAAGGATTGGAGAAATGATTACCGCCAAGAGGGGATATGAACTCCACAGGAAGAACAAGAGTTAACTAACTTTCACTTTTGTGACTCTCGATGAAACCACCAACCAAAGGACGTATACTGACTGGACCTAAACCTCCCCATACATACATAGCAGATGTGCATGTTGATCTTCATGTGGGTCCCAAACAATGGAGCCGGAGCTATCCCAAAAGCTATTTCCTGTATTCGGGCTGTATTCTTCTATCTGGACTGTCTTATCTGGCATCAGTGGGATAAAATATACCTTGCCTCGCCACACTGATGTGCCAGGGTTGGGGAATACATAAAAGGGCCCCACCTGCTCAGAGAAGAAGGGGAGGAGACATAGGGAAATGATTGTGGATGGGGGTGACAGAGAGGGTGCAGTGAGTGGAGAGTCAAGTTAATAAGTAATAAATAAATAAGAAAACAAAAGAAACTGTCTTCACAAACTAAAAACACAAAACCCCCTCCCCCTCCCAAATACTTCTATCACCAGATAGATTGAATCAGGTTAAAAGGGACACGGATAACAGAATAGGCATTGTCAGGAAGCAACAAAATCATGAAGATTACAGTCTACATTAGCGTAATGACTTCCACGCTCCCACTTATTCCTCACAGTACATTACATTCTCCCTGCTTAGGATATTCCCCCAGGAATATCTTCTCTCAGTAGGCCTCACCATAAACTGCAGGGCAGCCTATGAACCCAAGGCTCTTCTCTCAGTCATTGGTCCCGATCGTATGCACCACAGACACATGAAGTAGGCTAATGAGTTAAAACACATCAACTCCTGCCTCGGTAGCAGCTTCATGTGGATTTATTCTCAGAAGAATGTGTTGAAGAAAGGCATTCTATTAGCATTTGTAATAACCTCTCAAGTCTTATCGTTTAGTAGTTCATCTTGGAAATGACTTTTCTCACTCAGATTTAAAAGAAAAAAATACAAGAATGAAAGAAGAAAGCATTTGATTTTAATCATTCCCTTAGCAGCGTTATTAAAGGTAAGCATTCTCTCGCAGTGGCATTAAGATCCACATATTCTCCTTATCTTATTTAAGCAATTTACTACAAAATTGGCTTAGCAGGCATTTTCAAGCACCACTTTTGTGAAATTTAAATATAGCCCAAATAAGCTCCCTCACCGAATTCCATAACAAACAATACTTTATATTCTTCTGGATCTAATACACTATTTATGAATCACTGTTTTCAGTACAGTGACAGACAGGAATTAACAAAGGACGATTCCCCGAGAGTTAAAAGGAAGCTTTATATTGCTTTTTTCACATCTCAGCCTTCAGACCTCATTCTTACTGTTTCCATTTGCTGTTTCTCTCGTTCCCTCTCTCCTGCCTTCGTTCATGCTTCTCTGATCAAGCCTCATCAGGATTTACCGAAGTCCACAGCCTGCCTTTATTATGTCACTCCACTCTAGCTTTGATAAACAATATAGAATATTTCTAGTTAATGGTAATTCTGAATGTTATCCTGGGCATATTTCATGCATCTTCATGTACCCTCCAACTTTCCAGACAGTATTATAGTATATTCATAAGAGTAAATTTAGCTAAAGATAGCAACTTGTGTTCGAAACTAACTAAATAAGTAAATTCAACTGTGTAAATTAAAAGAAGCAGTGATATGTAAAGTTTACAAGATTCTAATTCTCAGAGCATACGCTATTGGTGTTCTGTTCAGAAATTTTCTCCCTGTACCAATGTCCTCAAGGGTCTTCCCCAGTTTCTTTTCTATTAGCTTCAGTGTCTGGCTTTATGTGGAGGTCCTTGATCCATTTGGATTTGAGCTTAGTACAAGGAGACAAGGATGGATCAATTCGCATTCTTCTGCATGCTGACCTCCAGTTGAACCAGCACCATTTGTTGAAAAGGCTATCTTTTTTCCATTGAATGTTTTCAGCCCCTTTGTCGAGGATCAAGTGGCCATAGGTGTGTGGGTTCATTTCTGGATCTTCAATCCTGTTCCATTGATCCTCCTGCCTGTCACTGTGCCAATACCATGCAGTTTTTAACACTATTGCTCTGTAGTATTGCTTGAGGTCAGGGATACTGATTCCCCCAGAATTTCTTTTGTTGCTGAGAATAGTTTTAGCTATCCTGGGTTTTTTGTTATTCCAGATGAATTTGTTAATTTCTCTTTCTAACTCTGTGAAGAATTGAGTTGGGATTTTGATGGGTATTGCATTGAATCTGTATATTGCTTTTGGCAAAATGGCCATTTTAACTATATTGAATCTGCCGATCCATGAGCTTGGGAGGTTTTCCCATTTTTTTGAGGTCTTCTTCCATTTCCTTCTTCAGAGTCTTGAAGTTCTTGTCATACAGATCTTTCACATGTTTGGTAAGAGTCACCCCCAAGATACTTTATACTGTTTGTGGCTATTGTGAAGGGGGTCATTTCCCTAATTTCTTTCTCAGCCTGCTTATCCTTTGAGTACAGGAAGGCCACTGATTTGCTTGTGTTGATTTTATAACCTGCCACTTTGCTGAAGTTGTTTATCAGCTGTAGGAGCTCTCTAGTGGAGTTTTTTGGGACACTTAGGTAGACTATCATGTCATCTGCAAATAATGATAGTTTGACTTCTTCCTTTCCAATTTCTATCCCTTTGACCTCCTTATGTTGTCGAATTGCCCGAGCTAGTACCTCAAGTACAATATTGAAAAGATAAGGAGAGAGGGGGCAGCCCTGTCTAGTCCCTGATTTTAGTGGGATTGCTTCAAGTTTCTCTCCATTTAGTTTGATGCTGGCTACCGGTTTGCTGTATATTGCTTTTACTATGTTTAGGTATGGGCCTTGAATTCCTGTTCTTTCCAAGACTTTAAGCATGAAAGGATGTTGAATTTTGTCAAATGCTTTTTCAGCAAGAATTGACAAATGGGACCTCATAAAATTACAAAGTTTCTGTACGGCAAAGGACACCATCAAAAGGACAAATTGGCAACCAACAAATTGGGAAAAGATCTTCACCAATCCTACATCAGATAGAGGCCTAATATCCAATATATATAAAGAACTCAAGAAGTTAGACTCCAGAAAACCAAACAACCCTATTAAAAAATGGGGTACAGAGTTAAACAAAGAGTTCTCACCTGAAGAACTTTGATGGCGAAGAAGCATCTTAAAAAATGCTCAACTTCATTAGTCATTAGGGAAATGCAAATCAAAACAACCCTGAGATTTCACCTTACACCAGTCAGAATGGCTAAGATTAAAAATTCAGGCGATAGCAGGTGTTGGAGAGGGTGTGGAGAAAAAGGAACACTCCTCCACTGCTGGTGGGGTTGCAAATTGGTACAACCACTCTGGAAAGCAATCTGGCGGTTCCTCCGAAAACTGGGCACCTCACTTCCAGAAGATCCTGCTATATCACTCCTGGGCATATACCCAGAGGATTCCCCACCATGTAATAAGGATACATGCTCTACTATGTTCATAGCAGCCCTATTTATAATTGCCAGATGCTGGAAAGAACCCAGGTATCCCTCAACAGAAGAGTGGATGCAAAAAATGTGGTATATCTACACAATGGAGTACTATTCAGCCATTAGAAACAATGAATTCATGAAATTCTTAGGCAAATGGATGGAGCTAGAAAACATCATACTAAGTGAGGTAACCCAGACTCAAAAGGTGACTCATGGTATGCACTCACTAATAAGTGGATATTAACCTAGAAAACTGGAATACCCCAAACATAACCCATACATCAAATGAGATACAAGAAGAAAGGAGGAGTGGCCCCTTGTTCTGGAAAGACTCAGTGAAGCAGTATAGGGCAAAACCAGAACGGGGAAGTGGGAAGGGGTGGGTGGAAGGACAGGGGGAGATAAGGGGGCTTATAGGACTTTTGGGGAGTGGGGGGCTAGAAAAGGGGAAATCATTTGAAATGTAAATAAAAAATTTATTGAATAAAAAATAAAAAAATAAATAAATAAAAAAGATTCTAATTCTCAATATTGACAGACTTTCATTTCACGCAGACTGCTATAGGGCATAGAGAAGGGTTCGCAAACTTATTTGTTGGTTATTTAGATTTCTTCATTGATAAAGTTCTTATATATCTGCTTGTTTTATTTTCCAACATCATTTATTTTATCAGTTCTTTTAAAAATTTATGTATTCTTTAGTTTCTGGTAATAATATATATAAATGTTTTGCTGGGCTCTATGTTTATAATAGATAAAAATTTGATTTTACAATGCTTTTGTTGTATTTTATAGAAATATTTCTTTGATACTTGTAATCTGTTCTTTACCTTTAAACTCAGGTTTTAGTCACTCTAGCATAATTTTAAGTGTATAATATGCTTGTTTACTTTCAACATTCACATGCTAATGCTGAAAATTCAGAATTAGCTAATAAATTTGAAGGGCTATACATGTCCACCTGTGCATTCATCTAATGTACTATACTTCTCCTCTTGTTACATTTTCAAATCCTGCCTTAAAAACATACTGAATTCTGTAAGTTCAAATAGATTCCATGTTTTATGCTTTTGCATGTCTGTTTTGATTAACATTTTGAAAATCGTTAATTTGATAAAAATCCTCAAGATTGATGATATAGTAAATAAGTAGTAAAATAAGAAATTTTGTTTATTTTAAAATAAAATTTATGAATCTGAAAAGTAAATAACTTAGATCGAAAACTGTTTATTACAAATCTCTTTTTCTTAGCTTAATAATTCAGTATCTACTAAGATTTGGAGTGAACGTGATATTATTTGGCTATTTTTCTCTAACTTATGAATTAAATAACAGACCAAAAGAAAGTTCAGTTGTAATTTTGCGTTTTGTGTACATTGCTGTTCCACCAAATATCAAGGAATATGATGAATTGGATGAGGATATGACTTGAGACCTGTGGAATTCTCCCATAGCATACACATAGCACATGTTTCTTGGACTTTAAACTTTCATACTATGCACATTTCTTCTTGTTAAAAAATAATTTGAATCCCTTAGGAGAGTATTCCAAGATTCTTCCACAAAGAGAATATGGTGAAAATAAGGAAGGCTGAGTTTTTCTAAATCTACCTGAATACAGTATGTCTGTACATACAGAGCAATTATCTTGAGCAATCAAGAAAAATTCATGTACAAGTCTGATTATAGATAACATTTGTTCATTCACTGTCTCCTTCTGGAAATAGAATGTTATTTCATTTCACATATGCACTAAGATGGAACAGAAAGAAAGAAGATGAACATTTTAAATGCACAAAGTTTTAGAGTATATAGATGGTATATTTTTCTTCAACAAGTAAAACCTGGAGATCAAAATCTGCAATGGTTATTTGAGTGGGAGTAAATCACATAACAAAAAAGCAATTAGACAAATGTTAAGCTGATTTTTTTATTGTGTGTCAATAGGAGAATTGTGTGGGGGTGTAAATATAAAATTTTCAAAATGCAAGTCAAATTGTATTTTTCTAATACCTACAGGCAAGTGGTAACTGCCAAAGGTATACTGTAATCTATGGAAAATTATGTGCAATATGTTCAGCTGCTTTTGCAAATTACTAAAACATGATCAATAATAAGACTCCTGGGATGGAGATAGTCCTTGCACTATGATAAAGGAACTTTACCTCAAAACAATTGCTGTGTTCTCTGCTACAGGCAGAAATGGAACCAAGTGTTTCAGAGGTCATTGCTTTTGCATTGTGTAGCAGATGTCCCTAATGAGTAGAAAGCATTCATCTGTGATTCCCTTCAAGAGCCTCCACTTTTTTTATAAGGTGGTGGCATTTATTTTCTCTTCACTTGAATAAAAATCCTCACAATTGATATACCCTTCCATGTTCCTCTGTGCTTCCTTGGGTATGGATTTCCCAGTGTCACTTCCAATTGAATGCCATAGGGTACAACATAATTTTTTTGAAATTACCAATTTTAAACTGAGGGCTTTGGAATTAATAATAGCTGTTACATACACTGGGCATTTGTTTCTCCTCTTTTTTCAATTAAATTGAACCATTTTTATAGAAAGATAACATTGTCTATTACATGTTGAAAAATAGCATCACTTCAATATTTAACTACAGTGCCCTATAGTACATACTAGTAAAAGCACCTACTGAGATGTGAAAAAAGATAGAGCAACAAGGGAATACTGGGGACATGATTTGAGAGTGAGGTTCCTCATCTTAAAACCCATCTGAAAGCTTTCTTAAGCACTAAAGCAAAGCAATTCCAGCACCATCAGCAACTGATACAGCCTTTCTCCATTTCTACCTGAAACTAGCAATTTTCTAGGACTCTCACTAGAAACTTTTTTTTTCTTTCCAGGCAAAGAACAAACTATTAAAGCCTGGTGTCTTTCAATTTTATCTCATCGAATTATAATTCCATCAAAGGCAACTTTAGAGACATTTTACCTATCTATTATACATCAAAGACAAAAAGGGTAAAAAATAAGGGATCTTACTAATCCATTGAGGTGAAACTTGTTCCACCAAAATGGCATATATAGCTACTGCGAAGACAACACAAACACTCTGGTTATCTTTTATATATTGGTACTTTAAGAGAACCCCATATTCATTATCTCTTTATCTTTTTTTCTACTTGAGTGCCTCTCTTTATCCAATACTTGTACATAAACCTTATTAAAACTTTTTTATTAAAACTTCAGTTCTGCTTCAACTTGGTTAAGATTCAAATTATTTTATATGTAAAAGCAAAGCATTCTGGTTTGGGAAGACTCTCTGCACTCTACTTGACCAGTGATCAATATGGGGGTAAATGTAATCTCATAGGTTAGAAAGGGTTTGTGCAAAGACATGTGCTGTTATTTCCCTCATGACTATACATACTTTCTAATGTCCATAGTTTATGGGAATTTGTTTGTTTTTCATTTCTATCAATAGATGTTTGGTGATATTGTGGGTAGAGATGAGAACTTCAATCTGAGAACAGCTCTTCAATGGAACTAGCTTCCTATAACAAGAACAGCATATGGGATTTATATGCTATCAACCAACCAAAACTTTATGATGCTTACTTTACTATACGTTGTTAGTTACTTAGCCTCATTATTAAGAAATTTTGTCTCTAGAAAAACAGAGCCAATAGCATGTATGTTGTTATTGGATTATAATTTCTATGGTTATATAAGCTCTTTCTGTTATAAGCAGGAAAAACAGAAATATGAATGGTGTAACTGAAAAAAAAACAAGGCCCTGGGATGAGGAAAGTAACAATAAAGGCACAAAAATTGAATATCTCAGCTTAAGAACAGAGAGCATTCATCACCTTTTTATCTTCTGGCTTTTTTTGATCACTCACTGGATCAAGGATACTCCTATCCATTGTCAAGAAAAATGTTACCAAACTTCCAGTGAAAACAAGCATTTTCCCAATAAACTTTATCGCAGACATGCTTAAGATGATTCAGTGTTTCCCATCTAACATCTAGATTTCTTACATTCAGGGAAGCTAAGGAATCCAATTTAACAAGTAGGAAACTGAGTGACTTTACAACATAGCTATACTATAGAAAATTCATATATAACAAATGACTCCGGAATTTTTGTAATAAAACTACTAAAACAGTGGCTGAGAAAGAAAGTAGCATGGAAGACCATGAAAGAAATATAAGTATCAGCCACAGCCATGTGTCCTGAAATTAAATAATAACAATATATTAGCAGTTCATCTGTATTCCTATCTATTGTTTATCCCCCGTGATTATTTCCCAATGAAGTATTATGATTATTTCCCTCATTGCCATATTATGCATAGCAATGTCTATAATTATTTTCCAATAATAATTGTCTATAAATAGCATTTTGGTTAGAATTTTTATCAAAAATAGAGAATGGACATACTGGGAGAGGATTGCTGATTGACAGCAAGATTGATATGTGTAATGATGTAAGCAGTCTTGCTTAAATCTTGTTTTTATAAAACTGCTAGTTAATACACTCGTCAGTTATGCTTAAAGTTTGAATTCTTTGTTAAAATCAATGCCATGTTTATAACCAAGGAAATCTTAGGTTTTTTAAGTAATGTGCTCATGATAGACAGAAAATTTCTGACAGAAGTAAGAATTTATGGAAATTCAATTCTGCATTTTCCATATATCCATAGCTTTCAAGAAAATTGTGACCTTATATGCACTGTTAAAGAGGCAATAGCTAAATTCTAGGTGAGTGGAGTATTATCTGGATTTTTTTGTTCTTAGTTTTGAGGATACAAGGTTAAAATAAAATCTTAGTCACAGACACAAGAGTTTAACATCTACCTAGTATTGCTGTCTTGCAAATATATCAATTTGTTTTTTCCTCTTGTTGATATTCCACTGCTACATAGCATGTATGGTGTTGTACATGTTTGTAATACACAAGTATAGGCATGCATATATTCACATATAATTATATAAATATATGTTCAGCAGTTCACTAGGAGATCTAAGTACATAGAATTTTGCACTTTACAATAGCATTCCTACTAATAAATGTATTAATAAATGTTACATAAAATGTATTATAAAAATGTTTTAATTTCTTTTGAGTAACATTTACATATCTCTGTGTATGTCTATATCTGTAACAGTGAAGGTGACTATAGAGGTCACAAGAATGTGTTGTCCTTCCTGGATGGGGAGTTATAATTGGTTGTTAGAGTTGATATATCAAACCAAACATAGATTTTCTGCAATAACAGCAAGGATTGTAAGCCTCATGCATGCCTCATGAAATATCTGTTAGAAGTTAAGAAATAAAATGATTCTGTAAATATGACACATACATATATAAATAGTTTTAAGATACTGAAAATATTTTTCATTATTTTGAAGCTAACCTGGGTTATGTCGTGAGTACAAGGGCAGTCTGGAATCCATGTGTGAGTTACAGCCACAACAACAACAACAAAAATAGTAGCCAATACCAAAAGGAAAACAGATCTAAAAACAACAACATCAATAATGCAATCATGGATTTTAATGCTGGCTAGCATTCATTAGCAGAGGCAAGATTTATTATCTTGTCTGAATCCCCTAATTACTAATGGAAATATATGAATGAGTTGCTCTTAGGACAATAGGCATCAGCCTTGAAGGATAGTAGTGCTGATAAACAGCAAAGAATATAAATCCTGTAATTTATCCAGTCTATGGCATGATGCTTTCTGGGCTATAACTTAGGATTCAGTCAACAGGAACTCAAGTATAGCCAGAAAATATTCCTTACTTGAGGACACAGAGATAACTATCTAGACAGAATTAAAGACTCTGCAGTGAAAGATCAGATAAAAGACCGCTGTTCAGGTGAAGAAATATATATTTCAACTGATAAATCCACCAGGATTCAATTAAATACTGATAAGTACATGCATGATGAAAATACACACAGGGTTTTAGAAATAACTCCAAAGAAGTTTAGTAACAAACTGGAATTTACAAAGGGTCACAAAATCTGACTGTTATCATTAACTAAAATAGTGACTTAATAATAATTCATGAGGCATAAAACAATGTACTTAAGAGAAATGACTTTCTCCTTCTGCTCCAGAAATCATTAAAATAATTGAAAAGTATGAAATTATTTTCAAGACCCAACATCATCTGCAATAAAGGTCAGGGATATGCATAAAACTGTATTTGTCACTTGCTATCTACATGTGTAAAATTATAATTTGAATTAAATTTGCCTTGGACATCGAATCATGTACAGGGCTTGTACAAAAATTGGGTGGTGAGACATCATGGTGGGATAGAGAGATGGTGTGGTGAGACAGGGAGACAGTAAATTTAGACAACAAGATGAGGCACTGGGACAGGGAGGTTCTGCAGTGGGAAATTCTGGGGAGGAACTAGAAGATGCTATGCTGGGAAAGTGGGACAGGGAGATGGTAAGGCATGTGAGGTAAATTCCATGTTATCATTGAATAGAGAGTTGGTCAGTTTCCATATGCATTTGAAGTTTTCTGTTGTTTTTGTTATTATTGTAGACTAGCCTTAGTCTGTGGTGATCTGATAGAATGCATGGGAGTATTTCAATCTTGTTGCATTTGTTGAGGCTTGTTTTGTGGCCACTATATTGTCAATTTTTGGAGAAGGTATCACTTCTTCAGAACGGAAAAATGCATTCTGAAATCAAGTATCTAAAGACAAGAGTACATCATGAAAAATATGCCATTATTTGGAAATTCATTTAATTTAATAGAACATCAAATCTTAGTAACACAGGACAATGTGGAGCATTAGCTGTTCTTATTGTCATTGGTAAGGGATTATTTGGAATATTTCTTGCTGATGTGCATTCATTAGTCCAATGCCTGTCCCCTTATCACATGATCTACACATCCTGCAAGGCTGAGATCTAGAGAAGTCTCTAGAAATGCCTTGTCTACAGTCCCTTTTCAAATGATATCAGCTCTCACAAGGACATTTTGATATGAAGGATTATTGCCCATTGCTTGTCCAATTAGATAGTCATTACAGTCAACATCAGCAGTAATTGTAACCTATTCATCTGTGGGTGTCGCTTGAGCTTTTAAAGGTATAAGAACATTTTTATGCACTTTATTTGCAATTTAAGAGCTAAAGTTCTAATTAATACCTGTCTCTCATTAGGATCTAATATTGCCCTGTCTATAATGGATGTTAATCTATGTAAGAAGTAAGTAAAATTTCTGGGCCTTTACAAAAACTTTGTGAATAACATAGATCTTTTTTCTTGTTCTCCTACTTTACCCTACACTCTTAATGCTACTGAAGAACCCTGTATAGTAATAGAGTAATCAAGTTGCATCTGCTGTCTTAAATTAGCAAACTGACTTTCACCTAACAATTGGCCTTCTGTGATATTAACACTCTTATACCGATCATATTTTCCATATCAGCAGATGCTTTTTTGCCTCCATGTAGACCATTGTAATGAAGAAGGGATTCAAGTACAACTGCTACTAGTTCTTTCCAGTCCTGGGGGATTATCCTGTTTTGGGTGACACAGGTGTTTAACATCTGTCTCATAAAGAATGAGTGCATCCCATCAGTAACTATTGATTATTTAAAATGTTTGAGGTCTTGTATTATAACAGGATTCCAAACTAGTCATTTATTTTGTGAATTTTTACCATTTTCTGGCATTTGCTTCTGGGTAACTTGGATGTTAGTGAGGATGGTCACCTTTCCTCAATTTTATTAAGAGTTGGTACTATAGGTTCAATGGGCTAATACTCTGTTAGGTATTATGGGTTCATAATTCAGAACTTACTGTTCTCTAACTTCCTCTTTTTTTGTCTCACAAGTCTTTGTATGATCAAAGTTACTTTTTAATGTTGTACAACTTTTTTTGGAGAAGAAGCATGTAAAGATACCAATTGAAAATAGGAAAAGTTTTACTCCATTAATCATAATTGTAATAAGTACTGCAATGGCTTTTGAAAATAAAGGTCCAATCCCAAATCCTACCCTTGGACTTAAGGAATCTAACATGGAATTTCCCATTTTTTAATGCAAAAAACAATCTGTCTATATTACTAAAATTGTCTTTTGAGGTGGCTTAGTGTAAACCACTGTCTCAGAGACTACTAGCATTGGGATAAAGGATCATGTTGATTCCAAGTCTCTAGGTCTGTCTGGGCATCTAACCAAACTTAAAGAACTCATGCTTTCTCTAGACATGATCCCAAGTGAATTACTTCTCTACCATTTTCTGTCAGATGTCACCAGTCCTCAGCTGCGTTTCTTTTTTTTTTTTAATTTTTATTTTCTAAATTCTTTGTTTACATTCCAAATGATTTCCCTTTTCCCAGTTCCCCCCTCCCCATAAGTCCAATAAACTTTCTTCTCTCCACTCATTCTCCAGCCACGTTTCTGTCAGCTGTCCTCTGCTTTCTGTAATACTGCTGAGATTTTTTTCTTTTCCAATCATATTGGGTGCCAGATTTACAGGGAAGAGGGTTTATGAGACCAATGGGGAGGGGGGAACCGGGAAAGGGAAAAGTGTTCGGAATGTAAACAAAGAATATAGAAAATTAAAAAAAAAAGTAAATTTTAATTGCTTAAGGCAATTGCCTTAGAGGCTCATTTTCTCTCTCTGGTAACCTAGGCCTAGACCTGGAATCTTCTAGACTTTGTACAATCCAGTCTAGACCTATGATATTTTCAACCTCTGAGACTTACTTTTGAAAATACTTTGCCTTACAGAAACTTTGTAGTTTTATGAGGTCCCATTTGTCAATTCTTGATCTTAGAGCATAAGCTATTGGTGTTCTATTCAGGAACTTTTCCCCTGTGCCCATGTCCTCCAGGGTCTTCCCCAGTTTCTTTTCGATTAGTTTCAGTGTGTCAGGTTTTATGTGGAGGTCCTTGATCCATTTGGAGTTGAGCTTGGTACAAGGAGATAAGAATGGATCGATGTGCATTCTTCTGCATGCTGACCTCCAATTGAACCAGCACCATTTGTTAAAAAGACTATCTTTTTTCCACTGGATGCTTTCAGCTCCTTTGTCGAAGACCAAGTGACCATAGGTGTGTTGGTTCATTTCTGGGTCTTCAATCCTATTCCATTGATCTGCTTGCCTGATATTGTACCAATACCATGCAGTTTTTATCACTATTGCTCTCATAGCATCCCTATTTGTAGTAGCCAGAAGCTGGAAAGAACCTAGGTGTCCTTCAACGGAGGAATGGATACAAAAAATGTGGTATTTTTACACAATGGAGTACTATTCAGCCATTAGAAACAATGAATTCATGAAATTCTTAGACAAATGGATGGAGCTGGAGAACACTAAGTGAGGTAACCCAGTCTCAAAAGATCAATCATGGTATGCACTCACTGATAAATGGATATTAGCCTAGAAACTTTGAATACCCAGGACATAATCCGCAAATTAAATGATGTCCAAAAAGAATGGAGGAGTGGCCCCTGGTTCTGGAAAGACTCAATGCAAGAGTATAGGGGAATTCCAGAACAGGGAAATGGGAAGGGGTGGATGGAAGAACAGGGGGACGGAAGAGGGCTTATGGGACTTGAGGGGAGTGGGGACCCAGAAAAGGGGAAATCATTTGAAATGTAAATAAAATATGTCAATAAAAAAAAGAAAATACTTATACATTTTAGCTCTTTCTGAACTCTGACTAGCTGGTTCAAAACAGCTGTTCTATCTCAAACTCCTCCCCAAGCTGACTGATTCAAATTGGCTTCTTTTGGTTTCATATCTAATTTTACTGCTTGGCTGCAAACTAAGTCTGACAATCTCTTCAACCTGTCTTTGTAAAACTATTCAGATAAAACTACTCTCTCTCTCTCTCTCTCTCTCTCTCTCTCTCTCTCTCTCTCTCTCTCTCTCTCTCTCTCCTCTTTTAAATCTCATCTCTTTCCTGTGTTGTTATCATGAGACTTGGTTGTATAATATCTCTTATTCTGTCCAATCCTTATCTCATTCATTACTTTGAACCTCAATTACCATCAATTTCCAGGACTTCTAACATAGCTGCTTCCTTCTCCAAACTAACTTTACTTTAAAGGTGTATAATGGTATATATAAAGTGTGTGTATGCATTCCACCCAGATTACACAGATTTAGGGCTTTTTTATGTGATTCCTTGCCAGAGCAGTCATGGTAATAGAGTAATAAATTTATTGCTCATTATTCATTTATTTCATCATACAAATCACCCAATCTTTCCTCTTTAATTTCTAGCAAATTAAAAATAATATGATTTTGAAAATGTTCAGGCATATAAATACATGAAAATTATATACATATATGTTTATATATATATATATATATATATATAGACACACACACACATATATGTGTGTGTGTGTGTGTGTGTGTGTGTGTGTGTGTGTGTGTATACATACAAACACAAATCAAGCCTCAAATAGGGGCATAATTTTACTTTTTCTTCTTTGACACCTTTAGCGACAGTAAAAGTATAAACAGCTACCCAACTAATGTAGAAACTTTGGCATAAGAATATGGATGAATCCTTAAAATAGTTTAATCACCCCTGCCAATTTACCATACAGTTTCAGCATGCTACTTCTTAGGATTACAAAGGAATGATCTCTTCTATGTATGGATTGCAGTGTTTTATAAGCTGAATTCTTTATCAGCAATGATTTCAAATGCTATTACTTTTCTAAATCTGACCAATTCTTGATAAAGTCTTCAAAAATGAATTAGTAAATATTAAAATCACTATCAGTGTTTTGTTTGACCTTCTGGTACTATTTTACAAGTTATAATCTATCACCCAACTGATTATAGGCACTACTGTTTTTAAGCCCTTTTACATTGAATTCTGAGCTTTCTTCAAATTTGACAATATCTTACAAGAAATAAACAGTGTGTATATTAATATTATTTCATTGAGCTTTTCACTATCTTTACTGATCTGCCTCAATTCTGCTTAGGCTATTTCCATTCATATATAGCTAGAATTACCAATTTTCATACTGTTTTTCACTCTGTGTTTTCTTTTTCTTTACTGATTTTTTAAAATTTTCCATATTCTTTGTTTACATTCCAAATGATTTCCCCTTTCCTGGTTCGCCCCTCTCAATAAGTCCAATAAGCCCTCTTCCTTCTGCCCATTCCCCAGTCAACACCTCCCACTTCTCTAACCTGTAATCCCCTACATTCTTGCAGCAAGCATTTATAAGACCAGGACCCTCTCCTTCCTTCTTCTTGGGAATCATTTGATATGTGAATTGTGTCTTGGGTATTCAGAGCTTCTGGGCTAATATCTACTTATCAGTGACTGCATTTCATGTGTCTTCTTTTGTGATTGGTTTACCTCACTTGCGATGATGTTTTCCAGTTCTAACCATCTCTCTATGATTTTCATGAATTCATTGTTTTTCATTGCTGTGTAGAATTCCATTGTGTAAATATACCACATTTTCTGTGTCCATTCTTCCACTGAGGGACATCTGGGTTCTTTCCAGCTTCTGCCTATTATAAATAAGGCTGCTATGAACATAGTGGAGCATGTATCCTTATTGCATGACTAGGAATCCTCTGTGTATATGGCCAGGAGTGGTATAGCAGGATCCTCCGGAAGTGTCATGCCCAGATTTCTGAGGAACCACAGACTAATTTCCAGAGTGGTTGTACCAGCTTGCAATCCTACCAGCAGTGGAGGAGGGTTCCTCTTACTCCACATCCTTGCCAACACCTCCTGTCTCCTGAGTTTTTAATCTTAGCAATTCTGACTGCTGTGAGGTGAAATCTCAGGGCTGTTTTGATTTGCATTTCCCTAATGACTAATGGTGTCGAACATTTCTTAAGATGCTTCTCAGCCACCAAACAAAACAAAACAAAACAAAAACCCAACAACAACAACAACAACAACAACAACAACAACAGAAACAAATGAACAACAACAACAAAAAGAACAACAACAACAACAAAACCAGGTGTTGGTGGCACATGCCTTTAATCCCAGCACTTGGGAGGCAGAGGTAGGTGGATTACTGAGTTCAAGGCCAGCCTGGTCTACAAAGTGAGTTCCAGGACAGCCAGGGCTACACAGAGAAACCCTGTCTCAAAAAAACCAAAAACAAACAAACAAACAAACAAGCAAAAACAAGATGCTTCTCAGACATTCAAAATTCTTCAGGTGAAAATTCTTTGTTTAGCTCTGTACCACATTTTGTAATAAGGTTGTTTGGCTCTCTGGAGTCTAACTTCTTGAGTTCTTTTTATATATTGGATATTAGCCCTCTGTTGGATGTAGGATTGGAGATCTTTTCCAAATTTCTTGGTTGCTGTTTTGTCTAATTGACAGTGTCCTTTGCCTTTCAGAAACTTTGTAATTTTGTGAGGTCCCATTTGTCAATTCTTGATCTTGGAGCATAAGCTATTGGTCTTATGTTCAGAAAAATTTCCCCTTTGCCCATCTGCTCAATATTCTTCCCCAGTTTCTTTTCTATTAGTTGCAGTGTGTCTGGTTTTATGTGGAGGTTCTTGATCCAGTTGAAGTTGAGCTTAGTCCAAAGAGATAAGAATGGATCGATTTGCATTCTTCTGCATGCTGACCTCCAATTGAATCAGCACCATTTGTTGAAAAGGCTATCTTTTCCCACTGGATGGTTTTAGCTCCTTTGTCGAAAATCAAGTGACCATAGGTGTGTGGGTTCACTTCTGACCTTCAATGTGTTTTCTTATAATTAACGGTTATATGAATTGATGATGTATTTTAGTCAGAAAGTGATTGTCAAAGTTTTACACATTAACACAAAAAACTACATATATAATGGTTTATAAATGACACTGTACATGGGATCATAATACACTGAGGATGGTATTGATTATAACAATTCACTAAATAGGAGTGTTTCTTAACAAAGATAGGGTATATCAAACAACAAAATATTATAAGTGAGGTTACCTTAAGAAAACATTACAGATGGCAGGGAATATATTAAACACTGGATGGTTTGTAATAAAACATTGTAGATTTGATGATTTATAACAAAATACATATCTTTTTCTTCTCAACATTCAGATACCTACCATGATGAGTCTCTGGGGAGAACCCTCTTCCAGATTGTAGGCAGATACCGTCTCAATGAAAAATACACCCAAATTAAAGGTTCTTTCACATATCTTTTATAAAGACACTACTTTAACCCATAACCATTCAACTTTTCATCTAATTTATGTCCAAATGTACTATCTTCTAATGCCATTATATTTTCTTAAGAATATAATCTACAAACAGGAGAGAACACAGCAATACATTTCACAGAATATGTGAACTTATGAATGCAATGACCTGCTTAAGAGCTCAATAACATCATTGTTATCTAGCTGAATTTACTTTGAGCTAAAGATTAGAGATGTCTATTTTTTATTAGATATTTTCTTTATAAGCGTTTCAAATATTATCCCCTTTCCAGGTTTTCCACACTACAAAGCCCCTATTCCATTCCCCCTACCCCTGCTTCTTTGAGAGTGTTCCTCCACCCACCCATCCACCCACTTAATCTCCCCCCCCCCGCATTCCTGTACATTGGGGCATCAATCCTCATAGGACAAAGGGCCTATCCTCCCATTGATGCCTGAGAAGGCCATCTTCTTCTACATATGCAGCTGGAGCCATGGGTCCCTCCATGTGAACTACTTGGTTGGTGGTTTAGTCCCTGCAAGCTCTGCAGAGGGGGGGGGGGGTCTGGTTGGTTGATATTTTTGTATTTCCTCTGAATTGAAAACCCTTTTAGCTCCTGTCCATTCTCTAACTCCTCTATTGGGGATCACATGCTCAGTCTAATGGGTGGCTCCCAGCATCGGTCTCTGTATTTGTCATGTTCTAGCAGAGGCTCTCAAGAGACAGTTATATCAGGCTCCTGTCAACATGTACTTCTTGGCAACCACAATAGTGTCTGGTTTTGGTGGCTGTATATGAGATGTATCCCCATGTGGCACAGTCTCTGGTTAGCCTGTCCTTCAGTCTCTGCTCCACATTTTGTCTCCATATTTGCTCCCATGAGTATTTTGTTCCACTTTCTAAGACATACCTAAGACACACACTTTGATTGTCCTTCGTCTTGACCTTCATGTGGTCTCTGAATTGTATCTTAGGTAATCTGAGTTTCTGGACAAATACTTGCTTATCAGTGAGTGCATGCCTTGAGTGTTCTTTTATGATTTGGTTACCTCACTCGGAATATTCTCTGGTTCCATCCATTTACCTAAGATTTCATAAATGCATTTTAATAGCTGCGTAGTACTCCACTCTATAAATAAATTTATGCATTTTCTGTATCCATTCCTCTGTTGAAGGAATTCTTGGTTCTTTCCAGCTTCTGGCTATTACAATAAGGTTGTTATGAACACAGTGGAACATGTGTCCTAATTACAAGTTTTTTTAAACAGGTGTTGGAGTTCTCTAGTGGATTTTTTGGCGTTATTTAAGTATACTATCATATAACCTGCAAATAGTGATAGCTTGGTTTCTTCCTTTCCAATTTGTATCCCTTTGACCACCTTCTGTTGTCTAATTGCTTTAGCCAGAACTTCAAGTATTGTATTGAATAAAGTCATCAGCATTTTCTAGAGCCTGATTTTAGTAGGATTGCTTCAGGTTTCTCTCCATTGAATTTGATATTGGCTACTTGTTTGCCATATATTACTTTTACTATGTTTAGGTATGGGCCTTGAATTCCTGATCTTTCCAAGACTTTTAACATGAAGGGATGTCGAATTTTGTCAAATTCTTTTTCAGGAGCTAATGAAATGACCATGTTTTTTTTTTCCTTTGAGTTTATTTATATAATGTATTACATTAATGGATTTCCATACATTGAACTCTGCATCCCTGGGACAATGCCAATTTGATTGTGGTTAATGATAATACTGATGTGTTCTTGGATTTTGTTTGCAAGAATTTTATTGAGTATATTTTCTTTTTTTATTGGATATATTCTTTATTTATATTTCAAATGTTATCCCTTTTCTCAGGTTCTCCACATCTTGGTCAGTCGCTATTCTATGAGGATGTTCCTCTAACTACCCCACACTTACCTCCCCATCCTCCATGCCCCTACATAGGGTAGCTATTGAGCCTTCATAGGACAAAGGACCTCTCCTTCCATTGATCCCTAACAAGGTAATCCTCTGCTACAAGAGCAACTAGAGTCATGTGTACCCCTTGGTTGATGGCTTAGCCACTGAGAGCTCTGGGGAATTTTGTAACAATATGCATAAGGGAAATTTATCTGAAGTTCTCTTTCTTTATTGGATCTTTGTGTGGTTTTGGTATCAGCATTATTGTGGCTTCATAAAACAAATTTGTTAGTGTTCCTTCTGTTTCCTTTTTGCGGAATAGTTTGAAGAGTATAAGTTTTAGGTCTTCTTTGAAGGTCTGATAAAATTCTTTTTTTTTTTTTTTGATTAGGAGACTTTTAATGACTATCTCTTTAGGGGTTATGGGTCAATTTAGATGGTTTATCTGATACTGATTTAACTTCAGTATTTAGTATCTTTCTAGAAAATAACCATTTCTTCCAGATTTTCCTGTTGTGTTGAGTATAGGCTTTTGTAGTAGGATTTGATGAATTTTTGAATTTCCTCAGTTTCTGTTCTTATATCTCCCTTCTCATTTCTGATTTTGTTGATTTGGATATTGTCTCTGTGCCCTCTGGTTAGTCTGGACTTTCCTTTTTTGATTGTTGGTTTTTGTTGTTCTTATTAAAGACCAGACTTAGTTAGTGGTGATCTGATAGGATGCATTGGACTATCTCAATCTTCTGGTTTCTGTTGAGGCCTGATTTGCGACCAATTATTTGGTCAATTTTGGAAAATGTACCATGAAGTACTGAGGAAAAGGTGTATTCTTTTGTTTTAGGATGAAATGCTCAATAGATATCTGTTCAGCCCATTTGATTCATAGCTTCTGTTAGTTTCAATATGTATCTGTTTAATCTCTGTTTCTAGGATATGTCCATTGCTAAGAGTGAGGTATTGAAGTCTCCCACTATTTTTATGTGAGGTGCAATATATGCTTTGAACTTTAATTACTTTAATGAATGTGGGTGCCCTTGCATTTGGAGCATAGATGTTCAGAATTGAGAGATTATATTGGTAGATATTTCCTTTGACTAGTATGAAGTTTCCTCCCTTATCTTTTTTGATAAATTTTATTTGAACATCAATTTTATTTGATATTAGAAGGGCTACTCCAGCATATTTATTGGGATCATTTGCATGGAAAATATTTTTCCAACCTTTTACTCTGTGGTAGGGTCTGTCTTTGTCACTGAGATGCATTTCCTGTATATAACAATATGCTGGGTCCTGGTTACATATCTAGTCTGTTAGTCTATCTCTTTTTATTGGGGACCAGTGATGTTAAGAGGTATTGAAAATATGTGATTGTTTCTTCCTGTTATTTTTATTGTTAGAGTTGGAACTTTGTGTGGCTACCTTCTTTTTGGTTTGCTGAAAGATTACTTTCTTGCTTTTACTAGGGTATAGTTTCCTTCTTTTTGTTAGAGGTTTCACCTATCATCTTTTGTAGGGCTGGATTTATGAAAAGATAGTGTGTAAATTTCATTTTGTTATAAATATCTTGGATTCTCCATTTATGATAATTGAGATTTTTACTGGGTATAGTAGTCTGAGCTGGCATTTGTCTTCCCTTAGGGTCTGTGTAAGATCTGCCCTGGTTCTTCTGGCTTTCATAGCCTCTAGTGAGAAGCCTAGTGCAATTCTGATAGGTCTGCGTTTATATGGTACTTGAAAGTTTCCCCTTACTGTTTTTATTATTCTTTCTTTGTTTTTCCCACTTGCTGTTTTGATTATTATGTGATGGGAGGAATTTATTTTCTGGTTCAGTCTATTTGGAGTTCTATTGGCTTATTGTATGTTCATGGGCATCTCTTTCTTCAGGTTAGGGAAGTTTTTTTCTATACTTTTGTTGAGGATATTTACTGGCCCTTTCACTTTGGACTCTTGACTCTCTTCTATTCCTATTATGTTTAGGTTTGGTCTACTCATTGTTTGATGGATTTCATGGATGTTTTGGGTTAGAAGTTCTTTGCATTTTGTATTTTCTTTGATGTTTGAGTCAATGTTTTCTATGATATCTTCTGCACCTGAGATTCACTCTTCTCTCTCTTGTATTCTGTTGTTGATGCTTGCCTGTATGACTCCTGTTCTTTTTTCTAGATTTTTATATCTCCAGGTTTGTCTCCCTTTCTGGTTTCTTTATTGTTTCTATTTCCATTTTTAGATCCTGGATGGCTTTCTACAATTCCTTCTCTTCATTTGTGTGTGTGTGTGTGTGTATGTGTGTGTGTGTGTTTTCCTGTAATTCTTTAAGGGATTTTGTGTTTCCTCTTTAAGTGCTTCTACCCATTAACCTTTGTTCCCCTGTATTTCTTTAAGGGACTTATTTATGTCCTTCTTAAAGTCCTCTATCATCATCATGAGAAGTGATTTTTAATCAGAATCTTGCTTTTCTTGTAAGATGTGATATCCAGAATTTGCTGTAGTTGGAGAACCGTGTTCTAATGCTGTCAAGTAACCTTAGTTTCTGTTGGTTATGTTCTTGTAGTTGCCTCTTGTCAACTGGTCATCTCTAGTGCTATCTGTCCACACTGTCTCTGACTAGAGTCTGTCCCTCCTATGTTCCTGGTTGTGTTAGAACTCCTCAGAGTACAGCTATCTCAGTGGTCCTGTGTTCCTGAGATGTTGGGTGTGTCAGAGATCCTTTGAGTCAAGCTCCCACTGGGATCCTGAAATCCTGGTGTGACCAAGCTCCTGACATACTGTGATCCTGGGTGTTTTAGAGCACCTGAGAGTCTAGCTTCTTCTAGGTGTTACGACTCTGTGTGTGGAGTAGAGACAAAGATCTAATCAGGACACTGGCTCAAACTAGAAGAAAATGGCATGTCTATTTTTAAGCATCTAATTCAGATAGATCATTTTAGTTTTATTATATTTATACAAGTTCCTAATAATCTCTGTACTCTACTTCTCATTCTAATAGATTTTGGCTGATACTAGTAATAATCTTTATGTCAAACTAGAAATATTTCTTTGTTTTATCTTCTTCAGTACACTATTTCTGTTTCATTAAGACCAAAAATTCTAACTTCAAAGTCTATGATATAGAAACAATTTTGAAAGAGCAATTTCTACATATAACTTCCTCAATAACTAAAGCTTTTGTAATCTCATCTAAGTCACTGCTGTATGCTGCAATATTTTTCTATTTAATTATAAAGGAACTAATGATTGACTCAACAAATAATATGTTGCATGTAATTGCAGAGGCAGCAGAAATTGCATATATTAAACATGTTGCATTACATTTACATAGATCCAAAATTGTATTAGGATGTTGATTACATTCAAAGTAAACACATTTTATTTCCAGAATTATTAAAAATACTTTTATATTTATTGAAATAAGACATGAATTTTGACTTAGATTCTCAAATCATGATTACAGTTTTATGGAATACAAAACAGTACTTCAAATGGTAGCAGACCAAAGAGGTTTGACATTAAATTCTGTTGCTAATCTTCTGTTTTAAAAATAAACAAAATATATTTCGTAATTCTGAAACAGTAAATATTCTTGTTCACTTAAGAAGTTTTAGGTTAGAAAATGCACTATTCTTCATGTTGTTTAGGAATCAAGGGAGGGGTAGAATTATTAGATGTGATTTACTTTTGAAAGGCGTATATTTTGTGTGACTTGTGAGATACTAGTATAAAACTCCTGATATCACATTAGCTTTTCAATAGCCAAATGCTTTTTAATAAGCACTCTCTGGGAACCCATGAATATTTTGAGAGGAATGTTACATATTCAGTTTATAGTACACAATTAGACATTTACATTTTTGAAACAGAATTTTTATTATGATAAGTGCACTTCTGGTTTTTTGTCACCTCATAACATTCCTTATTTTATATCATCTCATACCATATCTTCCTCATATCATGTTCATCTCAAATACCCTACAAAAACTTGATGTTTTAAAAAACATAATTAGGATCACATGACTTCTTCTTTCTTAATTCTTTATAATTTCATCTGTAATCTATTTTTACAGTCCAGTAATTATTGCTCTCCCATTCTACCCTCTGATAATTCATCATCTCATTCTTACTGCCGTGTCTCCAAGAAGATGTCCCGACCCCTTGACAGGCATACCCTTCAATACCCTGTCAGGCCTCCTGATTCCTTGGGGCTTCAAGTCTCTCAAGGGTTGCATCTTCTCTCAATGAGGTCAGACTAAGCAGTCCTCTGCTTTATATGCATTGGAGATCTCAAACCAGCTAGTGTATGCTGCCTTGTTGGTAGTTTATTGTCTGAGAGATCTCAGTAGTTCAGGTTTGTTGAGACTACTGGTCTTCCTATGGGGTCACCCTCCTCCTCAACTTCTTCCAGCTTTTCACTAATTCAACCACAAGAGAGCCCGACTTTAGTCCATTGGTTGGACAAAAATATCTGCTTCTGTCTCAGTCAGCTGCTTGTTAGGCCTCTTGGAGGGCAGCCATTCTAGGCTCCTGTCAGTAAGTAAGCCACAGCATCATAATAGTGTCAGCCTTTGGAGCCTCTTCTTGTTATAGATTCCAAGTTGGACCAGTCATTGGACCTCCTTTCCTTCCATTATGTTGAGGAAGAACCTCATGTAAGTTGTGAATCAAATATATTTTACCTTTGTATGATAATAAGATCATATAAAATTAGGTTCAGTTATAGAAGTTTTTTCTTTTTTCTTTTGGACTAAACAAATAACTTTCATTTTATTTGAAATCCAGATATCACTTAACAGAGGAATGGATACAGAAAATGTGGTACATTTACACACTTGAGTACTACTTAGCCATTAATAACAATGATTTCAAGAAATTTGCAAGCTAATAGATAGAACTAGTAAATATCATCCTGAGTGAGGTAATCCAGTCACAAAAGAACACACATGGTTTGTACTCACAGATAAGTTGATATGAGGAAAAAAGCTTGGAATACCTAAAATACAACTTACAGACAATATGAAGCTCAATAAGAAGGAGGACCAATGTGTGAATGTTTCAGTCCTTCTTAGAAGGGAAAACAAAATAATCATGGGAAGTAGAGGGAGGGAGGGAGGTAAGGACCTAGGAGGGAAAAAGGAAGGAAAAGGGGAAAAAGGGGCAGGATCAGTATGGAAAGAGATAGGGGAGAAGTATAGTGGGTCAGGAAATTTAACAGAGGTTTGTACCATCAGGGGATGGGGAACTGGGAATAGCCACAAGAAAGTCCTAGATGGCAGGAAAGCAAAAGCTCCCAGGACCCAACGGGATGACATTAGATAAAATACCCAACAAAACAGAGAGAAAACCTATAGAGACCATATGCAGAGGATAGGAATAGCCCACATTTGAGGGATGGGCCACCACCCATCTCAAAAATATTAACCCAGAATTCTCCTTTCTAAAGGAAACACTGGAAAAAAGAGTGGAGCAGAAACTGACTGAAAGGCAACCCAGAGATTGCCCCAGCTAGGGTTCCATCCCATCTGCAGACCACAAGCCAAGACACTATTGCTGATATCAAGAAACAGTGGCTGACAGGAGGCTGATATAGCTGTCCACTAAGAGGTTCTGCTTGAGCCTAATCTATATGTATGTGGATGTATGTGGCCAACCATAGGTCTGAGCATAGGGACCCCAATGTAGGAGATAGGGGAATAACTAAAGGAGCTCAAAGGATTTCCAACCACATAGAAAAAACAGCATCAACCCACTAGCCCCACCCCCCAGTGCTCCCAGGGACTAAACTACTAACCAAAGAGTACACATGGAGAGATCAGATGATTTCTAAATTTCACACAAACATAGATGTGTTTTAATAAATTAATTTAATAAAATTCATGGAAATGGAAAACACAGCCAAAAATCAGGATCTCTAATGAAGCTACAACAATAAAATAATTTGTTAGTTTGTTATAAAGATAACAAAGAAAATAGATAAAAGTTATGAAGAAAGAAAAAATATTAAAGTCGTGACAAGGGAGAAATTGAGAAAAGAGAAAGATTTCACAAAATCAAATGGAAAGAAATGCATACATGTCAGAATAGTAAAATATTATGTTATTTAAAATATCTCCTGAAAGCTAATTCAGCTCGATCAGCTACTTACAGTAATCTTTTGATAGGTACACCTTTGCACATAAAATACTGCTCTAATCTGCCATGCAGATAATGAACTTCATGTAAACCTATACTGTTCGATATTTTAAAATATATCAATATTGTTAGTCAGGAGAACCATATATTAATGGTTAATTAATGGTAAAAAACATGATTAATTTTACAAAGCTATTTTGAATAGTCTTATAACACAGTTTCTCCTTTACCCACTTTCTTAGCATATCACTTTTTAAAGAGAAATTTACATCAGATAGACAGCTAATATCCAATTTTTGGATATTATATTGGATATTAGCCCTACATCAGATAGAGGTCTAATATCCAATATATAAAAAGAACTCAAGAAGTTAAACCCCAGAAAACCAAATAACCCTATTAAAAATGGGGTACAGAGTTAAACAAAGAATTTTCACCTGAAGAACTTCGGGTGGTGGAGAAGCATCTTAAGAAATGCTCAACTTCATTAGTCATCAGGGAAATGCAAATCAAAACAACCCTGAGATTTCACCTTACAACAGTCAGAATGGCTAAGATTAAAAATTTAGGAGACAGCCGGTGTTGGCAAGAATGTGGAGAAAGAGGAACACTCCTCCACTGCTGGTGGGGTTGCAAATTGGTATAACCACTCTGGAAATCAGTCTGGCGGTTCCTCAGAAAACTGGGCACGTCACTTCTGAAAGATCCTGCTATACCACTCTTGGGCATATACCCAGAGGATTCCCCAGCATGTAATAAGGATACATGCTCCACTATGTTCATAGCAGCCCTATTTATAATAGCCAGAAGCTGGAAAGAACCCAGGTATCCCTCAAGAGAAGAATAGATGCAAAAAAATGTGGTATATATACCCAATGGAGTACTATTCAGCCATTAGAAACAATGAATTAATGAAATTCTTAGGCAAATGGATGGAGCTGGAGAATATCATACTAAGTGAGGTAACCCAGTCTCAAAAGATCAATCATGGTATGCACTCACTACTAAGTGGATATTAACCTAGAAAACTGGATTATCCAAAACATAATCCATACATCAAATGAGGTACAAGAAGAACGGAGGAGTGGCCCCTTGTTCTGGAAAGACTCAGTGTAGCAGTATAGGGCAAAACCAGAACAGGGAAGTGGGAAGGGGTGGGTGGGAGAACAGGGGGAGGGAAGGAGGCCTATGGGACTTTCGGGGAGTGGGGGGGCCAGAAAAGGGGAAATCATTTGAAATGTAAATAAAAAATATATCGAATAATAAGAAAGAGAGAAATTTAACATAGCAATTTTAAAAACATATTTGCCTTATGTATTAATATACATATGTATGAATGTATGTATGTACACATGTAATTTTTACTTATTTAATTATTTATTATTTATTTATTGTATCTATGTGCCTGTCCAAGTGTATGCATATGTGGATGGAAGAATCTCTATGGGTGTGGATATCAGTAAAGTATAAAAGATATATTCTGTAGCACTCTTAGCCTAACACATTGAGGCAAGTTTCTTCCCTGGAATCTGGGACCCGATAATCCTTGGCAAGGCCAGAAAGCCAATAAGGTCCAATGATTCCCATGTACTGCTCATATCAGAGCTGAGGTTACCATGTTTCTGGTTAAAAGCCAGCTACTCTTCACTTAGTTGCTGGGACCTAAACAATAGTCACAGTCCAGAACAAGTGATATTACTTCTGGTATGGCTTCTGGTCCATGTCTGAAGCCCCAAACAACATTGATTTTAAGTATCTTATATTTTATATATATTCTATTACTTTGAAAAAACTTGTCAACAATGGAAAAAAATTCAAATGAACTGTTTCCAGAGTAAACTCATCTTTCTGCAAATCGATTGTGTATGTGTGTGTGTGTGTGTGTGTGTGTGTGTGTGTGTGTGTGTTTTAGCCAGTATGGTACTTAAAGGGGAATAGTTAAAAAAGTAACAATAAAAGTAAATAGTTCAAGAGTTTCAAACATATACTCTCCTTAGACCTCTATTTAAATTTCACCTACATTTTTTAAGTGAAAGAAAGGAATAAAAGATTCAACTCTGTCAGAACAAAGAGATTCATCCTGTGTCTTTTGTGTTACTGTAAAACAGAAAAGAAGCTATTGAAGAAACATAGAAGTTTCTGAAAAAGATCTATCAAAAAAATTGCTCAGAAGGGTTCAATTTGGTGAATTATTGACATTGAATTGAAGTCTAGACATATTGCCTGCTCTATATCTGTGCCAGGCTATGAACAATCAGGGTCTTGTATAGGAATTTTAATCCAGCCATATGACCACCCTGACTGGAATAAAGACAACTTTGATCCCTCTGGCATATCCTTAGTACACATCTTTCATCCCAAACAATAAGGGCACGGCAGTCCAGGGAGCACAGTTCAGTGAGTTCAGTTCAATTCAGTGCTGTTCAGCTCAACACAGTTGAGCTTGTGCAGTTCTGTTCAGTTCATTTTATTTTGTGCAGTCAGTGCAGTTCAGTTCATGGAATTTGGAGGCAGGTTTTTCAAGCAGTACAATTCAGTGAAAAGTCCAGAGAGGCCAGTTTGAATCAGTCATCATGGAGAGGAGTATGAGCCACAACAGCTGAGTTAGACCAGCCAGCCAGAGTTCAGAAAGAACTAGAAAGGGTGAGCTTATGTGATAGTAAGCCGCTACAATGAAGTCTACCAATAAATAAATAAATAAATAAATAAAAATTTTTAAAAAAGGTGTTACTTTTGCAGTGTCTGTCAGAGAAAACCTCACAATGCATTCCGTAAAAGAAAGAATAGCAAAAATATCAGAACAAAATGGAAGTTTATAGCTAAATTTTTTCAGAGCATAGGCACACAATTTCCAATGTACATACACCAATGTGTTCAACTACCCTCCCACCTTAAAAAGCTGAGAATAACATGTTTTAAATGAGATAATTTTGTCAATGCAAATTCCAATATATGCATATATATTTTGTACTGCACGTGTACACACACGCACACACACACACACACACACACACACACACACCAATTTTAAAAGAATATCTGATAGAACAGAAATAGCATATATATGAGAAAGATATAAGAAAAAAGTACTAAGTTGGAGGTCCGTCTCTCTGATTACAGTGTAATTAGAATTTCACTGTGTTAAAGTATTTTAAGCAACTTGAACCTTGCTTACTGAATTTTCAACATTATAACCCCATAACAGAATAAGTATAGAGTCTGGATCATGGTTTATGATATTGAAGTAGTTGCTATTTTATTTCCAGTAAATTTTCTCTCAAAAGTTTTTGGCTTGGACATTCCATGCACAGCCGTACATGATCTGAAATGTGTTTATAGAATGTTTGGACAGGGAAGCAAGAGTGGGTAAGTTGGTGAGCAGGGGGAATGGGGGGAATGGGATAGGGTGTTTTTGGAGGAGAAACCAGAAAACCAGAAAGGGGATAACATTTGAAAGGTAAACAAAGAAAATATCTAGAGTGTTTGTTAATAGTTACTAATACCAAAGAGCAAGCATAATTTTAAAACTGACATCATATGGCATAAAATACCCTGAAAATACATGCTTGGCTGGAGATATTTCTCTAAAACACAAAAGAAGAAAAAAAAATACATGGAATCAATACATACAAAATCAGTTAGTTATTCATGCTATCTTTAGGGGAAAGAACACTGAGAAATGCAGAGACAACACATGTTTGATGAATTTCAAGGGACTTGGAAAGGGATTAGTAGTTAAAGAGATTTGCCATTCTCACGAAGACTCACATTTTGTTCCCAGAACTAATATGGTACCTAACAATTACCAGTAATTTCTTAGGACACGTTTCTCTCTTCTGACCTCTGGAGACAGTGCACATAAGTAGTACTCGTGTGTGTGTGTGTGTGTGTGTGTGTGTGTGTATATATATATATATATATATATATATATATATATATATATATATACAGAAATACAGATGTAAAGATATGCACATACATGCAAAACACTCATACATATGAAATAAATCTATAAAAGTTAAAATAACTTGATTTATAATAGCATGGTAAAGGTATCATCTGAATAATAGAATGCTTGTCAAACGTGCATGAGGCCAATGTAGAACAAAACTAAATGATACAAATAAAAAAGAAAAAAAAAGAAATAATAAAGTTAAAACTCACAAACATATAGAAGTCAAAAGTCACAGATTTCAATTTCAAGTGACAGGTTCACAAGAGAGCTCAAAAGTTAATAAGATGTACAGGCATGGTATACAATCTGAGTTCAGTTCCCAAAACCCATGCATGCCATATGGATCCAAAATAAAAGTAACTTCAACAGTCTGGGGTCTGATAACATCTTCTTAGTTATATTGGGTTTCAGTATTTGTTCAAATTCTCACAGACATGTACTTGAACATATAATAATAAAAATAATAAAAATACACATTTACAAAATGTGTTCAAGAGACAAAGGGTTCAAATATAACTAAAATTTGTTCAAGCATATAAAATGTAATTTGCTTTTGCATATTTTAAAAACAAAATAAAACTGTGAGATACAATGTATAGCATTATCATTTTTCTAATAATCTCTTTTTCTTACTGAAAAACAAAAAAAAAACTATCAATGAAAAGTGTTTAAGCAGCTTTTATATTACTTTCTCTGGCTTTTAAACAGCAAATTTTTCATATCTGACTGACCAAGTATGCTCTAACACATCCACTCTGGTTTCTGTAGAACTGCAGAACACATATTTACTAGCAGTATAGTATATATTTCTTGCTTGAGTTCAAGCTATTTTAGAAATAAAGTGTAAAGATCCAAGGGATGTAGATTTGTTTTGCAAACAAACAAACAAAAAATAAGTAGGACTTAATAGCTTCTGGATATCTGCGATCTATACTGTCAAGACAAATTTGTGTTATCCTAACTCTAACAATGCACAGAACACTGCCAATGGATTTATAGATATAAATTAATGTATACACATCCTAGGTGCAGATATTTCTAAAAATTAAACAGAAAATTATTTATGATAGAAACTAGGATGATGAGTAGACCCACACTATAAAAGAATCTTTCCTTTTCCCCACCCGCTGCATAGGTGTCTTGCAAGAAAATTTGTATCCAAGAGCAGCCACTAGAGTTGGATGAAAGTTATATTAGGGAGCAAATGACTTTTAAATGGCACCCAAAGGGTCCCAAAGAGTTAATGAACCTGCTATCCTCCATGAACCAGATTCATTTTAAAGACACCCTTTCACAGATGAGGCTTGTAGCTAATTATATTTGCACATTTGGCTAGTTGCTTAGCCATGCAAAATGAGTGATATTATGGGCTGTGAGTCACCAACCAACTTGCCATATGGACATAATTTTCTGAATATTGTATATCTTTTCAAGGCTTTATGGCTATAATGCTTTATTGTGAAATAAATATGGCTTTTTGTAAAGTTATCTTTTTCCACTACAACATCTTCGAGTAACAGAAAATTTTAAAGTGGTGTTAAATGTTTTTTAAGATATCTTTTTTAATGACATAGATTAAATTGTTGAAATGCAGCTAATCAGCATTAAATGATCCACTGTTTGCATGTAATTTTAATCAAAATATAAGGAACAGCAGAGAATTTAGGCTGTAATTACAGAGCAAAATAAATAGACACAATATGAAGCAAATTCCCAAGGTATAATATAGCATTGCATAAACATTTTTCTGTAAATTTGTACTTGATTCTGTACAGGTGAGTAGCATGCCATTCTACTTATTCCAAATATGTGTGGAAATAGACACAAAATAGTAATATTTATTTAGAGTGAATTGCAACCCTCACGAGACTTTTCCATTTTCTCTACCACTGAGCCACAACTTGGATGAGCAAACTATTATGCCTGATTTCTTAATATGTTGCATTCCTCAAATAGTGACATCACGCATGTTACCATTCAGTCAGGAGTAAAAATTTTATAATACACAGAAATCTTAAGTAATTAGGAATCATACTAAAGAATAAATGTTTAATGAAATAATTATTTATGGAAGTTCTTATTATTTAAGTCATTGGTTTGAATTAAGATTAGAAAAGTAATATTCTATTAATTTTATTTTAATATTTAGTTATTTTTGAGGTACAAATGTCTATTATATTTGTATTTGTTAGTGACAAGGAAAATTACATATGAGATTTAAAATGAAACTGTTTTTCCTTATTACTTTTATATTTTTACAGTCCAGTCATTATTCCTCTCCCAGTCTGCCCTTCCACATTTCCTCAACCCATTCCTCCTCCCCTTGTCTCCAAGAGGATATGTTGCTCCCAACCCCAGCACCAGGCTTCCCCACTCCCTGAGGTCTAAGTCTCTCAAGGGTTAGGCCTGTCTTCTCTCACTGAGGCCAGACCAGGAAGTCCTCTGCTGTATATGTATTGGGAGCCTAGTGTATGCTGCTCTGTGTCTGAGAGAACTCAGATGTCCAGGTTAGTTGAGACTGCTGGTCTTCCTATGGGGTCTCCTTCCTCGTCAGCTTCTTCCACCTTTTTCTTAATTCATCCACAGTTGTTCCCAATTTCATTCCATTGGTAAGGTGTAAGTATGTGCATCTATCTCTATCACCTGTTTGTTGGCCCTCTCAGAGAATAGCCATGCTAGGCTCTTGTCTGTAAGCAAAGCATGGCATTAGGAATAGCGTCATGCCTAATAGCGTCATGGAGGCTCCCCTTGAGCTAGATCATAATTTGAGCTGATCACTGGACCACCTTTCCTGTGTCTTTTTTTCCATTTTGTCCCTGAAGTTTTTTTAAATATTTTTCAAACATTTAAGAATGTTTTCAGGCAATGGCAGGACTTCTCAGGAGACAGCTATATCAGGCTTCTGTCGGCAAGCTCTTGCTGGCATCCAGAAGAGTGTCTGGGATTGGTGACCATATATGGGATTGATTCCCAGGTGGGACAATTGCTGTATGGCCTTTCCTTCTGTCTCTACTACACACTCTCTCTGTATGTGCTCCCACTGGTATTTTGTAACTCTTCTACGAAGGACCAAAGTATCTACACTTTGGTCTTCCTTCTTCTTGAGCTTCGTGTGGTCTGTGAATTATATCTTGGGTATTCCTAGCTTCTGGGCTAATATGCACTTATCAGTGAGTGCATACCATGTGTGGTTTTGTGATAGGATTACCCCACTGAGAATAATATTCCTACCATTTGCCTAAAATTTTCACATATTCATTGTTTTTAATAGCTGAATAGTACTCCATTATATAAATGTACCACAATTTCTTTATCCATTCCCACTGAGGAACATCTGGGTTCTTTCCAGTTTCTGGCTATTAAAAATAAGGCTGCTGTGATCATAGTGGAGCATGTGTCCTTATTACATGGTAGAGCATCTTCTGAGTATATGCCCAGGAGTGGTATAACTGTGTCCTCTGTTAGTAGTAAGTCCAATTTTCTGAGGAATTGCCAATCTGATTTCCAGAGTGGTTTTACCAGCTTGTATTCCCACCAGCAATGGAGGAGTGTTCCTCTTTCTTCACATCATTGCCAGAATCTACTGTCATCCAAGTTTTTGATCTTAGTTATTCTGACTGGTATGAGGCGTAATCTCAAGGTTGTTTTGATTTGCATTTTGCTGATGATTAAGAGTGTTGAACATTTCATTAGGTGCTTCTCAGTCATTCCATATTCCTCAGTTGAGAATTCTTTGTTTAGCATTATACTCCATTTTAATAGAGTTATTTGGTTCTCTGGAGTCTAACTTCTTGAGTTCTTTGCATATATTGGATATGAATCCTCTATCATATGTAGAATTGGTAAAGATTTTCCCAATCTGTTGGTTGTTGATTTGTCCTATTCAGCCAACCATTGAACTGAGCACAGGGTCCCCAATGGAGGAGCTAGAGAAAGGACCCAAGGATCTGAAGGGGTTTGCAGTCCCATTGGAAGAACAACGAAATGTGCCAACCAGTGTCTCCAGAGCTCCCAAACATAACCACCAAACCAAAGAGTACACTTAGAGAGACCTATGGTTCTAGCTGCATGGTAGCAGAGGATGACCTTGATGGACATCAATGAGACTCGGAGAGGCCCTTGTAACTGTGAAGTTTCTTTACCCCAGTGTAGGGGAATGCCTGACCAGGGAAGCAGAAGTTGGTAGGTTAGTGAGTGGGGAAGTGGTGGCAGGAAGGGACAGGGAATTTTCAGAGGGGAAACCAAGAGAGGGGATAACATTTGAAATGTAAAGAAAGAATATATCTAAAATAAGCGAATATTTTCATTTCCAAAGATACTGTGATTTCTGAAAGATATTTAAGACACTGATACTTAATATCTTTTATATCAGTAGCTTTGGTATATTTTAAAATAACAGCTTTTATTATATCATCAATAATGTCATATGTACGAATTTAATTTGAAAATATAAAGAGAATATAGTGGCAATACAAAGTAGTTCATGTTTTTTTCTCTTTAGCTTTTCTGAGATTAACTTTCATTCTGCCCTGCTTGCAAACTAACTCCAATCATTGGCCCCTAGAGCACTGGATTTATAGACATGAAATATCTCTCTGGGGAAATTAATAAAGTTTGTGATCCTGTTTATATACGAATAAGTGTTTCTAATAACACATGTATGTATTTGTTAATACTCATAATTTGAGCAAAGCAATTCTGGTTTAGAAAGTTATGCATTCACTAAATTACATTTAAAACATTGGAGGCTTGCATATGAAATATGGTTTATTTCTGAGTTTTAAATATTTTTATACAGGATACATCCTTTCTTCTCTAGAAGGTTTTCTAGTACCTTCAGTTCTAAACTGTTTTATGGCAACTTTATGTAATCCCATAGGAAAGACAACAATATCAACTAACCAAACCACACAGATCTCCAAGGGACTAAACAACAAATCAAAGAGCACACATGAAGGAACCCATGGCTCCAGCTACATATGGAGTAGACGATTGCCTTATCTGGCATCACTGTCAGGAAAGGCCCTTGGTCCTGTGGAGACTTGACACTCCAATTTTAAGCAATTCTAATGCGGTAAGGCAGGAATGGGGGAGGCAGCTGGGGAGCACATTCATAGAAGCAAAGGGAAAGAGGAATGGTTGGTAACAATCTTTTCCCAATTTGTTGGCTGCCATTTTGTCCTATTGACAGTGTCCTTTGCCTTACATAAACTTTGTAATTTTATGAGGTCCCATTTATCAGTTCTTGATCTTAGAGCAACTTTTGAAGTTCTGTTCAGGAAATTTTTCCCTGTGACCATGTACTCAAGGCTCTTCCTCACTTTCTTTTCTATTAGTTTCATTGTGTCTGGCTTTATGTGGAGGTCCTTGATGCACTTGGACTTGAGCTTAGTACAAGGAGATAAGAAAGGGTCAATTTGCATTCTTCTGCATGCTGACCTCCAGTTGAACCAGCACCATTTGTTGAAAAGGCTATCTTTTTTCCACTGGATGGTTGTAGCTCCTTTGTCAAAGATCAAGTGACCATAGATGTGTGGGTTCATTTCTGGTCTTCAATTTTATTCCAGTGATCTGCCTGCCTGTCACTGGACAAATAACATGCAGTTTTTTAACACAAATGATCTGTAGTACTGCTTGAGGTCGGGGATATTGATGCCCCCAGAATTTGTTTTACTGTTGAGGATAGTTTTAGTTATCCTGTTTTTTTTTGTTATTCCAGATGTATTTGAGAATTGTTCTTACTAACTCTATGAAGAATTGAGTTGGGGATTTGATGGGGATTTCATTGAATCTGTACATTGCTTTTGGCAAGATGGCCATTTTTACTATATTAATCTTGCCAATTCAAGAGCATGAAAGATTTTTCCATCTTCTGAGGTCTTCTTTTATTTCTTTCTTCAACAAATTGAAGTTACTGTCATATAGATTTTTCACTTGTTCAGTTAGAGTCACACCAAGATGCTTTATATTGTTTGTGACTATTGTGAATGGTGTCATTTCCCTAATTTATTTCTCAGACTGTTTATCCTTTGAGTATAGCAAGACTACTGACTTCTTTGAGTTAATTTTATATCCAGCCACTTTGTGGAAGTTGTTTATCAGCTGTAGGAGTTCTCTGGTGGATTTTTTTTGGGAGTTGCTGAATTATACTATCATATCATCTGAAAATTTGATAATTTGAGTTCTTCCTTTCCAATTTGTATCCCTTTGACCTCCTTTTGATGTCTAATTGCTCTTGCTAGAACTTCAGGTACTATATTGAATAAATATGGAGAAAGAGGGCAGCCTTGTCTAGTCTCTGATTTTAGTGGGATTGCTTCAAGTTTCTCTACATTTTGTTTGAGGTTGGCTACTGGTTTGCTGTATATTTCTTTTATTATGTTTAGGTATGGACCTTGAATTCTTGTTTTTTCCAAGGCCTTTAACATGAAAGGATGCTGAATATTGTCAAATGCTTTTTCAGCATTTAATGAAATGACTATGTGTTTTTTCCTATAATTTGTTTATGTAGTGGATTACATTGATGGATTTCTGTATATTGAACTATCTCTGGATCCTTGGGATGAAGCCTACTTGATCATGGTGAATGGACATTTTGATGTGTTCTTGGATTTGGTTAGCAAGAATTTTATTGAGTATTTTTGCATCAATATTCATAAGGAAAATTGGTCTAAAATTCTCTTTCTTTGTTGGATTTTTGTGTTTTTTGTATCAGTGAAATTGTTGGGTAGTGTTCCTTCTGTTTCTATTTTGTGGAATAGTTTGAAGAGTATTGGTGTTAGGTCTTCTTTAAAGTAGTGTATTCTATATTTTTAAAAAAGCTGTTACATAAGCCCTCATAGACAATGTATAGTATATTATGCACATAGGAAAATATAAGATTGATATCTGAATACATCAAAATTATAGGACATATATTCTTCAAACTGTTAATATCAATGAATTAAAGATTATAGAATAAATAATCCAAAGAGCTACAAATTAAGGTAAATTCACAGTATTCGGTGAAAGGGAGATAGAAATGCTACTTGTCTTATAATATTTCATAGTGTCTGAGATTAGCAACCTTTGGAGAACATACAAAGAACTTGCACAAATATGAAGTGAGGAAGACAATTAGTAAACTCAAAATCAATATGCTAAAAGAGACTTGATTTTTGGGGAGGAGACACTGATGTCTTTGGGCAATTTATAATTTTTTTTCCAAGGTCAAATTTGCCTCAATATAAAAATCTGACTTAAATCAATATGTAGGATCAAAGTTTATTCAAAAAGATCATATGATTAATGAGCCTTGGCTTAGGGGAAGGAAAGTACTAGGGGAGCATTTTAATAGTGAGCTGGATAAAAGAAAGGTCTTAAAAATTACATTTATATTTGAACATTTAAAAGCACTTCTTTGAAGTGTTTCCTGATGAGAGTCAACTTAGTTAAATGTTCATCCAAATGTCCTCAGAGACCTTTATCCTCTTGCTGAAAGAAGGGGTGGTTTAGAGAATTTTAGATGGCTAGCAAGTTACAATCATGTTTTTGTGTTGTTTTAGATTTTATCAAACAGTGTATGTCAGTTATTTACATGATAATGTCCACACTGTGTTCTTTTGTCTTTATAGGCAGCAGGCTCATTTCCATCAAGCAAATGCTTTAGCAATGTGCTTTTCCACCAGTGCACAAAGAATGTTTTTGATTGATTTGTATGGAACATTTGAATATATTGATTGGGACATAAAGCAACCACTGAGCTAATTGAGATAAAACTTACCTCTTAATGAATATTTCCTCTTAGAGAGATGTGTTTCACACAATAATTATTAGTAGACTTCCTATTGAAACCACTCGCATTGCTTTCACTTTAATGTCGTCCTGTGCAAGTTCTTTCTGTAAATATTTGTGTCACTTTTCTCTTTCTCATACACTACATTTTAGTCTAACAAGATCAATTTCTTTTCATTTATCCTTGAGATCTTCTACAGAAAATACGGCAGTGTTCATATTATCAAAACTGAACTAGTTCTTTAGGATACAGTGGAGGGAAAGAGAATTGTGGGCGTAAATACTTGGAGGAAAATAATGTAATTTTCCTGATCTTGAACTTAGAATAGCCCTCTTCTTTCTTACTCTAGCCTTCTTACAAGGGAAGCATCCTGTTTTAGCTGTGTTCCCAATTCAAGAAAAATAGACTACAAAAATTTTACCTTTGTCTACATCTTCTAGATTCCTCAAGATTAAGGGAAATTCTGGTTGCAGTTTCTGTTTTTTGACTTAAGGTAGAACACAGGTGTCAGATCTTAACAAGAAAATCATTGTTAGGATAGGAAAGACAGACATACAAAATGCCTAGTTTCACAAGCAAAAACTTCAAATAATTTAAGTATTTTGAAAATAATGTTATGTGCAACAAGAATATCAACTAACAAAGGAGGTATAGAAAAAGTATCAACTAACAAAGGAGAATAGTGTCAGATTAGACACCAGAGAGCAAATAATATATTAAGAGGTGATATTCCATAAACATAAACTTAAATAATACTCAGAGGATGATATAACATATTCTGTTATTGGAGGATAGATATAAGTCCATATTTGATGAAGATGAACACTATGAGAGGCTATAACAAACATTTAACTGTATTTCCAAGATTTCCTTTAGCAATTGGCAGAGTATCAACAACAAAGTCCACCATGATTATGATGTTTATGATAATTTTATAGACAAATAAAATATATATCTTACCAATATTACATAATCCTTTTAAAAATGTTTTTCCTTTATTGATATATTTTTTATTTACTTTTCAAATGATTTCCCCTTTTCTGGGTCACCGCTCCCTGCAAGTCCCATAAGCCCTCTTCCCTCCCCCTGTTCCCACTTCCCTGTTCTGGTATTCCCCAATACTGTTGCATTGAGTCTTTCCAGAACCAGGGGCCACTCCTCCATTCTTTTTGGACATCATTTAATATGTGGATTATGTCTTGGGTATTCAAAGTTTCAAAGCTAATACCCACTTATCAGTGAGTGTATACCATGATTGATCTTTTGAGACTGTGTTACCTCACTTAGTATGATGTTCTCCAGCTCCATCCATTTGTCTAAGAATTTCATGAATTCATTGTTTCTAATGGCTGAATAGTACTCCATTGTGTAAAAATACCACATTTTTTGTATCCATTCTGCCATTGAAGGACACGTGGGTTCTTTCCAGCTTCTGGATAGGGCTGCTATGAACATAGTATAGCATGTGTCCTTATTGCATACTGAAGAATCCTCTGGGTATATGCCCAGGAGTGGTATAGCAGGGTCCTCAGGAAGTGTCATGCCCAGTTTTCTGAGGAACCTCCAGACTGATTTCCAAAGTAGTTGCACCATTTTGCAATCCCACCAGCAGTGGAGGAGTGTTCCTCTTTCTCCACATCCTCGCCAACACATGCTGTCTCCGGAGTTTTTTACCTTAGCCATTCTGACTGGTGTGAGGTGAAATCTCAAGGGTGTTTTGATTTGCATTTCCCTAATGATTAATGAACATTTCTTAAGGTGTTTCTCAACCCTCAGAAGTTCTTCATGTGAAAATTCTTTGTTTAGCTCCATACCCCACTTTTTAATGGGGTTATTTGGTTCTCTGGGTTCTACCTTCTTGAATTCTTTGTATATATTAGATATTAGCCCTCTGTCAGATTTAGGGTTGTTGAAGATCTTTTCCCAATCTCTTGGTTGATGTTTTTGTACTTTTGAGAGTGTCCGTTGCCTTACAGAAACTTTGTAGTTTTATGAGGTCCCGTTTGTCAATTCTTGATCTTAGAGCGTAAGCTATTGGTGTTCTATTCAGGAACTTTTCCCCTGTGCCCATGTCCTCAAGGGTCTTCTCCAGTTTCTTTTCTATTAGTTTCAGTGTGTCAGGTTTTATGTGGATGTCCTTGAGCTATTTGGAGTTGAGCTTGGTATCAGGAGATAAGAATGGATTGATTTACATTCTTCTGCATGCTGACCTCCAATTGAAGCAGCACCATTTGTTGAAAAGACTATCTTTTTCCACTGGATGCTTTCAGCTCCTTTGTTGAAGATCAAGTGATCCTAGATGTGTTGGTTCATTTCTGGGTCTTCAATCCTATTCCATTGATCCACTTGCCTGCCATTGTACCAATAGCATGTAGTATTTAATCACTATTGCTCTGTAGTAAAGTTTGAGGTCTGTGATACTGAATCCCCCAGAAGTTCTTTTACTGTTGAGAATAGTTTTAGCTATCCTGGGTTTTTTGAGATTCCAGATGAATTTGAGAATTGCTCTTTCTAGCTCTATGAAGAACTGGGTTGGGATTTTTATGGGAATAGCATTGAATCTGTAGATTGCCTTTGGCAATATGGCCATTTTAACTATATTAATCCTGCCAATCCACAAGCATGGAAGATTTTTCCATTTTCTGAGATCTTCTTCGATTTCCTTCTTCAGAGATCTGAAGTTCTTGTCATATAGGTCTTTCACTTGTTTGGTTAGAGTCACCCCAAGATACTTTATGCTGTTTGTGGCTATTGTGAAGGGTGTCATTTCCCTAATTTCTTTCTCAGTCTGTTTATCCTTTAAGTATATAAAGGCTACTGATTTGCTTGCATTGATTTTGTAGCCAGCCACTTTGCTGAGGTGGTTTATCAGCTGTAGGAGTTCTCTGGTGGAGTTTTTTTGGGTCACTTAAGTATACTATCATATCATCTGCAAATAGTGATAATTTGACTTCTTCCTTTCCGATTTGTATCCCTTTGACCTCCTTATGTTGTCTAATTGCTCTAGCTAGGACTTCAAGAACTATATTGAAAAGATATGGAGAGAGGGGGCAGCCTTGTCTAGTCCCTGATTTTAGTGGGACTGCTTCAAGTTTCTCTCCATTTAGTTTGATGTTGGCTACCAGTTCACTATATATTGCTTTTACTATGTTTAGATATGGGCCTTGAATTCCTGTCCTTTCCAAGACTTTTAGCATGAAAGGATGCTGAATTTTGTCAAATGCTTTTTTATTACAGACCGTTTGTCTGCTTAGGGATATCTAGGGTCCTCTGGTCTAGGAAGGCACAGGTCCGGCTGAGATGACAGACAGAACAAACCAGGCACACACAGAGGCGGTTTGAACTGAATGTATTTTGGAGCCATAAGGCAAGGATTTTTATATAAGAAGAGTTGGTATTACCATTTCAAAAGATGTAGCCAGTGGGGCAGGCACAATTATCATAGCCATTTGGTACAAGGAAATGTAACATCAGGAACAAAGTTTCTCAAGAAACAGATACAGAGGATCAATTTACAGATGCCATCAAACTTCCTGATTAGAATACAGAGTCACTCATAGTTTACAGTAAACCTTCAAAGAGTTTGAAGTTTCTTATACCACCTGGGTCTTAACAAGTTCTTGTGAGAAATCCTTATCTAACATTTAGCCTTCTATCTTGTGAAACAAAACTTCCTGAGTAAATCAGTACCAGAGTGCCCGAGTCATCCTCATATACATATGCTCAGCCATAAAAACCTGCATGTAGTTGGAAGGTAGTAATTATGTAAACAACTATGAGGCAAGGCACTGAAATTTTAAAACGGGGTTTGGCGGTCAGTGAGTCTACTTCAAAGACCGGATTATCAGCCAGGCCTTAGGAATCTCGGTGAAGAGAGAAAAGGAGGAAGTCAGGGAAAACTGTTACTTGGGAACTAAGGGCTCATCTTAAATAGCCCGAAAGTAAGAGAGTACAGTAAATTGTCAGGTGAGATTATCAGCTTCTACAGCTTCCAGAGAGTTCCGTTCTTCCCAGGAGGCATTTCTTTTCTGCCTCTGTCTGTAAAATATCATTTTTACAGACATCACTGGGCCACCGCGACACTTTTTCAGCATCTAATGAAATGATCATGTGGTTTTTTTCTTTGAATTTGTTTATGTAGTGGATAGCATTTATGGATTTCCTTATATTGAACCATCCCTGCATCCCTGGGATGAAGCCTACTTGATCATGGTGGATGATCATTTTCATGTGTTCGTAGATTTGGTGGGCAAAAATTTTATTGAATATTTTTGCATCGATATTCATAAGGGAAACTGACCTGTAATTCTCTTTCTTAGTTGGATCTTTGTGTGGTTTTGGTATCAGCGTATTAGTGGCTTCCTAGAAGGAGTTTGGTAGTGTTCATTCTGTTTCTATTTGTTGGCATAGTTTGAAGAATATTGGTGTTAAGTCTTCTTTGAAGGTCTGATAGAATTCTGCACTGAAACCATCTGGTCCTGTGCTTTTTTTGGTCGGAAGGCTATCTATGACCCCTTCTATTTCTTTAGGGGTTATGGGTCTGTTTAGATGGTTTATTTGATCCTGGTTTAATTTTGGTTATTGGTATCTAAGAAACTGTCCATTTCCTCCAGATTCTCCAGTTGTGTTGAGTACAACTTTTTGTAGTAGGATCTGATGATTTTTTGAATTTCCTCGGTTTCTGTTGTAATATCTCCCTTTTCATTTCTAATTTTGTTAATTTGGATACTTTCTCTGTGCCCTTTGGTTAGTCTAGCTAAGGGTTTATCTATCTTGTTGATTTTTTCAAAGAACCAAGTTTTGGTTTTGTTGATTCTTTGTATGGTTCTCTTGGTTTCTACTTGAATGATTTCAGCCTTGAGTTTGATGATTTCCTGTCTTCTTCTCCTCCTGGGTGAATTAGCTTCTTTTTGTTCCAGGCCTTTCAGTTGTTCTGTTAATCTTCTAGTGTATGCTCTCTCTAATTACTTTTTGGAGGCACTCAAATGTATGAGTTTTCCTCTTAGCACTGCTTTCATTGTGTCCCATAGATTTGTGTAGGTTGTACCTTCATTTTCGTTAAATTCTAAGAAATCTTTGATTTCTTTCTTTATTTCTTCCTTGCCCAAGGTATCATTGAGTAGAGTATTGTTCAGTTTCCATGTGTATGTGGGCTTTCTGTTGTTTTTCTTGTTATTAAAGACCACTTTTACTCCATAGTGATCTGATAGGAGGCATGGGATTGTTTCAATCTTCTTTTATTTGTTGAGGTCTGTCTTGTGACCTACTATATGATCGATTTTGGAGAAGGTACCATGAGGTGCTGAGAAAAAGGTATATTCTTTTGCTTTGGGATGAAAAGTGATATATATTTAACAAATATAAGTTTGTTAAATCCAATTGGTCCAAAGCTTCAATTAATTTCTCTGTCTCCCTGTTTAGTTTCTGTTTTCCTGATCGGCCCATTGGTGAGAATGGAGTGTTGAAGTCACCCACATTTATTGTGTTAGGTGAAATGTGTGTTTTGAGCTTTAGTAAAGTTTCTTTAATGAATGAAGGTGCCCTTGTATTTGGAGCATAGATGTTCAGGACTGAGAGTTCTTCTTGTTGGATTTTTCCTTTGACCAGCAAAAAGTGGCTTTCCATGTCCCTTTTGATTACATTAGGTTGAAAGTCAATTTTATCTGATATTAGAATTGCAAATCCGGCTTGTTTCCTGGGACCACTTGCTTGTAGAATTGTCTTCCAGCCTTTTTTTTACTCTAAGGTAGTTTTTGTCTTTGACACTGAGGTGTGTTTCCTGTATGCAGCAAAATGTAGGGTCCTATTTACAAAACCAGTCTCTTAGTCTATGTCTTTTTATTGGGGAATTGAGTCCATTGATGTTAAGAGATATTGAAGAGTAGTGGTTATTGCTTCCTATCATTTTTTATTTTAATTTTATACGTGTGTAGTTATCTTCTTTTGGGTTTGATGAAAGAAGCTTAATATTCTGCTTTTTCCAGGGTATAGTCTCCCTCGTTGTAATGGTGTTTCCCTCCTATTATCCTTTGCAGGGCTGGGTTTGTGGAAAGATAATGTGTAAATTTGGTTTTGTCATGGAATATCTTGGTTTCTCCATCTATGGTAATTGAGAGTTTTGCTGGGTATAGTAGTCTCGGCTGGCATTTGTGTTCTCTTAGATTATGCATGAGCTCTGCCCAGTATCTTCTAGCTTTCATGGTCTCTGGTGAGAAGTCTGGTGTAATTCTGATAGGTCTTCCTTTATATGTTACTTGGCCTTTTTCTCTTACTGCCCTAAGTATTCTCTCTTTGTTTAGTACATTTGAGGTTTTGATTATTATGTGATGGGAGGTATTTCTGTTCTCGTCCAGTCTGTTTGGAGTTCTTGTATATTAATGGGCATTTTTCTCTTTAGGTTAGGGAAGTTTTCTTCCATAATTTTGTTGAAGATATTTGCTGGCCCTTTAAGTTGTAAATCTTCACTCTCATCAATGCCTATAATCCTTAGATTTTGCTTTCTCATTGTGTCCTGGATATCCTGGATGTTTTAGGTTATAAGCTTTTTGCATTTTGCATATTCTTTAACTGTTGAGTCCATGGTTTCTATGGTATCTTCAGCATCTGAGATTCTTTCTTCTATCTCTTGTATTCTGTTTTTGATATTTGCATCTATAGTCCCTGATTTCTTCCCAAGGTTTCTATCTCCAAAGTTGTCTCCCTTTGTGCTTTCTTAGTTTTTTCTACTTCTGTTTTTAGACCCTGCAAGTTTTTGCTCAGTTCTGTCATTTGCTTGTTTGTGTTTTCCTCTAATTTTTTAAGAGATTTTTGTGTTTCCTCTTTCATAACATCTGCCCGTTGATCAAAGTTCTCCTGTATTTCTTTAAGTGATTTTTGCCTTTCCTCCTTATTGGCTTTTGTATTCTCCCGAATTTCTTTAAGTGATTTTTGTGTTTCCCTCGTAAAGGCTTCTAATTTTTGATCCATTTTCTCCTGAAATTTTTTAAGTAGGTCCTTCATGTGTTCCTGTACCAGCATCATGACCAGTGATTTTAAATCCAAATCTTGTTTTTCTGGTGTGTTGGGGTATCCAGGACTTGCTATTGTTGAAGAATTGGGTTCAGATGCTGCCATAATACCTTGGTTACTGTTAGTAATGTTCCTACGTTTGCCTTTAGCCATCTAGTTCTCCCTGGTGTTAGATGGTCTTATTGTCACTGGCTGGTGCTTCAACCTACTGTGGATCTTTAAGGTTATTTATGCAACACTGGATGACTGGGTTTCCTCTGGCACAGATTACTGATATGCTGCATTCCTCTTTTGTGCCTTTGGAGCCCTGCTCAGTCTTGCCTCAAGCAATGTTATACTTGGGTTGTCAAGGTGAACCAGGTGTTCTCTGACTGCTCTGTTATAAGGCGAAGATGGTATGGTGGGGGTCACTCCCTCTGTTGATTCTCACATAGGACACAGGTCCTGAGATGGACTGGCTTGCAGATGAACTGCCTATGTGCTCATTTCCTGAGTGCAAGCAGACTACTGGAGATTTGCACCCCCAGAGATCTAAAGCTGAGTGTGATCCATACCTAGTGACGCTTTTCTGTCCTGGCAGGGAGTGAATATGGTTACAGGGAATCTCTTCCTCTGTTACCAATGTTAATCATAGAAAAAGTATAACATAAATGATACTTTGAAATTAATATATATATACATATAGTTTATGCTTATTATTTGAAGTATTTTGGCATATAATTGTGGTTTAGTTGTAAATTGATAGAGGGTACATACTTCTGGCAACATTGCCTTATAGGATAAATTCCCATTGCCAGTCAGAGCTTATGTGGAATTGGAGAATTTTATTTCTGGGAAATTTCATTCTTTCCTGATTATATCTCAAATTTAATAATCCTATATAACAGTAAAATTTAAAAGTGCAAAAGTTATATAAAATCAACTGTATTTATATATTTAATTTCAGGAAGGATGAGTATCAGAAGATTTAGTTTCTATAATTATTACAAACTACATTTTATTACTTTAACCACTCCAAACTACTTTTTATGACCTTAACAACAAATTTGAAAATATATATTTGCACATTTTGCAGCCTAAAGGTTTAGCCACTTCATTCATTTTGACATATATTTGTGCATATATTAAAAGAAGATTAAAATGTTTCTCAATAAGTTTATGGTAATAGTTGATATATACATACTCGTGTTTTCCAAATCCCTTAGATCTGAATAAATACATGTGAGCATAATTTTAAAATGCCTGCATTTGCATATTTGGATATACAACTCTTAGAACAATGTGATTCACCTAAATATGAATATACAAATAACCACATTTAAATATGATAATATATATTTGCATAAGCACTATACTATAGCCATGGGAATCTGGGAATCAATATATGGATAGAGACTGCTATTAAAATAAAAAGTATGAAAAGGAGTTGCAAGTGTCAATATTTAATTTAAATAGGAAAATAAATGTAAATGACAGTTTTCTTCTGTTTATATTAAGCTCCCAAATTCATTGCTATTCAAACTTGTAAGTAATAACAAACTTGTAAGGAGTAACAAAATACTCATGGGAGCAAATATGGAGACATAATGCAGAGAAGAAACTGAAGGAAAGGCCATCCAGAGACTGTCCCACCTGGGGATTCATTCCAGATACAGTCACCAAACCCTGACACTATTGTGGATGCTAAGAAAGGCTTGCTGAATGGAGCCTGATATGACAGTCTCCTGAGAGGCCCTGTCAGAGCCTTACAAATACAGAGTACGGATGCTCACAACCAGCCATTAGACTGAGCGTGGGGTCCCCAATAGAGGCGTTAGAGAAAAGACTGAATGAGCTGAAGAGGCTTGCAACCCCATAGGAAGAATAATAACAACCAACCAGACCACCCCCAGAGCTCCCAGGGTCTAAGTCACCAACCAAGGAGTACACATGTCCCTGGCTGCATATGTAGCAGAAGACAGCCTTGTCAGGCATCAATGGGGGAGAGGTACTTGTTCCTATGAAGGTTTGATAGATGCTCCAGTGTAGGGGAATCGAGGGCAGGAAGGTGGGAGTGGGTGGGTAAGTGGAAGAACACCCTCATAGAAGCATGGAGATGGGGATAGGAAAGGGGGTTTCCGGGAGAGGGGTAAACCATGTAAGAGGATAACACTTGAAATGTAAAGAAATTAAAATAAATAAATAAATAAATAAGAATAGAATGTGCATGTTTTCCCCTGTTAGGGTGTGAATAATAACCTGTTAGGTGTGCAGTGCCCATAAAGACCAGAAGAGGGTGTTTGATATTATGTAACTGGAATTCCAAGTGTTGTGAACCAGCCAGTGTGGGTACAAGGAATTAATCTCAGATCTTTCCAGCCCCACAGCAAATACAATTTTAATAACTGTTTAAGCCTTTTTGTGAAGTATTTTGGAATATAATTTTGGTTTTAATTGTAAATTGATAGAAGGTACAGAATTCTGGCATGAGGGGCAGTAGCATTTCTTTAAAAGATAAAGTTCCCATTGCTAGTTAGAGCTTATGGGGAATTGGAGAATTTTGGTACTCAGGGATTTCTTTCCTGTCAAATATCAACAGTCAAGATCTTGGCTGATTGTTCTCTTCTAATTAAATATCTGCTACACAAAAATCAACAAACAAAAGATGGGTTAAGCTGTATGTAATGCCTGACCTATAATTCTTTAAATACCAAAAATTAGAGTTGCTTATTATTTCACCTGTGTCAGCCCTCAGGTTTTCAGCCTCAATTTTTTATAAATCTATGATAAAAGTATTTTAAGAAACTGCTTATTACCGTTCCATCAGCTAGATAAAAGCAGACAAGCAAAATCTCAATATAATAATTTTCATGTTCTTTATTTAATACTTGCATGTTTTACACTGACATTCTTGCTAAATATACTTCAATACCCTTTAATTCCTTATAATAATTGTACTACATCTATATCTACAGATCCAGTATGAAATGACATAGCTTAACAGGACCTATAATAAAAATGGATGAACACTGCCTATATAACAAAAACTGGAAACCAATCTTGATCCTTTATATCTCATATAGTATGCTAGCCAATGTTCTTAACCATATCTACCCAAACATATAACAAATTGGTTACTTGTATAAAAAGATAATGATAAAATATGTATGAGCATGTGAGTGTAGATGTGTATGAGAGAGAGAGAGAGAGAGAGAGAGAGAGAGAGAGACTCCAGAATCATTCAGAAGGCCAAAGTATACCTATTTTGCATTTAAAAGCCACCATAGTCATTTTGAATTAGAATCCAAGACTGTTTCTGTGTAGACCAATGGAACAGAATTGAAGGTCCAGAAATGAACCCACATACCTATGGTCACTTGATCTTTGACGAATGAACTAAAACCACCCAGTGGAAAATGACTTCATTTTTAACAAATGGTGCTGGTTCTACTGGTGGTTAGCATGTAGAAGAATGCAAATCAATCTATTCTTATTTCATTGTACAAAGCACAAGTCGAAGTTCATCAAGGACTTCCACATGAAACCATATACAAGGAAATTAGTAGAAAAAGAAATTGGGTGAGAGCCTCAAGCACATGGCTACAAAGAAAATTTCCTGAACAGAACACCAATAGCTTATGCTTTAAGATCAAGAACTGACAAATGTAACCTCATAAAATTTCAAAGCTTCTGTAAGGCAAAGGACACTGTCAATAGGACAAAATGGAAACCAACAGATTGGGAAAAGTTCTTTACCAATCCTACATGTGATAGAGGAGTGATATCTAGTATATACAAAGAACTCAAGTAGTTAGACTCCAGAGAACCAAATAACACTATTTAAATGGGGTACAGAGCTAAACAAAGAATTTTCAACTGGGAATAACAAATGGCTCAGAAGCACCTAAAGAAATGTTCAACATCCTTAGTCATAAGTCAAATGCAAATCAAAAGAACCCTGAGATTCTACCTCACACCAGTCCGAATGGCTAAGATGTGAAACTCAGGGGATAGCAGATATGGAGAAAGAGGAAAACTCCTCCATTGATAGTCATATTACAAGCTGGTACAACCACTCTGGAAGTCAGTTTGGCAGCCTAAGACAACTGGACATAGTAGTACCTGGGGACCCAGTTATACCACTCTTGGGCATCTATCCAGAAGATACTACAACATGTAATAAGGACACATGCTCTACTATGGTCATAACAGTTTTATTTATAATAGCCAGTGACTGGAAAGAACCCAGATGTCCCTCAACAGAGGAAGGGATAAAGAAAATGTGGTACATTTATACAATGCAGTACTACTCAGCTATTAAAACCAATGAATTCATGAAATTCTTAGGCAAATGGATGGAACTATAAAATACCATCCTGAGTGAGATAACCCAGTCACAAGGGAACACACATGATATGTACTCACTGATAAGTGTATATTAGCACAAAAGCTCAGAATACTCAAGATGCAATTCACAGAACATGTGCAGCTCAAGAGGAAGGAAGACCAAACTGTTGATACTTCTGTCCTTCTTAGAAAGGGAATCAAAGTAATCCATTGGAGGAGATACAGACACAAAGTATAGAGAAGAGACTGAAAGGCCGTCCAGAGAATGCCCCACCCGGAGATCCATCTCATATACAGTTGCCAAGCCCAGAAACTATTGTGGATACCAGCAAATACTTGCTGACAGGAGCCTGATCTAGCTGTCTCTGGGGAGGCTCTGAAAGTGCCTGACAAATACAGAAGTGGATGGTCACAGCCATCCATTGGACTAGGCACGGAGTCCCCAATGGAAGAGCTAGAAAAAGGACCCAAGGAGTTGAAGAGATTTGCAGCATCATAGGAGGAACAACAATATGAACCAACCAGTACTCCCAGAGCTCCCAGAGACTAAACCACCCACCAAAGAGAACACATGGAGGGACTCATAGCTCCAGCCATGTATGTTTCAAAGGATGGCCATGTCGGACATCAATGAGAGGATAGGCCCTTGGTCCTCTGAAGGCGCCATGCATCAATGTAGGGGAATGCCAAGACAAGGAAGCAAGAGTAGGGGGGATAGTGAGCAGGGGTGGGATCTGTTAGCGTGTTTTCAGGGGGGAAACAAGGAAAGGAGATAACATTTGAAATGTAAATAAAGAAAATATCTAATGAAAATTAAAGACTACATGAAAGTAAATAAGGTAGGGGGAAAAAAAAGAACTGTGAGCACAGTCTATAATTTAGAATTAGGAAGTGTCCCTTACAGAGTCCAGAGCTTTACTGATTGATGACTCTACAGTCAATACCAGAATAAGAATTTATTCTTTTCTTTTAATTTATTTTTATTAGATATATTCTTTATTTGCATTTCAAATGATTTTCGCTTTTCTGGATCCCCCCTCACTGAAAATTTCGTAAGTCCTCTTCCCTCCCCCTGTTCCCCAATCAAAACCCTCCTGCTTCCCTGTCCTGGTATTCCCCTACACTGCTGTGTGAAAACTTTCCAGGACCAGGGGTCTCTCCTTCCTTCTTCTTGGGCATCATTATATGTGAATTGTTTCTTGGGTATTCCGAGCTTCTGGGCTAATATCTACTTATCAGTGAGTGCATTCCATGTGTGTTCTTTTGTGACTGGGTTAAGTCATTGAGGATGATATTTTCCAGTTCCACTCACTTGCCTAAGAATTTCATGAAGAGGGCTAATATCCAAGATATACAAAGAACTCAAGAAGTTAGACTCCAGAAAGCGAAATAACCCTATTAAAATGGGGGACAGAGCTAAACAAAGAATTTTCACCTGAGGAATATGGAATGACTCCTAAAAAATATTCAACATCCTTAGTCATCAGGGATATGCAAATCAAAACAACACAAAGATTTCACCTTACACCAGTCAGAATGGGTAAGATAAAATACTCAGGAGACAGCGGGTACTGGCAAGGATGTGGAGAAAGAGGAACACTCCTCCACTGCTGGTGGGATTGCAAGCTGGTACAACCACTCTGGAAATCAGTCTAGCAGTTCCTCAGAAAAATGGGCATGATACTACCGAAGGACCCTGTTATACCACTCTTTGGCATATACCCAGAGGATTCCCCAGCATGTAATAAGGACACATGCTCCATTATGTTCATAGCAGCCCTATCTATAATAGTCAGAAGCAGGAAAAAAATCCAGATGTCCCTCAATGGAGGAATTAATACAGAAATTGTGGTATATTTACACTATGGAATACTACTCAGCTTTTAAGAATTTATTCTTAAATTCTCTTATCCCTGAGTATTTCAGTAGCAAAACAAAACTGACAAAAATGAATCTCACTAGTGAAATTTAAAACTCAATTTTAATCACAAGTGTCACAGGATATCATACATTGTATACTAGTAAGAAATGTAAGGAAACAGCATTCACCATATTCATTAGCATGTGATTTTAGATGATAGGGTTACTTGATTTTTTTTTTCATTTTCCTTTCCCCTGCTTTTTTTTTTCTTAAGACAGTCTATTTCTGTAGCCCAGGGTGGGCTTGAACTCAAAGAGTTCTGCCTGCCTTATCATCTGTGTGCTCAGGTCAAATGTGGGTGTCATAAAGCCCAGAACTGAATGCTTCCTACAATTTTCTCATAGAATGATAATTTATATTTTTACTGATAACCTGGTACTGTTGCCATTCTTTAAAATTTTACCATTGCATATTATTTCATGATGTTTAAACAACTGGTGAAAATAAAGTTTTTGACTGATTTATATACTCATACGCAACAAATGTTAGCAAAGGTTATACATTTTTCAGGTTTAAAATTTTTCATTGATATATTTATTAATACAGGTTTTAAAATATAGCAGTTCTGTATATAATAACATTCAATACTTTTAGTTCTCCATGATATTATGGTGTTTTTAATTTTAACCTGGATAAGATTCTTAATATTTATGCTTTATTTTCCCTAATTTGTAAATATATTTTTCTTTTGTTAATCATATAATACTATACATAAATACTGGAATCTAGGTAAATAGTGGTAAATATCTCATTTAAAATGCAATAAATATGAAATCTACTAGCAAGTTCTCATCAAACAGTAGAAATCTACAATTATCATTACTCAACAATGAAATTCTGAAACTCATACCTAAGTGAACAAAGTTTTTGAGAGGGTATTTAATTCACCATTTGTTTGGCAGTACAAATCTTATTGCTACTTACAATAAAGCCTTTTTATTTTTCTTTATAATTTTATAAATTTTATTGCTATAGTCTTGGAAAACTGATCACTAATAAAAATGAATCAGAGCCAAGGAACTCAAGAGACTTCTTTGTAATGAGAAGACACATTCAGAGTGCAACCTGTGGAGCATCACATTAAAGTTTACATCTTCACATGCAAACATATCTTAAGCACCTATCCATCAGCCAAATGAAATACATCCATGACAGAATTAGAACTATGTATGAGATGCGTACCCTCTTTCATAACACATATCAATTAAATGAATTAAGTGCTTCTTCCTTGCCTTATATTTAACCTCTTGTCATTTCTCTTCATGTTATTCTGTACTCACATGAACATTTTCACATGTGTACATATTATATTAGATAAATTTAGCATATAAGAAATAGCACGTGTTTTATGAGATTATGTAGTCATGTTAAACATTATGCATTTGAAGTTCACCCATTTTCCTGTTATTTTCAAATTCCCTCATTAGATGAAAATCTAGGGTGATTCCAATTCCTTATTATGGTAAACAACTCAGCAATAAGCATAGGGGTTACAAATATCTCTATAGTCATCTATGGAGTCTTCTAGGTTTATGCCCACTGAAATGGTTAGGTCCTGTGGTAGTCAATTTTAATTTTACGTTTGAGAAATCTTCACTTTTATTTACATAGTGACTATATTAATTGCTATCCCTATGAAGAGTGGGGTACAAATTCTCATTACATTCTCTCAAATATTTGTTATTAGATTTCTGATGATAGATATGCTTACTAGGGCAAGTTTGTCTACCTGGGAATCAGAGAATCACTCTTTCTCAGTAAGGGCCATCTGTTAGTTATCCAATACCAAAGGTCATCTCTGAAACCATGCATAAACATATACTATACAAACCAAGGACGGTATATTTGGGAACCCAAATATCTATACATGTACATAATTTCATATAAAAACAATGAATGCAAAAGAGGACTTAAATTTGAGAGCAGAGAAGAGTTTACGGGAGTGTTTGATGACACAGAAAACTGGAATGATATAGTTATATTATTATCTCAAAAGCTAAAAGAAATTATCAAAAAAACTGAAGCTTTGATTTTCCATTCCAGTGGATAAAATTTCTTTTTGAAAAAAATTAAACATATTTATGCTCATGATTTAAAAAAAAAAAAACCTCTTGTTTATTTGGTCATTTATTGATTGTCATCTTTATTTGCGTGGTATTTTTATCTAAATGTCTTTGCAAATTGTAGATACTAGCTCCTTGTCTGAAGAGACCTGGGAAGATTTTATTCATTATGTGGACTGTGTCAACATTACTGATTGTTTCCTTGGCTATACAGAAACAAATTATATTCATGTAATCCCATCTGTTTAAACTTATGGTTAATGCTTGTGCTATTGTTGTTCTAGTTAAGAAATTATTGCCCACAGCTTTCTCGATTGTTGTGGCAGGTAAAGGGTAGGGCCAGTTCAGCACAGCATCTCAGGTAACAGTCCAGACCAGCTACTGGTCTACAAGGCCAGTATGTAGGCCTGCATGTCCTTTGGTGGTAATGTGGGCCTGGGACATCACCAGAGACACTGGCTGGCTTAGGACCATGGAGCCTACAAAGGCTTTGGAAGCACTGTAGACATGCATATGCCCATGCCCTCATATGGCAGCACAGGTCACTCACATCAGCCTGTAGCAATATGGCACTGAGATATCCATGTGGTCTCAGATATCAGGCCAGAATATATACATGCTTTTGGCACTTGGTTGTATATGAGGCAATAGACATCAGCATAGACCACAGCTGCAGTAGGACAACAGACCCCAACTTGTTGGGCCAGAATATTGCCATAGCCTCCTATACCTGCCTGTCCCTCACTACCGTCAAGTCTCCAGTTCCAACTTCTTCACTGTATAACCCCTCAGCTTCACTTTAGCCTCTATCTCTCCATCATGTACCACATCTTTCCCATCCCTCCATCACACATTTGTCCAGCATCATGGCACTGGCAGCAGAGGTTTGGCTCCCTTTTTTTCTAGCCTCCCTAGGTAGCATGAGATGTTAGATTATAATATTCAGATATCCATATTTTATTTGGAATAAACTAAAATGTTCAATTATACAGGGAAACTATATGATGTAGCCTCTCTCCCAAAGAGATTCTATTTCAGGAGAGGGTTCTGGTAGAATGTCAAGAGTCAGAGTTGGTAGATTACTATAAGAAAACATTATCTCTTGACACAGATGGACTCACAGTGGTCACAACAGCATATACACAACTTGCAAAAGCCCAAACAAGAGCAAAATTAATCAAGAAGCAAGCAAGGTGGCCACACAATTTTACACCAAACCATAAAGCCAGTGACAGATTTAGCTGCTGAAAGAGGGAGAGACCATTTTCTCTAAGAGTGTAGCTCCTGCTAACTGTTATCATGCTTTCATTGTCAGCCCTCTATGTAAACTAACAATATTCTTTTTAATGAACTCATCTGTTGAAAGAAGCCAGATCCAGCTAATCTTGTGACTAAGAATTTTAACTGTCATCGTGATTTTTTGTGGACAGATGGCAAACTATCCAAAACTAGAATTCTGACATTTCTTCCCAAGAAAAAAATTAGAGCGTGGAAACAGAAGTAAATTGAAAATATTATTTTTAAGAAAATTTGTGATACTAGAGCTTTTGCAATGCAGGGGCAAGTGTTTGAATTACATATAAAAAAGGTAAGTGCCTTCAACATGAATAATGCCTATCTCTCCTACATAGTGATGCGGATTAATCACCATTTATTTCTGGCTTTGAAATTGATTAGGAAGTTTAATCAACAGATATTTTTTGTCTAGTGTAGCGGATTTCCTTTTAGAGTGAATTTTAACAATATCCCTGTATTTTATCTTTATATACATACACACATAAAAAAGTAAATCATAAATATTTTATTTTAATGCATGCAAATCCATATTTTATTATGACAAAATTGGGTGTGAAAACAAAGACAGTTACCTATTTCTACTTACACAGATCTGGATATAAAGGTTGTTTGTCAGATGTCCATCTTTATTGGCTGTTTTCCAGACAACGAGTCTTCCTTTATATGCTTAATTTCCTATCGTAAATATCAGGGTGAAGAAGACAAGGACCATTATAAAAAATGCCCTACCACCATAATATTTGGTCAGATTTACATCATGATCTCAAAGTAGATCAGTGCTAATACCTTAAAAATAACTTTCAAATTTAAAATGTTTATAAATTAAACTCACGTGTATATGTTTAAGGTAGGTTTTCAATGTCATTCCTGTAAAGATGTCTTTTGTTCATGGACTGAGAGCTGCCCCTGCCTCCTTTGGTTGTTTCCTTTATTTTGTTCTGATTTTATGTTTTTTTCCATGTTGATTAGCAATGGTTTTGCTGTCATTCATCGAGGTCTATTCCTCACCAATCGAACAGTTACAACTTTTGTGTAAAAGTTATTGCTTTGGTATGCAGTCCAAGATGAAAAACTCACAAGTCCTATTTCCACAACAAGTACAAATGCTGAGAACTAAACCTTTAGGCCCAGGTCTAGGGCTTGACCCATACCAGCCAACATCTACCCTGTCTATTCACTTCTGAAACACATGAAAACCCCGGTCCTGCAGATCAAAAGGTTTATGATCTCCATGATCCAGAGTAACCACAACTAAGGATCTATTATTGACAGTGTAGCAGAAGCTAGAGGACTTGAAAGAGCCAAGGACTCATTGCAATGAACATTTGCAAGTAAAGATTTGTGGGCAAGGGGATGTTGTGTGATACACTGTGACATATTACAATTTCCTCAAGACTTTTATTTTTTTAATTCTATCTTTTATTTTATTTCTAGGAAAGGTTGCAAGGGGCAGAGAGCAAATATGAAATATGGAGAGGAGTGAGATCAGGGTGCGTGATGTGAAGTGAACTTCACAAAGTAGCAGTAAAACACATAAAAAGAGTAAGAAAGAAAATAGAAACCTAACATGTACAAATGAAATAAAACATGATGGTTGTTTCTTTCTGCATCTGTTTTACCCTACTAAATAAGAAAGCTTGCTTTTCTATCCATTTACTTACAAATTATATAATTTTGTTTTTTTCTGAAAAGCTATGTAATATTTATCCCTTTGTGTAAATACAATACCTTTTATTATCCATTCATTGGTTGACCACCAGCAGGGCCATTATTTTGTTCTGTTTCTTATTAGCAACAATGAGTAGGGATGAATGGACACCTGTAAAGAATATGGAGATCTTTAGGTGACATGGAGAGATACAGCATACTCAGGAGAGACATAGCTGTGTCACATGGCAAATCTACTTTCACATTTTTGAAGATCCTCCATACTGATTTACATAGAGACTATTCCAATTTACATTCTGACCAGGAAGGAATAATCCTCCCCTTTTCCTCATCTCAAGCCAGTCTTTGTTGTCTTTCATGTTTTCAATGGTTTGACAGGGCTGATGATGAAAACCCAGGGAAAATTTAAATTATATTGCTTATTGGCTAAGGATGCTGAGTCATTTTGAAGGTGATTTTTATCCATTTGTATTTCAAATTTTGAGAGACGTCTGTTTAATTCTATACTCATATTTTAATATGTTTTTTCTTATTTAATTTTTAAGTTTCTTTTTGTTCTCTAGATACGAATGCTTTGTCATATGACTAGCTGATAAACATTTTTTTTCTATTCTGCATACTGGCTCAAATGATGATGTTTTCTGCTATTCAAAGGTTTTAAAACTTTAATTTGGTTCCATTTATTAATTTTTAGTATTAATGTCAGCAAAAAGAAGGTCCTGTTTAGAAAGGTTTCTTTTGGTTTTGTTATTGCTTTTCATTTGTTTTGATTTATTAGTTTTGTTTTCCTGTGCCAATGAGTTTAAGAATATTCTATACTTAATTCTCAGAGTCAGAATATCTGGTCTCATGTTGAGGACTTTGATCTATTAAGATCTAAATATTATTGAAGCATGAGAGATAAAAGAGTTAGTATCATTCTTCTACATTTACCTGTCCAGAATGATGAGAACCTCTTATTAAAGATATTGTCCCCTCCGCTAAAATTATAGCCTGATTGTAGTGTTGGTTCCCCAACAGGACTGCTTTGACTGGCCTCTGCAGTAACTTGATGGGCCAGGGTGGTGGGATACCCAGGGGGTCCGTACCCTCTCACAGGAGAAGGTGAGAATCTGTGTGGAGAGGGACTCTGTGAGGGAGAACCAAAAGTTGGACCACATTTGGGATATAAATAAAATACAGGTACTATCTTTTCTTCAAAGTATATTGTTGGCTTTATTGTTCAAAATCAGGTTCTTATAGAAGTGTATATGTGGCTTAATTTCTCTTCATTAATTAATAAGTCTGTTTTTATGTCAATATCATTCTATTTCAGAAACTTGAGCTATAAATCTGTAGTGTTCCTTAACACAGAAGATGGTAGTATAAATATAATTGTTTATAACTTTTCAGTAGTTCTTTGGCTGTGTTGAATATTTGTATTTTTTCAGTCTCAGAAGAATGAGATTGAGATACCATTGAGACACTAATGTAATTACATTTCCCCCCCCCCTTTTTTCCTGACACAAAATGCTCCCATGTCACTGTCACTGTTCTCTCTCTAATCATGACCTTTTGATTTATTACTTTCTATTTTGGTGGGGGTTTCCTTGAATCTGTTGTGTTTTGAGACATTAGGCAACTTCATGATATAAACCTTACTAGTTTATTTTGTGTATACTAAAATCTTTGCTATTCTCTTAATTTACATATCTCACCTAAATTCTGTTTTCACTTTTCTTCAAAAAGTACATATGATTTCTTAACATTTCCCTTACATATATCTTTCTTCAATACTTGATTTAGAAAGAAAGAAGTTATTTCCCAGATATTATTTTCCCAGATATATATATATTTATATTTGCAAAGCCAATTTTAGTGATAATTTTTAAAGAGATACTGAAAACTTTTTATTAGAAAATATTCATTTCTCAAAGCATTTGGAAAGTATATGATATCTTTTTAGAGTATCTTTTGGAAGAGAATTTCCCTTTCAAAAAGTATTTTTATATCATAGACATCCCCATTCTTTCCTTTCTAATGCTTTCTATTAGCCCATCCCCAAATTCATGACTTCTTCTATTTATTGGTTCTAGCTTCATACACGCATATTCAAACAACAGCCATGCACATATATATATCAAACACCCTTATATATGTTTAAATACAGCTTGATAACTCCATTGAAGGTTATTTATTTATGAAAGATTTTAAAGCTTATGATAGGATTATATAGCTTATCAGGGCTTTCTTCCCTGAAGAAGACTGATCATCTTATCATCCATTAATTTCCTGGTGAGAAAGTATTCAGATTTGTGAGCCTATGGAGACATTCTATTCAAATCATAACACAGAGTGGCATAGCATACAACCTATATACATTTCCTTCACTTAAATCTCTACATTAGTTATATATAATATACTGTAAATGCTTTATTACTATATTTTAGCATATAACAAAAATAATATCTGTAATGCTCAGTAGATATATTTTCTATTTAAATCTGTTCTACCACTACTAAATATTTCTAAATAAAAATTTTTCTGTATTCCTTCAATTATACTCCATAGATGTTTGACTCTAAAAATGAGTAAAAACTACTGTGCATAATAATGTGAATTTCATTATGTTCCTAATTGAAAAGCACAATGTTTATCAAGATGTATCTAATTTAAATTCCTGCATTAAGTCCTTTGTTATTTTATGTTGATTAGGTGCATTTTTACACTTTAGTTTTCAAAATCTTTTATTTGAAATTCATACCCAAATATCTATCTTTAGCATCTATTTTTATGAGGAATGTCTATGTAATGCTTATAAAAGCTTATCAAGTATTGTTTTTATATTATTTGTCACTTTTATATGTCTAATCTGTACACTGAAAATTAAAAATTATTAACTTACTCTCCTATAGAGTTTAATAAATGGCCTCAGGTAGCAAGTATAGAAAGTCATAAATATAGGTATCTCCTTTGTTATTTCCTAACCAATATCTCCTATAAGGATCACTGCAAATCAATTACTGTATCCTGAGAGGGTACAACTAAATACCCATATAATGAATAACTTGATAAACAATTACTTCAGTTCAAAGGAATTATGACACTGAAGACAATATAGACTAACCTGCCTTAATTCAAATAATTTATTTTAATTTTAATAATTAACTGTAGTGTGTTAAATAGTTTGGACTTAAAGATTGGTCCATTAAATATTATCCTAAATCCCACACAGAAATTTGGAAATACCTTGATAACTATGTTGATAAGAGACAAAATTATCATATTTTTATATAACATCAAGAGTATTCTCCTTACTCAAAATAAAGTCCTGAGACTAACCCTCATATTTATAACTCAGAATAAATTCTAGAGGAGCCTTGAGAGTATCAGTATTCCAAAAATATTCTTCTGCTACAGGCAACTCTTATAGAATAACAGGACTTTAAGTATATTATCTGACATACCTATTATTAACATATATTTAAATATTATTTCAGTGTTACATATTGCATTTTTCTAAAGAATTCACATGATCAAATTGCAATCCATTTAAAATAGTTTTCTTGTGGAGCAGAAACTGAAGGAAAAGCCATCTAGAGACTGCCCCACCTGGGAATCAATCGCATATACAGTTACCAAATCCAGGCACTATTGTGGCTGCAAACAACTGCTTGTTAACAGGAGCCCGATATAACTGTTTCCTGAGAGGCTCTCCCAGTGCCTGACAAATTGGTTCTATAGTTATAGAGCTGAAAGTATTATATCAATATAATATGAAACCCACAGTTTCTTTTTTCTTTTCTTTTCTTTTTTTTTTTTTTTGAGACAGAGTTTCTCTGTGCAGCTCTGGCTGTCCTGGAACTCACTCTGTAGACCAGGCTGGCCTTGAACTCAAAAATCCGCCTGCCTCTGCCTCTCAAATGCTGGGATTAAAGACTTGTGCCACCATCGCCTGGCCTCATCCAAGTTTGAGAGAGTTTTGTCACTTGTGTGTGTTAATCACGTTGTTCTGGTTCCAGGGTAGTTAAGACATTTTTGTTTGCTTGCTTAGCATGTGTGGTATGCTTCTGTTGACAGTCTATAAATTCACAAGACAATCTCTTCTTCCAAAATAGATGTTAATCCTGTTAAGATAATGTTTATAGTTTTAGCTTCTCTATTCCCTTCTTAAACAAAGTGAAAAAAACCTTTCTTATTAAAATGAACTCTCTCTCTCTCTGTGTCTATGTCTCTACCTTCCTCCCTCCCTCCCTCTCTCCCTCCCTCCCTCCCTTCCTCCCTCCCTCCCTCCTCTCTCTCTCTCTCTCTCTCTCTCTCTCTCTCTCTCTCTCTTTCTCTCTCTTTGCTGTTTTTATTTTTAATAGAGAGATGGGACATGAAGTTGCTCCAAAAAAAATCTTGGAATAGTTGGAGGCAAGAAAAATATGATCAAACCATATTAGTCAAATATTATATATATATATATATATATATATATATATATATATATATATATATATATATATGTATACATATTGTACTGACTAGTTTTGTGTGTCAACTTGACACAGGCTGGAGTTATCATAGAGAAAGGAGCTTCAGTTGGGGAAGTGCCTCCATGGGATCCAGATGTGGGGCATTTTCTCAATTAGTGATCAAGTGGGGAGGGCCCTTTGTGGGTGGTATCACCATTGGGCTGATGCTCTTAGGTTCTATAAGAGAGAAGGCTGAGCAAGCCAGGGGAAGCAAGCCAGTAAGAAACATCCCTCCATGGCCTCTGCATCAGCTCCTGCTTCCTAACCTGCTTGAGTTCCAGTCCTGACTTCCTTTAGTGATGAACTGCAATGTGGAAGTGTAAGCTCAATAAACCCTTTCCTCCCCAACTTGTTTCTTGGTCATGATGTTTGTGCAGGAATAGAAACCCTGACTAAGACAAATTGGTACCAGCGTAGTGGGGTATTCCTGTGACAACCTGGCCATGTTTTGGGGAGGACTGTGGAAGGACTTTGGAACTTTGAGCTAGAAAAGTCATTTGAATATTAAGAGCTCAGTGGAAAGTTCTGTAGGAGCTTGGCAGACAATTATAAAAACAGTGCAAAAGATGGAGGCCTGACTTGTGAAATTTCGGAGGGAAGATTAAAGACTCTTACAGTGGCCATGTTTTGATTGTGAAGATTCTGAGGTTTTGGTTAGCTGTGGCTGAAGAATCAACTGTGAGTAACAAGATACTAGAACCACTAAAGCAAACCTTTGTGTTTCTGGGACTATTGATGCTGGTTAGCCAGAGCTAAGAAATTAGCAGTGATTAAGAAGATGAATTCATGAAATTCTTAAGCAAATGGATGGAGCTAGAGAACATCATACTAAGTGAGGTAACCCAGACTCAAAAAGTGAATCATGGTTTGCACTCACTAATAAGTGGATATTAACCTAGAAAACTGGAATACCCAAAACATAATCCACACATCAAATGAGGTACAAGAAGAAAGGAGGAGTGGCCCCTTGTTCTTGTGAAGCAGTATTCGGCAAAACCAGAAAGGGGAAGTGGGAAGGGGTGGGTGGGAGTACAGGGGGAGAAAAGATGGCTTATGGGACTTTCGAGGAGTGGGGGGCTAGAAAAGGGGAAATCATTTGAAATGTAAATAAAAATATATCAAATAAAAAAAAACATTGAAAAAAAAAAGAAATTAGCAGTGATTAAGAAGAGACCAGCATCACTGAGATGAAATCTTCTTGGAAGTGTTTTCTGAGAGCACAGAGAGTGTGTTCCAGAGATAGCCACAGTTGTATTTTGTGCTGTGGCTGGACTTGGTACTGTGTAAGAGTCACCCAGATGGTACTGGTTTTGAAGACATGAAGGAGTCATGAAGAGCAGCTGAGGCTCTTGGCACAGTGAGAGGCCACGGAAGGCCATTGGTGAAGGTGCAGCCTCAGTTGCAATTGATGGCCCAGGACTTGAATGGGTCATGCATAGGAGCAGAGGCTTGTCACCATGAAGAGAGCCTATGAGAGGCTATTGGGGAAGCCTAATTACAGTAGAAGTCAGCATTATTTTGGAGATGCCAGTGCCATGAGATGACCACCAAGAACAGCAGCAGCAGTGGAGTACAGGCAGCTGGAGCCTAGAAGACAAGCTGTGTGCTACAAAGGGCAGAGCTGGAGAAGTGACCCACGCCCTTGGAGGAGCCCAGAAGATTGTGAGTTGGATCCCAGACATTGAACTATTGGAGTTTAAGTTTTGTTTTTGGTTGTGACTGTGCCCTGATATGTTTCCCTCTTGAAGGAAGAGAGTATTTTAGTGGAGCCCACAGTTAAAAGACTTTGAATTTTTAAAAGACTTTGAATTAAAGATATTGGACATTTTAAGGTGATTGAACTTTTAATATGTAAAGACTGTGGGACTTTTAAAGTAACTTAGATCTTTGGGATGAATAAGAAAGTAAGGGTTGAGGCTTAATAGTGATGTGTTTGTGTGTCAAGTTGACAACGGGTCAATTGCATTGGCTAGTTTTGTGTGTCAACTTGACACAGGCTGGAGATATCACAGAGAAAGGAGCTTCAGTTGGGGAAGTACCTCCATGGGATCCAGATGTGGGGCATTTTCTCAATTAGTGATCAAGTGGGGAGGGCCTTTTGTGGGTGGTATCACCTTTGGGCTAGTGCTCTTGGGTTCTATAAGAGAGCAGGCTGAGCAAGCCAGGGGAAGCAGGCCACTAAGAAAGATCCCTCCATGGCCTCTGCATTAGCTCCTGCTTCCTGACCTGCTTGAGTTCCAGTCCTGACTTCCTTTAGTGATGAACTACAATGTGGAAGTGTAAGCTCAATACACCCTTTCCTCCCCAACTTGTTTCTTGGTCATGATGTTTGTGCAGGAATAGAATCCCTAAGATACATATAATATATATAATTAAAAACCTTATATATTTAACCTCATTCTTCTGCTTCTTTGGCTATATATTATCTTCCACTCACCATTCCCATTATAAATCTCAAGATTGTTAAATGTCTTTGAGAATGCTCAATGCTTTTCAACCTACACTTCCTCTCTGAACAATATTTAAACTGTGTGAAAGCCATTTTATAGTTTCAAAGACAAATGTAACTGGGTTATAGGATAGTAAAGCCAGAAACTTAATGTCCTTACATATGCAGACTAAAATTAAAGCAGAAAGCATTTCTCCCCAAGATTGATATGACCTTTATAAAACAGCATACTACCTAGTGACTCAGTCTAAACATCCTGTATGTTTAACTATGAGAACATTTCTTATATCTGCTTCTCATTTTTGATCCTTAACAACAAATGCTATCTCTCCATCCATATGGTGTTTATCTAAAATGCTTGGGGCTTCATCAATCAGGGTTTACACAGTGCTTTACTGGTGTGTGTACTCCACACATCACTAGTGCTACTGACGATAGAGCAGAATTTACTGGCTTAAATTTTTTTTGTTGTTGTGACATAAAGCAATGACAGAAAAAACAGTAATTCATTAATCATTCAGAAAGTAAAGAGAATGAAAACAAAATATATGGTGTGATAAATAGTAACTGGAAAATAGTGGCCTCTTTGAATGGGATGGGCAAGAACCAGATTAGCAAGGATTAATAAATCATTTCATACTGAAGAAATAGAAAAATATGTATTAAGCCAAAAGTAAACTTTCATTGTTCTATGTATGTTTCTATTTCACAGATATTATACTAACAAAATATTGGGGTATCTAAAACCGCAGAAATATTGTTAATGTACTTTTATTCAAGTAAATGTAATGGATCATTACTGTTGGAGAGAAAAATGCAGTGAAGTTGGTTTGACGCTGACAAGCAGATCCCATAATCCACTGTGGATTGAATAATCAAACATTCTACCAAGTTCAGAAGGAGCTTCAGGCTTAGTGCTGTTGCTCAGGTTCCTTCCCTGGAAATGTGGGTCTATAGTTTCTCATGTAACAACTTCTAAATGAAGATATGAAAATGGTGGTTTTTGACATCCAAGTCTTAAAATATTTTGGACACTTGAAACTCCTAAAAATAATTCTAAAGTTTAAATGAAATATTTGCATCATAAGCATCAATCATTCATTTATATTTTATATTTTTATATGTTAAATTTTATATATTATATTTTATAATTTATATTAAATTTATAATAATTTATATTCAGAGAAAAACTAAAAGACTGGACATTTTAAAATACAGCTGTTATGATATGCTTATGGTGAAGTAAAAATGAATTAGCCATTGAGAACGGTTCCTCTTTATTAGCCAGAAATTTTTCATAGATTTTTGTTATCTAAGAAACTAAACCCTACCCCTACCCCTAACCCTAACCCTAACCCAAACCCTAACCCTAACCCTAACTCTAACCCTAACCCTAAATACATTTCTATAATTGGTGAATTCTTTTCCAGTGTTCCTTACAATCAAGCTACATTATGCTTGATTTCATTGTTCTATGTATGTTTCTATTTCACAGATATTATACTAACAAAATATTGGGGTATCTAAAACCGCAGAAATATTGTTAATGTACTTTTATTCAATATATATTAATGTTTTACTGTAACCTCAGTTAGCAATAGATTAGAAAGTAAAATTATGGAAATGGTAACTCAGAGGATAACATTATTTACTTAAAGCAATAAAGCCCTCAGTTCAGATCTCAGCTCATGCATGAAAAGCTGGGTATTAGCATCAAATTTATCAATGTTACCTCTGTGAAACTGGTAGAGGCTATAGTTACCATAAATATGCTTCTATCTTTCCACACATACCACATTTAAGAATATTACTTTCTTTTGGCCATGTCTACAAAGGGAATTTATCCTAATACAGTATAAATAATTTTCGGGGTGAACTGGTGATACATTCACATGTCTTCAAGACCAGCCTGTAACTCAAATATCTACCCCCAGAAACAAAATTATTTGGTAATTGATAACGTTTCATTTAATTTCTATAATTGGTGAATTCTTTTCCAGAGTTCCTTACAATTAATCTATATTAAATATCCCATTAATCCCTTCTATAAGTTGGAGAAAATGACTTCTGTTAATAAGTGTTTGAATGTTCTTAAGACCTGCTTGTGACTTTATGAGAATTAAAAATAAAATGTTTAATAGATATTTAGTTTTATCAAATAGATGTTATGGAAATTCAGCTGTTAGAATGAAATAGCAGAAGCCACTTCAAATTCTGTATGTTTATGCATCACAGGGAGTCAAACCTAGGGCAATTCATAAGGCCCTGTTCACATGCTAGACCAGGACTGAGTTCTAGCTCAAGCCACAGTACAAACTTAATTATTAGAGCACTGGAAAATACATAATGGCACAGGAGTTATGTTCCACAGTTGTGACTTTTATCTATGCTCTATAATTTTCTGAAAATGATCCCCTGTGAAGTGTGTTAAGAAAGTCGCTATTAAATATTATCAAACTTCCTTCTTTTGTATCTGCTCTCAGTGGATTCCTTGTTGTCCTGCATCATATTTTGATGTACTCTTCGTGTCAGATTTCATATAGCAAAGGAAAACATAAAAAATATGTTAATATTAGAGCCATTTGTTTTGTGGACCCTCCTCGCTTCCCTTCTTTCCATCATAGTTGTCTCTGCACTGACTCATAGACAATTTTTTGGAATCAGTAAGGATTAGAAATAGATCATTTAGTCTATTTTAAATTTAAACTAATAATACTTGCTTCAACTTGTTTCATCTTCTATTGTTTTATTGATGCTGATTTTATAAAACAAAACTAGCTGATAAGCTAAGCATGTATACAAACCTTCCTCTTTGAAATAGTTGTCTGCAATCACAGAGAATATTTTTACAGATATCTAATAATGATAAAAGTAATTTCTATATAAATCTTTCAACAGGACATAGATACCCCTAAATATTTTACTAATTCTGGCCTTTAAAGCTCCTAATATTCTGAATTATTAATGTCCTGACAATTATGAAAATTCCACTCCAATGAAATATGATGTTTTATGGAGAAAGTACTTTTATCAAACTTTGAAAAGTAATTACTGTAGCTCATAACTCCTAGGAAGTGACAGTGGAAGCTGAAGAAATCCCAAAGATATTTCCTGAATACCATGTGTACCTGCCTTTATAGACACATATATTTATATTTGTGTACAGTAGTAGAAGAGAAATGCACGTGTAATTTCATCCTCCCTGGTTGATATATTTTTGAATTGTTATAAAAATAACCAAACAAGGTAAAATGTAGTTAACAGTTGGCATGTTGATAATAGACTTTGTTGTTGAATTTATTCCAAAGGAAAGAAGTTTTAAAATGCTTATTAAAATGTATTTGTTGACTGGAAGACAAAGTAAAGAGAGTGACAGTATGACTAGACTTCATGTGCTTATAGCTCTGTGAGTACATCTGCCTGCCCGTGTACAGTAAACTGTCCCCAAATTACAATGTTTTAAATATAACTGATCAATATTCCCAAGCTATGATTAACCTTTCTGACTAAGGAATCACAAAAGAGTTGTAGCAGTCAGAGTGATCTATAAATAAGCAACCTCGTGATCTACACATGTGTGAATGAAATTAAATATGATTTTCAAACTTTCACCACACAGTATTGATCCACGTATCTATACTCTAGAAAGGAGATGCCACATATTCAATATTTACTTAATTTATTACTGAAAAGTATATTTTAAGAACACAGAAATAATAAAAGTCCAGAATTATTCATATGATTTTAATTTAAATGAGGCAATATAAAGTAGAAAGTATGTAAGTATAAGTCCAATGGAGCAGTCCTTTCTATTAAGATTTATACATTACTATTTAGGTTTTTTTTTAATAAAATGCTATGTTGATACAATTAGTTACACTTAGCTTTACTTACTTAATTAGCTAAATTTATGAGTAGAAATAATTGTGAAGAGAATTTAATATTGAAACTTACTAAATTGGATATTAAATAAATCACAAGAAAAAGTAATATAATTTGAAAGTGTGAGTCTTAAAGCAATCTATGTACAAGGATACCAAACTAAAATTCAGTATAAATATACCAAATAAAATTTGCCCTATACACTTACAACAACAGACATTAAACAATCAAATTGATATAAGTGAAGTGAATGACACTGAGAGAATAACAGTTTCCTTTGTTATTAAACAATAGATAATAGAATAATAGATAATAATTGAACATTTCTAAAATTTATTTGAATATTGGAGGATACAATAAATATAAAAATTACTTTGTAGATATTCAAATCAAAAAACATGTGCCAAAATTGTATCTTTCTCCCAAAATTACCTCTTCATTTCCTATACACATGATTCAGTTAGTTTTGCTCATGTTAGCATGAAATATTACTTATTTTTATTTATTATTCTTTAAGAATGTCTCCACAGGAGTTTGTTCACAAATAACATGATTTATGTTACTCAAGTTTTGTTTCAGAATACACTAAATAATTTTGAATATTGTACATTTGCCAGGGTACAGATCAACTGCTTGAAATTTAGGGTGAAAAGGCAAATAATGATAGCAAAAGAGTAAAATAGAGTTAACCTAAATCCTGTACTATATAATGTCATTGGAATCTCACTCTGGATTCCTCATCCTTTTGATTCTCTTAAATACTTCAAAGACAATATATACAGCCTAGTGTAGAATATGATTTATTAGCAAGCAGAAGACAGCTCACTCAAGGGCTGAGAGTTGGCAGTAGCCAAAGGGACCATTGTGTTCTTCTATATTTTACAGGGGCTTTAATTATTTCTAAAGCCTCTAGAACAGACAGCTTTTCCTCAGGGGTGTTTTGTTCAGGTGATTGACAGGCCTATGTGGATTGAATCTTACAGGAGAGGCCACGGGTATATCTTTGTTTTCTTTGACCTGAAAACATCTATCTAGATAGTTAGAGTTACAAAGTGTGGATAGGTATCCATTAATGCTCTTGTAGACAATTGAGAATGTCATGCTTTCACTCAGAGCCAGAAAGTAGAATGCACTATCATTCTTTTCACCAGCCATATGGGCTCCACAGTGTCAGTTGTGGGTTTTACAGACTATTTTAAAGGAACTTTCTGTCTCCAGTCCCTCAAAATCTTCTAGTCTTATTACCATACCATACTTTATTAGTATACTACTTCTAAAAGATGTTGAGGTCTCAAATGTCATATCTCATTGTTTCTTAGTAATTTTACTCTATGTAAATTAGTAATTTCTGTGTATGAGGAGAGTATCAATGAAGGGGTTTCTAACAGGTCTGAACATGGCAAACATGGAATACAGGTTTTGCCCATTTACTCACTTTCCTTTCCCTTGCTAAAGTACATTGCTTTTCCTAGCCATTTCCCATCTCATGAGGCTGACTCCCATGGTCCTGATATCAAAGTATTGAAATCCAAGGAAAAAAGACTCCAATTGTTCACATTAATCAAGATGCCCAATCACAATTATCCAACTTATATTATCAAGGGTTTTCCCATTTCACCTTTATAAACTACCATTTGCCTATGGGCCATGTCTGTCTTCTCTCCATCTAAGGCAATCTTTTGTTCCTCTGGGACAAATAGCCTTCCTCCTCTCACTTGTTCCTGTTCCCTTCTCCCTCATTTTCTATCTCCTATTTTTCTTATTTATTCCATATCCTTTCTGCCTTTTGGGAAAATAAGTCTCTTTTTTTCCTGACTACTTGTTCTTGGAGTGTCTTGAGCCTACTTTGATGTCCTAATGGTGTGTGTGCTGGTATGTGTGTTTGTATACAGGTATCTGAGGCAAAGATTAGTGATAGGTGACTTCTTTTATCATGTTATATCTCACTTTTTGAAACATCATTTATTACTGAATTTATAGTTTAATGTTTGGACAAATCAGAAGATCCTCAAATGCATGCCACCTGATCTGGATTTTACATTGATATTCAGAATCTGAACTGAAGTTCTCTTGCTTTATTCGCAAGTGCTTTACCATTACATAAACAGAATGACCTCCAAAATCCCATGTAAGTTATTATACATCATAAATTATGAATGAGAAAATTGATACATTAAGAGTTGTATTTAATGCTTCAGAATCTGATTTTATTTAGCTAAAAGATGGTGTACCTGATATCAGAATTTATTTCATTGTCATATCCTGCTAAAATGCCTAAAGTCTACTTCATTATCTTGACATTTATAGAATGGTGATCATTTCTCAACTTTTTGGCTAAGATCACGTGAATACCATGGTGACAGTCACATGAGGGACAGTTATGGCATCTCCTATACACATCTAAGTTCTTAGGGGAAACTGCTAAAGTAAAAGACTAATAAGAAACATTTTATTAAAATGAGTATTATATATAATACACATATATACATTATATATATATATATATATATATATATATATATATATATATATATATATATATATACACACACACACAAAGAAAAATTTTAATAATCAGAGGAGGCCTAGAGTGCTCATTCACATAGAATCTTGAAGAAAGCAAAATTTTACAGCAATAATGAAGACAAAAGGAAACTGTGACAAGTTATGGGAGTTAATCAAATGGGAAAGAAATGATACAATGTGGTAAGTGGATTCCTTAGATAACAGCTACAGACTGATAAGGCGAAAAGTCACCATAAGTAATCAGCTTTCATCCTTGTTGCTAGACAGGGGAGACTGAGGAATACTTAAATTTACGTCCTACTTCTGGACAATATAAATAAGCAGACACTCTATCTTGTAGACATATATTCTCATTGAATGAACACATCTTTATGCCTTGTTAGGTACTTTCAAGCAGCAACCATGGGGGAAAATTCTCTTGTGTACATTAATAAGATTTCAATTTATTTCTTTATTTACTTACTTGTTCACTCTTCTTTAATTTAACATAAATTTCTTTCTCATACACTATAATGTGATTATAATTTTCATCCCGTTACTCCTCCTAGTTCTCCTCTGTCTCCCCTCCATTCAAATCAGCTCCTTTTATGTCTCTCAATAGAAAATAAGAGGCTTCTATGAGATCACAACAAAACATAACAAAAATATAATAATATAAAAATATCATATAGAACTAGGACAAGCCAATTTAAAATAAACATACATGCAGGCACACAAATCAGAGAATATCTTATTTATGTATTTAGTAATCCTGTAAAGGTACTAAATTACAATGTATAATATATATCCAGAGGACCTGGTGCAAGCCAGTGTAAGCCCTGTGCAGGCTGGGTCAGTCTCTGTGGGTTCATATTAGAATTATTTCTTTGATTCAGAGTGCCGTATTCTCCTGATGTTTTCTATTCTTTGGTTCCTATGGCTCTAATTCTTTCTCAGTCCCTTTTAGATGCTTTCCCTGAGTGTTGAGCGGATATAGTTGATGTGATCACCTGTAGAACTGTGTGTTCCATGGTCTTTCTCTTTCTCTTTCTCTCTGGATAATGTATGTTTGTGAGTCTCTGTATTTGTACACATCTGCTCTAGAAGGAAGCTTCTCTGATTGTGCATGAATAAGGTATAGATTTATGAATATAGCAGAATACCATTAGGAATCATTTCATTGTTATTTTTGGTTTTGGTCAGTAGTATTTGTCCTTATGTTCCACATTTATAATTACCATGGAAATGAAAATCAAAAATTATTTTGAGATTATTTCTTAATCCTGTAAGAATGGCTATCACATTAGTCAATCACACTAGTGACATTCATGCTAGCAAGGATATGGATCAATACACTGGTGGGATTGAAGACTTCTATAGCCACTATAAATATCAGTATGGTGTTTCCTCAGAAAGATTAGAATCAAACTACTTCAAGATCCAGCTATACAACAAAGGATGTTTTTTTTCCAACTACAAAGACAGTTGCTCAATCACGTTTTTCGCTGCTCTATTTATAATTAGCCAGAAGTTGAAAACAATCTAGATATACCTCAACAAAATGTTATGTTTACACAATGGAGTATTACTTACTTTAAAAAAATATAGTGTCATTTCTGATTTACAGTCAAATGAGTTGAACTAGAAGAAAGTCATCCTGAGTTAGCCCACAATAAGATATATATGGTGTGCTTTCACTTATATATGGATATTAGCCATTAAATAAATGAAATCTACAGTCCACAGATCCAGAGAGGATAGGCATAGAGGAAAGGAGCAGAGGGATCTCTCTGGGGTGGGGGCAGAAATAAAATATATTGTATTGTTTGACAAGAACTAGTTTTGGGAAAAGAGTGAAAGAGACAGGTGAGAAGGGGGCAGGAAGTTTGAATTAAGAGTGCAGAGAGTAAACAGAGGAGTAGTAAGGAAAGAAGGTAGAGGCAGGTGGAAGTGAAAGGCATTTGCGGGGCATTGTTTGATTAAGTAGAGATTAAATCAGTTAATTCTGAAATCATGTATAGCTTTTTGAAACTAAGAGTTAGAAAGACATAATATAAATAAATGGAAAATCTCTGAAATCCAAAAGATTTAATGTAAAATTCACAGTATAAGCTGTACTATATTTTAGCATTTATTAATTACTTATAATTACTTATAAAAGTAAATGTAGGTGACATTTTAAATAATATATCTCGAGTTAGCTTTCATGATAATTTTTTTCACATTATTGTTGGAGAATAACATGTGGTATTTCAATAAAATTAGACATTATAAGTATTTTGACTTAATATATAAAGCCATCATTACAATCTGATATGATGAATCTATAAACATGGCTGAATGCTTTGAAATACTTATTATAAAACAATGCTCGATATGTTTAAAATGACTTTTACTGGAGAAATATAAAGTTCATTATTTTTCATATACTAGTAAAGATCTACAATGATTTAAGATATAAATTCAATCAGTAAGAAATTTTCTCTTACATAAGGAAATGACTCAGTAGATAAAATCACTTGCTTCCTACAACAGATCACATTAGATCAGGTAAGTTTTAACACATGCTGTATTCTTTTTACTATGTATTACTTTTTAGTATAGCATACAAACCTTGTGTAATTGGTCAATAGTGATTTTGCAATAAAATAACAATCCAAACCTTCTAGGAACCTAAATTATGCTCATCTTTGAGCATGTATCCATTGTTATCATATTACACAGATTATTTTCCTACAGAACTCATGACATTACATTTTGAAAAAAATCACTTAGGTGAGTTATCTCCATAGTCCATTATGTTGACATAGGTATATATTGGACTTTGGTGTATTCTAGGGAGAAATGTAAATTTAAAAGAAGTCTGTAATTCCCGAAGATGTGTCAATATAAATAACAGGGATTGAACTATTTTATGTGATGTAAATCGAGTTGAAAAGTCAATGTATTTTTTCAAAATGTTAAATAAAAAAATTAAAAAAGAATGGAAGTCCATGACATTCTAAATGGTATTATTTATGGGTACAACTAGTTAGATTTGAATAAAATATAAATCATACAATAACACTACAAGAACTCACTTGGGTTCATTTCCTGTGATTAATCTTTCAAGCTTCCTAAAATGAAATTTTCATTAGCCACATAGCATTTTATCCCTACAGAAATTCTAAGTTCGTGAGAAGTTCAACCAAACCATTGAGATCTCAATGATTTAAACTGGGACCCTTAAAAACAATTGAACAAGGAAGCATAATAGTTGGAAATGGTTAGTCATTTTCTTTCTCAAAACCTATTGCAGAAATGTTTCCATGGAAACAAAGTCAAACTCCTTAAATAAAGAATATGTCTTATTTAGTTAACCTGTTTCCATCTAAATTCAGAGGTTATCAGGAAAAAAAAAAACCAAAGTGGGAGTCACACAAAAGGAAAAAAATATGATGAATCTTGAGCCTTGCTGTTGAACTCTGAATTCAATAATCAGTGACATTTATTTTGGTGTTTAAATCAGTTAGGAGTCACAAGTTGAACTCTTACATGACTGAATCTTCACTTCTGGTAAAACTCACTGAGAAAATAATGGAAGCAAAATGCAAGATTCTCTCTTTTTTTTATCTATTACTCTCTATTTTTGTCTCCAGATATAAACGTATATGTATGTGTTGTATACAATATTTTATACCTTCCACCTCATCCTTATGTTTTCATAAATGAAAATATATAAACCCATGCCTCAGTCCATACAGCAGAGTTGATATACTATTTATTAATAAAATCATCAATCAAAATTTGTACCAATTTCTCTGTTTATAGGGCAAATGCTGTGCATATTTTTGTTTCCCTCTGCTGAGAAATCTAAAAGTAGCCAGCACCTACACTGCCGTGTGAGTTCTTTAACTGTATCTCAACATGAAGTAAATTAACAGAGTTATTACATTCTGGGAGAGTGTTTTGTTTTGTTTTGTTGTTTTTGCTATTATACCAGAACTACATCAAAAGTATTAAATCAGTTCTCAATATATGAAAGTTCATGAGGAATAGCTGAAAAATAAATGATATGTGTAACTCAATTTTTTTTAAAGGGCATACAGGATCAGTAGTGAGAGTAGAAGAGGGAGAAGTACTGAGGGTCAGGAAAATGAAAAGAGGTTTTAGCAGTGGAGGATGGGGAACTGGGCCAGCCATTAGAAAGTCTCAGATGCCAGGGGAACAAGAGGTTCCCAGGATCCAATGAAGATGCCATTAGCCAAAATACCCAACAATAGCAGGCTAGAAACTGAAGAGGCCATATCCAGTGGATAAGTTGTGGGATGGGATCATGCCACAACTTATTTTAACCCAGAATTGTTCTTGTCTAAAAAAATTGCAGGTACAAAGAATGGAGCAGGGACTGAAAGAACGCCCATCCAGAGACTACCACTTAGAGATCCATCTCCTAACACTAAACCCAGATACTATTGCTGATGCCAAGATGTGCTTGCTGACAGGAGCCTGGTATAGGTGTCCCTTGAGAGGCTCAGCTAGTGCCTGACAAAGACAGATTCAGATGCTCACAGCCAACCATATGACTGAACTCAGGGAACCCAATGGAAGAGTTAGGAACTGAAGGGGATTGCAACCCCATAGAAAGAACAACAATATCAACCATAAGACTCCCCCAACCCAGAGGGGCCAGGGACTCAGTCACCAACCAAAAAGTACACATGGAGAAGCCAATAGCTCCAGTTACATATATAGCAGTGGTAGGGTAGACCCTTGGTCCTGTGGAGGCTCAGTGCCCCAGAGTATAGGGGTATGCTAAGGTAGTGAGGCAGGAGTGGGTGGGATGGGAAGTATCCACATAGAGGCAGGGAGAAAGGCAAATGGATGGGAGAGCTGCAGAGGGGAAACTGGGAATGGGGAAAATGTGAAATGTAAATAAATAAAATAACAACAACCAAAAAAGATGATTTGGAAGGCAATTGAATCTGAAAGAATTTCTGAATGTCCAAGAACACCCGACTGTGTCCGTGACCCATTATACTCTAAGACCATCTGAAACAAGATATTCAAAATTGTTCATGTATGAAGAATAATGAAGGTCCTGACTCAAAAGCATTATTATTATTACGATTATTACTATTATTAGTAGCAGTAGTAATAGAAGTAGTGCTATAAAGTTATACAAGAGATGATGCGTCAGTGGAAGCAGAAAAGAAGTGGAGCACCCACTTCATCCTAGGAGACAGAATCCACTTAAATTCTTATTAGGGACATTCTGTACTTCAGACCTCATATTACATATTCTTTCAATGCTAAGATCATCTGGCCAATATATTTACAACATTTATATATAAAGGAATACATTCCATGTGCTAGCTGCTATTTTCTGAAGGACAATTATCTTACCAAATGGGGTGGGTAAATATGAAAACAGGAGAATCTGGAGAAGTTATCCACATTTTTATCATTTTCTTATCATTCATGTTTCATTGATATATGTAGCAGATCCTTGTTCTTAAATATATCAAAACAGTAAGTGATAGACTGTGGACAGAATCCAGAGATTCAGAGACCAGTTTAATGTCACCCATTTATAAAAACAATGGGAAAAAACTATCTTATCTTTAATATATACCAAGAAATAGACTAAAGATCTGTGTGGTATAGAGGAAACTAAACATGCACGCATTGACACATCAGTGAATATGAGATATTTATAGCTAGGCTTCCATTTGCCTGGGTTTTTGTTTGTTTACCTATATTTAGGTCTGAAAAAGCAATGATAACTATAGTTACTAAAATGCAAAAAAACCCCACACAACTGGTGACTTGCTGGGGAGTGTGTGTGTGTGTGTGTGTGTGTGAAATGAGAAATGAGCTTTGTATATTATAAATATGTTATAAATATGGATGGATGGATGGATGGATGGATGGATGGATGGATGGATGGATGGGCGGATGGATGAATAAATCCACCCAGAAGTCTTTTTTCCAAGTGATGATATGGCATAAGCCTCACATTCCTGATGATATAGCCAAAGAACTCAACAGTCACATTCCTTTCTATGCTGATATTTTGTTCTCAAAGAAACTGTGCAACAGACATTTGAGTGAGCTTCACATTGGATTTAAGTGAGGTAACTTATATGAGGATGGTTTAGATGAAGAACTGATAAAGGCTAACCAGAAATAATACATATTGACAAGCAGAACATGTGTGAAAGAGTAATTAAACAGTCAAAACTATATTTTGAGTATACAAATGACCAAACTAGAATGAAAAAATTTGAAAAGTATTGCTCATAACTTCAGTATCAGTGCCTTTGGAGAATATGAAATTATCTTCATCTTCTTTATTACTGTGATTTATTAGCCATAACTGATTGAGATAGACACTTAACAGAAAAGCAGTATCCCATGTACAGTACAGCAGCTAGGTAAGCCTTAAAATCTGTCCGAAGGGGGCACCCATGCTTGGTACACTGACACAAAATCCAAAGTCTTTCTGTGTGTGTGTGCCTACATTACTACTCCATGTGAGTATCAAGAAGCTAATAAATCAGGAAATGTGAAGAGAGAGAAAGTAAATAAAACAGAGATAAAGAAGTTGAATTATAGGCTAGGCGTGCTGGATGCCTGGAAGTGCTGCAGAACACCTGTAATTTTAGAGCTATTGTGCATCATCAAAAAATAAATAAATAAAACAAATGAAGGGTGATAGGCTTTTTGTAATATCTAAATCTTTTCCCTCTGTTTATCCTGCTAGGAACATGCTATCATCTGAGATAATCTGAGGACAGCTTGTACCTTCCAGATTTATTATACTTACTATAACAAAGAAAAATTTTGACTCAAGTCAAAGCACTAGAACTCCTATCCACCATCCCCACTTTGTATACCGTATATGTTTCAACTTTTTTACTCACTGCCTGATTCATTCAGCACATGCTCATTTTATTTCATTTATTTCTGTTTCTAAGTTTGTGGAATAATCTTGGGAAACAACCCAGAGAGGTTTTGAAATCGTGTTCTGCCTTTGCTCACTTCTTATGCTGGCTATGCAGGAGTGCCTATTACATCAGAACAAATGTTTATTTTGAAACTGTTACATTCCAAGAACTATGCTGACATGGAAATTTAAGTGATGACTGAGGGACATATCTCAGAGCAAGACTTTAAGTCATGAGGAAGAGAATTAAGTGAAAGGTAATTTAAGCCATAGGACTTGTACAAGGACAGAAGCTGCAAAGTGATATTGGAGCATGTAGGACTGATGACCCATGGAAGAAAAGACATCTACTATGCTGTAAATATGACAACATCATTTACAAACGCTATGGCACTATAATTTCACATAAAAACTGTTGCTCAAATACAGGTCTTCACAAATCACATTTTAATCAACTGAAACATTTACTGAGATAAACATGGCTGTGAAACGGGATAAGTTTTTGAAGAGGACAGAGGAAGGAATGGCCTGAGATGGGCTCTAGTGAAGGATATGAGGGTGTGCTATGACCACAGACTCTGTAACATAATATTATTGCAACCTATATTTTCTGTAATCAAAATGCAGTAGGGACATATTGAGAAATTATATTTATATGGTAAATGTAGAGTGAAAATTCAAAAAATAAAAAGTCTAAAATAAAAAAAATATATATAAACTCTCCAATGCTCTAGCAGATAGTTCCTAAAGGTTTGGTCAGACACACTGACTCCGTGGGAACAATTAAATTCTGACTTCTTGAGGTCTGGCACTACAGCTTCCATACCCAGCGTCAGGGAGCCATAATGACACTGAAAGGGAGAACTGTCCCATTCAGCTCAGTCTGAGTACAAATGCCACATTCAAATGGCATAGCAAGCAGAGTAAATAATGGAATCAACTCTTTTCAAGTTATGGGGTTATCTTCCTCTTTCACTTGGAACTTTTTCCTGTGTTTCTACATGTGCTTATTAGTTATTAGAACTTTTAGTCTGGTAAATTATTTTTTTCTTTCTGTCTTTTTTTAATTTATTGATATATTTATTTACATTTCAAATGATTTCCCCTTTTCTGGACCCCCCACTCCCCGAAAGCCCCACCAGTCCCCTTCCCTCCCCCTGTTTTCCCACCCAACCCTTCCCACTTGCCTGTTCTGATTTTGCTCTATACTGCTTCACTGAGTCTTTTCAGAACAAGGGGCCACTCCTCCGTTCTTCTTGTGTCTCATTTGACGTGTGGATTATGTTTTGGGTATTCCAGTTTTCTAGGTTAATATCCACTTATTAGTGAGTGCATACCATGATTCACCTTTTGAGTCTGGGTTACCTCACTTAGCATGATGTTCTCCAGCTCCATCCATTTGCCTAAGAATTTCATGAATTCATTGTTTCTAATGGCTGAATAGTACTCCATTGTGTATCTATACCACATTTTTTGCATCCACTCTTCTGTTGAGGGATACCTGGGTTCTTTCCAACTTCTGGCAGTTATAAATACTCCACTCACTTGGATCTGTTCTGCTTAGAAAGGAACATATTCATTCTCTACTTGGGAGCTGAAGGTGTTTGCAAACCAAAGGAGGAACAACAATATCAACCAAGCAGGCCCCCTCAGAGCTCCCAGAGACTAAACAACCAAATAGAGGGAACTATGCATATGTAGTAGAGGATGGCCTTGTTAGATTTCAATGGGAGAAGTGGCCTTTGGTCCTGTGAGGTTTGATGCCCAAGGTAGGGGAATATCAGGATAGGGAGGCTGGAGTGGGTCGATGGGTGGAGGGGCACCTTGATAGAAGCAGGGGGAGGGAGAATGGGATGGGGGTTTCCAGAGAGGAAACTGGGAAAGGGGATAACATTTGAATTGTAAATAAATAAAATATCCAATAATAAAAGAAAAGAAAAAAGTACTGAAATGTTTAAAAACAGATAAAAATTAAAGATGTTTCTTATAAGTTGTAACAGTAGCTATGGGCAGAAGTAAGTGGACAGACAGAGTCTAATGAAGTTATAATAGACAATTTAAAATTTATTCAAATATTTGAAAATAAAGAAACTGACAGAAAGATACTTTTTCTCATATGATTTGGATGTGGTTCAGTTTCATTTCTACCAAACATCCAAGTGAAAATTCTGATAGCTTTTACAGGTAAGAAGAGATTTCTTAGATAGGAAAATGTGGTTTTCATGTCTACTGCCATTAGAATCTAAAAATGTAGATAGAATTTCAAATAGAAGATGAGGCAAAACACAGTCACAGTTCCTTTTCTTGGCGGTGCTGTGATAAAGTAGTCTGACTAAAGCAACTGAAAGGTGAAAGAGTTTCTTGTTCCTTATACTTCAACGGTACAGTCCATTATATGGGCAAGTCCTGGCACCAGGACATCAGGGAAGCAGGTGATATATGTATCTCCAGTCCAGAAGGAAGGAAAGATGCACATCTTAATACTGCTGTTCATATAAATTTCCCTACTTACATTGTCTAAGATCACAGCAAGGGAATGGTGCCATACAGGGTGGGAAGGTTGCCTTACCTAAATTAATGTGATAAAGACAACATCCTATAAGGATTCCCAGAGACCATAGCCCAATGATTCTGTATTTTGTTAAGTTGGTATTTTCTCACATATATCATACAAATTTAGTAATTTAGGAAAATATAGTCCTGTCTAATATAATTAAAATGAGCCCCTAAATTAATGTGATAGTAAATGGCTAATGTGTCGGTGGAAAGAAGGCATTCTCAAAGTTAATCAACAAAAATACATTACAGATTTCTCTAGAATAAGAATAAATCATAGGGGTATAAAAATGCATTGCTATTGTTCCTTATTCTTAACATACATTAAAGTGTTATCTATATTAATAGTCTACTATTTGTGATACGTTGACATAAGAATTTTGAATTCATGATTTTGAGACAGAAGTGTATATTCTAAGGAAGCCATATATTTCTTATTATTTTGCATTTATTTCCAATTAGAGTCTTGTATAGTACAGATAGACCTATGGGCCTGAGGATGCTCTTGAACTGCTTTGCCTCGAAAAATTCTGGGATTACAGGCATTTATCACCAGTCTGGGTTCCATTATGTAGGTCTGTTTGATGCTGAGCAGTGATCTACACCTTTAAGTTATTTGTATCAGCATAGGGGCAAACAACAGGCATTGTTTGGTGTTTGGGGTGTTTTGTGGGCCTAAGAGTAATATGAGGATTAAAAAAAACATTTTTATTTTTATTTATTTATTCATTTATTAGACCTATTCTTTATTTACCTTTCAAATGTTTTCCTATTTCCTGGATACCCCCTCCTTGAAATTCTCCAAAGCCCTCTCCCGTCCCCCTGTTCCCCAATCAACCCTATCCAGCTTCAATGTCCTGGTATTCACCTACAATGATGCATTGAGCCTTTCCAGGACCAGGGGTCTCTCCTTCCTTCTTCTTGGGAATCATTGGATATGTGAATTGGTCTTGGGTGTTCTGAACTTTAGGGCTAATATCCACTTATCAGTGAGTGCATAAAATGTGTGTTCTTTTGTGATTGCGTTACCTCATTTAGGATATTTTTCAGTTCCATCCATTTGTCTAAGAATTTCATGAATTCATTGTTATTAATAGCTGAATAGTATTCCATTGTGTAAATAGACCATGTTTTCTGTATCCATTCCTCCATTGAGGAAAATCTGGGTTCTTTCCAGTTTCTGGCTATTATAAATAGGGCTGCTATGAACATAGTGGAACACCTTGTTTAAGGAGGAAATAAGGAAAGAAATCAAAGACTTTTTAGAATTAAATGAAAATGAAGGTACAACATACCCAAATTTATGGGACACAATGAAAGCGGTGCTAACAGGAAAACTCATAGCTCTGAGTGCCTCCAAAACCAAGCTAGAGAGAGAAAACACTAGCAGCTTAACAGTACACTTGAAAGCCTTGGAACAGAAAGAAGCTAATACACCCAAGAGGAGTAGAAGGCAGGAAATCATCAAACTCTGGGTTGACTTCAACCAAGTAGAAACAAAAATAACAACACAAACAATCAACAAAACCAGGAGCTGGTTCTTTGAGAAAATCAACAAGATAGATCAACCTTTAGCTAGACAAACCAGAGAGCACAGAGACAGTTCCAAATTAACAAAAGCAGAATTGAAAAGGGAAATATAACAACAGATAGTGAGGAAATTCAAAAAAACCATCAGATCCTACTACAAAAGCCTATACTCCATACAATTGGAAAATCTGGATGAAATTGACAATTTCCTAGACAGATACCAAATACCAAAATTAAATCAGGATCAGATAGACCATCTAAATGATTCCATAACCCCTAAAGAAACAGAAGTGGTCATTGACAGGACCAGATGGTTTTAGTGCAGAATTCTATCAGACCTTCAGAGAAGACCAAACACCAAAACTCCTCAAACAATTCCACAGAATAGAAACAGAAGGAACATTACCCAACTCATTCTATGAAGCCACAATTTCACGGATACCATAATCACACAAAGATCCAACAAGGAGAGAGAACTTCAGACCAATTTTCCTTATGAATATCAATGCAAAAATACTTAATAAAATTTTTGACAGATGAATCCAAGAACTTATCAAAATGATCATTCTCCATGATCAAGTAGGCTTTATCCCAGGAATACAGAAATGGTTCTATATACGGAAATCCATTAATTTAATCCACTACATAAAGAAACTCAAAGAAAAAAACACATGGTCATCTCATTAGATGATGAAAAAGCATTTGATAAAATTAAGCATCTTTTCATATGAAAATTCTTAGAAAGAACAGGAATTCAAGCCCCATACCTAAACATAGTAAAAGCAATATACACCAAACCAGTAGCCAACATCAAACTAAATGGAGATAAACTGAAGCAATTTCACTAAAATCAGGGACTAGGCAAGGCTGCCCTCTCTCTCCATATTTATTCAAAATATTACTTGAAGTTCTAGCTAGAGAAATCACACAAAAGGAGGCCAAAGAGATACCAATTGGAAAGGAAGAAGTCAAATTATTACTATTTTCAGATGATGTGAGTATATAGTTAAGTGACCCAAAAAATTCCATCAGAGAATTCCTACAGTTGATGAACAATTTCAGCAAAATTGCCAGCTATAATATTAACTCAAACAAAGCAGTAGCTTTCCTATACACAAAGGATAAACAGACTGAGAAAGTAATTAGGGAAATAACACCCTTCACAATAGCCACAAGCAATAAAATATATCTTGGTGTGACTCTAAATAAACAAGTGAAATATCTGTATAACAAGAACTTCAAGTCTCTGAAGAAAGAAAATTAAGAAGACCTTAGAAGATGGAAAAATCTACATGCTCGTGGATTTGCAGGGTTACTATAGTAAAAATGACCATCTTGCCAAAAGCAATGTACAGATTCAACACAATCCCCATCAAAATCCCAACTCATTTCTAACTTCATAGAGTTAGAAAGATCAATTCTCAAATTCACATGGAATAACTAAAAATCCAGGATAGCTAAAACTTTCCTCAACAGTAAAAGAACTTCTTAGGGAATCAGTATCCCCGATCTCAAGCAGTACTACAGAGCAATTGTGTGGAAAACTGCATAGTATTGGTAAAGTGACAGGCAGATAGATCAACGGAATAGAATTGAAGACCCAGAAATGAACCCCCACACCTATGGTCATTTGATCTTCAACAAAGGAGCTAAAACCATTCAGTGAAGAAAGATAGCTTTTTCAACAAATGGTGCTGGCTCAACTAGAGGTCAACATGCAGAAGACTGCAAATCGATTCATTCTTATCTCTCTGTACTAAGCTCATTCCAAGTGGCTCAAGGATCTCCACATAAAACCAGACACACTGAAACTAATAGGTAAGAAACTGGGGATGACGCTTGAGCACATGGGCACAGGGGAAAATTTCCTGATTTGAACACCAATAGCTTATGCTCTAAGATCAATAATTGACAAATTGGACCTTATAAACTTAGAACATTTCTGTAAGACAAAGGAAAATCTCAAAAGGACAAAATGGCTACCAACAAATTGGGAAAAGATCTTTACCAACCCTACATCCGCCAGAGGGTTAATATCCAATATGTACAAAGAACTCAAGAAAGTAGACTTCAGAGAGCCAAATAACCCTATTCAAAAATGGGCTACAGAGCTAAAGAAAGAATTTTCACCTGAGGTATATCTAATGGCTGAGAAGCACGTAAAGAACTGTTCAACATCCTTAGTCATTAGGGAAATGCAAATCAAATCAATCCTGAGGTTTCACCTCACACAAGTCAGAATAGCTAAGATCAAAAACTCAGGAGACAGCGGGTCCTGGCGAGGATGTGGAGAAAGAGGTACATTCCTTCACTGCTGGTGGGATTTCAAGCTGGTACAATCACTCTGAAAATCAGTCTGGCGGTTCCTCAGAAAACTGAGCATGATACTACTGGAGGACCCCATTATACCACTCTTGGGCATATACCCAGAGTATTCCCCAGCATGTAACAATCGTTTTTATTAATGACATTTTCTGTTATAGAAGCTTTCTTAAAATATAACCTTATATTATACTGAACAACATCTAGATCTTTTCCTTAAAGTTTATGCATAATTTCTGATTCTAGGAATTTTATATGTAATTAACAGTACACTTTAGCTGGGTGAAATTCAGATCTCCATGTTGAACATTTTCCTAGGAGTACATCTATAACTTAGAAAGTTCATTTATGCCACTCATTGGACTTTTGTCACTAAAAATTTCTCATATCAAGCAAGGTCATTTCTGTAATATCAAAAAATATATCTGGTAGCTCCTGATTGTCAGTACAAATTGAGCAACATAAGAGCACTGAGTGGCGATATGTAAATTTCTTCGTTTCACCTCCAGCTGAAGTATCTTCTGCCAACCTTGAGTTGTCCCTGCATAGTTCATTTTTAATACAGCAGATGCCCATATTTAAATCAGTGATTTGATCTGAAAATAAAACAACTTACTATTTCATGCTTGGAGTAACTAGTTATTAATGCAGACAATTGTATCTTGTATCAGACCTTTCCTTTTAAATATGTATTATCCTTTTATTGTTTATATGTGTTTCAACAAGTTTTCCTAACTCTACAGTAACTTCTGACATGAATCTTGAATATTCCTGGAATATTTGCTCTCTTGGAGGTCTTAAAAACTGAAGAAATTTGTGAAATTATTGATATATGCCATGTTTTTTTTTAAATCTTCACATAGTATCCCTGACATTTTAAATTTTACAATTTATTTTTATTTACTGATTTTGTTATTTTGATCATTAAATTTTCTATAAATTGCTGATGTATAAGACAGAGAATAAGCACAAGACAGTTCTTTATATTTGTACAATCATTTTGACAAAAATATGTACAGTTTCCTATTCTATGTACTTTATTTCCTACTTTGTTGTTGTTGTTGTTGTTGTTGTTTAAACAGAAATAGACAAAAATGTTACAGAGGCTTCCTTGTTCTAATAGAAAATGCAAAAGATTAAAAATCCTACATAAAGGTACATAACACCCTTCAGTTTGATATTTGATTTGCACATAAGAAAGGCAAGTCACGCTGTGACTTATAAAGCTGACAGGAAAAGTCATTTTCTTTTCTTTTTTTTTTTGATTGCTCTCCTTGATTTTATTTTTTATTAGATATATTTTTTATTTACATTTCAAATGATTCCCCCTTTTCTGGCCCCCTACTCCCCGGAAGTCCCATAAGCCCTCTTGCCTCCCCCTATTCTCCCATCTACCTCTTACCACTTATTTCTTACTTTTTAAACAATGATTTACAATTGAATCATATAATTACATCATGTACTTTCTAAATGGTTTCAAAATAGCTTTTGTTAAAATTTTAATGATTACAATGAAACTATTGTGAATTTGACTGATACAATGTGTCTAAAATCACTAAAATTGTACAGTGACTAACATATTTAGTACCATAAGCATATCATGATGTTATTCTCCCCCCTCCATATGCATAGGAAAGAAGAAAGGTACAAAGGAAATATATTGAAATTTAAATATTAGCAATCACTTTTTAAAAAGCATGTACACCTATCAGTTCTTATTTTGGGTAAAATAATAATTATATTTAAAAATAAAATGTCATAATATAAAATGGAAAATGAAACTCAAAATAATACACTCAACAGAATACATAGTATTATAATTTTTAGAAACACCTTATTCAACAGCATGCCATTATTCAAGATAGCACTTAATGACTTCCATGATTAGGGGAGTTTTAAAAGTGTGTATAATGTTAAATTGAAGCATGCATAATGCCTAAATGAAAAAATACACCATGTTTCATTATATTTATGCCTCCTTTTACTGTCTGTCCATCAGACAGCTCAAATATGATTAACCGTACAATTTAAGAAATTTTCAAATATTACCAAGTGGTATATGTAAACATGAACTAAACATTCTTTGCTTATATGATCATAAGCACATGCAACTAATCAATTTACAAAAGGAAAATATTTGTTATGACCAATTTAAGTCTTTAAAAATTATAATATATAAACAAACAAAATGATATAAAGAATAAACAAAACCAAAAGCTAGTTCTTTGAAAAAATCAACAAGATAGATAAACTCTTTGCCAAACTATCTAAAGGGCACAGAGGCAGTACACAAATAAAAAGATCTGAAATGAAAAGGAAGACATAACAGCAGAAACTGAGAATATTCAAAAAATCTTCAGATCCTATTACAAAGTTTATACCCAACAAAACTAGAAATTTTATATGAAATAGATGATTTTCTAGACAGATCCTTTGTAGCAGAGATCAAGAGCAGGTACATTATCTAAACAGGCTGATATCCCCCAAGGAAATAGAAGAAGTCATTAAAAACCTCTGAAACAAAAAAGAGCCCAGGACCAGATGGCTTTAGTGCAGAATTCTATCAGATCTCCAAATAAGAGTTAATTAAAACTCCTCAAACTATTCCATAAAATAGTAACAGAAGGAACACTACCTAATTCATTCTATGAAGCCACTATTACTCCGATACCTAAACCACAAAAGACCCGACATATAAAGAGAAGTTCAGAACAATTTCCCTTATGAATATTGATGCAAAAATACTCAATAAAATTCTAGCAACTCTAATAGAAGAATACATCAAAACCATCGATCATCATGATCAAGTAGTCTTCCTCCCAGAGAGGCATAGATCAGGAATACAAGGTCCATACCTAAATATTTTGAAAGCAAAACAACAGCCAATATCAAATTAAATGGAGAGATACTTGAAGCAATCCTACTAAAATCAGGGTCAAGACAAGAATCTATTCAATATAGTATTTGAAGTTCTAGCTAGAGCAATAAGACAACAAAAGTAGATCAACGGGATACAATTGGCAAAAAAGAAGTCAAGGTATGACTATTTACAGATGACATGACAGTGTACATAAGAAACCCCAAAAATTCTACCAGAGAAATTGTACAGTTGATGAACAAGGTCCCCAAAGTGGCTGGATATAAAATTAACTCAAATAAATCAGTATTACAGCCTTCCATTATAGAAATGATAAACAGTATAAAACCTTCCTTTATACAAATAATAAAGAGGCCAAGAAAGATATAGGGAAACAACACCCTTCACAATAGTCACAATTAAAATAAAGTATCCTGGAGTGACTTTAACAAAACAAGTGAAAAATCTGTATGGCAAGAACTTCAAGTCTCTCAAGAAAGAAATCAGGACCTCACTGGAGAGATCTCCCATGCTCACGGATGGGTAGGATTAACTTAGTGAAAATGACCATCTTACCAAAAGCAATCTACAGATTCAATCAAAATTCAGCACAATTTTTCAAAGAAATGGAAAGACCAATTCTGTTTCATATGGAAGAAGAAAAAAATGCAGGATAGCTAAAAATTTCTTAACAAATAAAGTCTTTTTTCCTATAAATTCATTTATTAGTTATGTAGAAATGTTTGTAGTATATGTTCTCTATCATTTAATAATAAACATGTGGACTAAAAGATATAAATGCTGTTTAAAAATAGTGAATTATGTTAAACTAGCATATGTGCCTTTATTGTGTTTGTCATTAGCCTGACTAGAAAGACCTTTAAAATTATATTTTTAGGGAAATTTTGAATGCATTTTGTTGGTATTCTATTTATTAAATAAAGCATTTAATTAGTGCTAAATATGAACTGGACCCTGTTGCTAAGCCTCAGGAAGAAATCATCCTCTGTATGGTTAAACCCTCTGGTAAATTTGTCATATTGCACATGTCTTAAAGAAGTTTGAATGTTAAATGAAACTGTATATTCACTTTAGAATAAAAGAACTTCTGGAGGAATCCTCATTTTTTACTTCAAGCTACACTACAGAACAATAGTGATAAAAGCTGCATGATATTGATACAGAGGTAGCTTGATGAATAGCATAGAAATGATGACCCAGAAATAAAACTACACATCTGTTGACGCTTATTCTTTAACACAGAAGCCAAAAATATACAATGGAAAAAAGAAAGCTTTTTCAATAAATGGTGCTGGTCTAAAAATTGGCAGTCCTTATGTAGAAAATGAAAATAGAAACATTATTTGTTACCTTGCATAAAACTCAAGTCCAAGTGGATCGAACACCTGAACGTAAAAGTAAATACACTGAATCTAATAGAAGAAAGAGTGGGAAAGATCCTCAAAGTCATTGTCATGGAGGAAAATTCCTAAACAGAACTCCAATGGATCAGTCTCTAAGATCAAGAATTGATACTTGGGCCTCATGAAACTGAAAACCTTCAAACTGTAAGGCAAAGGACATAGTCAATAAGACAAATCAGCAACTTACAGATTGGGAAAACACCTTCAGTAACCCCACATCTGATAGAGTGCTAGTATGGAAAATATATAATGAACTCAAGAAGCTAACCACATAAAACCCAAACATCCCAATCAAACAATGGGATATGTCTATCTTGTTGATTGTCTTAAAGAACCAACTTCTGGCTTCATGATTCTTTGTATTCTTTTCTTTGTTTCTACTTGGTTGATTTCTGCCCTAAGTTTGACTATTTTCTGCCTTCTACTCCTCTTGGGCAAGTTTGCTTCTTTTTGTTCTAGCGCTCTCAGGTGTGCTGTTAAGTTATTATGAACTAACACTAAGTGTTATGAACACTCTTAGTACTGCTTTCAATGTTCCATAACTTAGGATATGATGTGTCAATGTTTTCATTAAGTTCCAGGAAGTCAATTTTTTTTATTTCTTCACTACCAAGTTATCAATGAGTAAATAGTTATTCAGTTCCCACATGTATGTGGGATTTCTGTAGTTTTTGCTGTTATTGAAGAGGAGCCTTAGGCCATGGTGATCCAATAGGATGCATTGTTTCAGGGTTGTTTTGTGACCAATTATGTATTCAGTTTTGAAGACTGTACCATAAGGTGCTAGGAAGAAGGTGTATTCTTTTGGTTTTGGTTGAAATGTTCTGTAGACAGCCGTTAAATCCATTTGTTTCATAACCTCTTAGTTTCACTGTGTCTCTTTTCTGCTTCCGTTTCAATAACCTGGCCATTGTTGAGAATGATGTGTTGAACTCTCCCACTATTATTGTGTGGGATTCAATGTGTGTTTTAAGCTTTAGTAAAGTTTCTTTTATGAATGTGGGTGCTCTTGCATTTGAGCATGAAAATATTACAGAAATGGAAATGGAGAGGAGCCTGAGGAAAATAAGGTCCAGTGTTTGCACTCAAACATCTTGTTTGGACAAAAGCATCTGAAACCTGTTGTTGAATTAGAGAAGGCTGGAAGAGACTGAGAAGTAGGACAGTCCTGAAGGAGGACTAGCAGTCTCAATTAAACTGGACCCCTGAGATCTCTCCAACACTGAACCAATAACCAGGGAGCAAAAACCAACTGATATGATGCCCCCAACACACTGAGTAGAAGATTGATGAGTTTGGGTTCATTCAGAGATGATGCACCTTACCCTCAGGAGACCTGAGGCCCCAGGGAGTTTAGAGGTCAGGTAGGGTTGGGGTGGGGACATTCATGTAAAGGCAGGGGATGTGGAAGAGGTATGGGATGTGGAAAAGTTGGAGGGTAGATGGGGGGTGGGGGTAAATTAAATATGGAGTGTAAAAAATTAGTTAATTAATTTTTAAGAAATTGGGTATAAGACTAAACAGAGAATTCACAACAGAGGAATCTTAAAGGACCAAAAAGCACCTAAATAACTGTTCAAATACTTTAGTGATCAGGAAATACTACTCAGAATAACCCCAAGACTCCTTCTCTGAGGTGGGGGAGGTCTGGATGATTGATATTGTTGTTCTTATGGGGTGGGGTTGTAAACCCCTTCATTCCTTCCCCTTACTCTTCTATTAGGGTCACCATGCTCAGATTCTGTGACCATCTGATCTGTACTGGTCATACTGTGCCAGAGCCTCTCAGTGGACAGCTATACCAGGTTTCTGTCAGTAAGTGCTTCTTGGCATTAGCAGTGTATGGGTTTGGTGTTGGAAGATGGGATGGATCCCTAGGTGGTGCAGTTTCTGCATGGTCCTTCCTTCAGTGTCTCCTCCACTATTTGTCCCTGTATTTCCTTTAGACCAGAGCAATTCTGGGTTAATATTAAATTTTCATAATAGATTCACATGGCTAATCTGTTAAAATAATTAAAATGCACAAATGAGATTTTTACTAAATTCTCAAATAGCTAGATGCAATTATTTTTAGCATGTGTTTTTAAAAAGAAAATCTGTGGTTTATCGCCATTTCCTAAGAATTTGATTTGAAAAACACTCTAAAGTTCTGACAGATATATGCTTGCAGAGTTTCCTTTTTCACACTATAATTGGCAAGAAAAGAAATGCCATGAAATTGGAATGTCACATAGGATAATGTTTATTCTGCTTTCCAAACTTACACAGTAATGGGCAGAGTATGTATGTAGTCATATATGAACTTGTAAATCATGAACATACCTGAAGTAACAAAATCATACCCTCAATAGTTAAAAAGAAAAACAAAAAGTAATGAGGGTTACTTTTAATTGTTTCTAAGATTTTGTCTACATATTCAAAAGTTAATTGATCAGAGAGAAAACTCCTGATGAAATTGTTTGTAATTTATAAAACATCAGGCAAAATTACCAGGAGTCATTCTGTGACATCTGATAAAGTATTTATTATAAGAATATCCAAACTAACCTTATATTATATGAGTTAACAATAATTTTAAATAAGAATGCTTACATAGCAACTCACCTCTCAAGCTCATTCAGATTTTCAAAACCTAAAGCACATACATAGAGGGCCATTAGCATATACCAATGTGTTACTTAACTACCCAACCTATTTGCTTTTATTTCCCTCTAGGCACAATTAATCCCATACAGCATAGTTTGTATGTTTTATGGGGCAGTGAACTGGAGGTAGATGAGAGAATTGTGGCTGTAACTGCTGCTGTTTCTGACAGAGTGGAGAGATAATAGGCCAATCTTCTCTCCCAATGACTCCTGCCTGACCAAGGAAGATGAGGTAGCAGAGGGATTGAATCATTTTAAAAGAGGCATTTGTGCCAAATGAAGAGTGAACTATCAATTGAGCTGTGCTTGACAGAAAATGGCACTTTTGCCTTTGGGGATCTTTTTAAGAATAAGAACAAAGTTATATTTAATACTCTCTTGACTTTATGCAATGATCACTGTGTTTTCTTCTGTATAACAAAATAAATGCCATTTTAGTGTTGTGGTTATTAAAGAGTATAGAGATTTGGGACTATACAGAATTTAGGTTAATTTCTCTTGATTAAATTTCCTTACAGGGAGATAATATAACTGAGAATTCTTATACACTGTACTAAACAGACAAAAATATTGAACTTCCAAGATAATGCCTAAAATAAAAAGAAAATTATGATTATACTGCATGAGTAAGGGATCAAAAAAATAGGCTCTCTGGTAAATTACAGATCAATAGTGACACTTTATATCTACCTTATCTTTAAATATTGAGTATGAAAATTAAAGTTTTCTCCCATAAATTCTGAATAAACATAAGAAATGATTAATTACCAATATTAAATTTTATTTTTTCATGCTTTTTGTTTTTCTTGGTTTTGTTAAATTCTCCACTAAATATATTCTGCATTTGTATAGGAGTTGGAATAATTATGACTCTGTATGCAAAAATCTATAGGAAGAGAAATTTACCTAATGAAGGTTATGGAGAGCTATTAATTTCATTCAGATTGGATGTCTTTGTATTTCTGGTAATGTGTTGAAGAGAGATTTTAGTTATCAGTGAAGAAAAGCCACTCATTATTGAATGAAAATTGATTCAAATTTTGATTAATGATTTTTAATTTAAGAATCACACTGCAGTTATCTCATGTAACATTGATCTGTATGTGAAGAGCTAAGAGGAGATGTATTTTATCTGTGTACTCAGTTACTCCATGTGTTCTTATAGGGGGGATTCTTATTTTATTTAAGATTTGACAAACACAATCTATGAGTTGAGTCCTGCTGATATGACTTTCTCTTGCACAGAGACTTCTCTGAATGTTTGAAGCTACAAGTTTAAGTAATTCAAAAAACAAAAAGAAGAGACGAATTCTAAGAGAATGAACAGTTACATTAAAGCATTTTTCCAAATTTGAGAGATAAGGAGAATCAGACTTTCGTAAAGTTGAAAATGTGTGTCCCCAATATGTGACAAGCATGCCACCATATCAAAAGCTGAACCTGAAGATTGAGGATCATCGTGCTGGCCTGGAAGATGGTTCAGGGAAGTATATATTTGTTTCTCAAGCCTGAGAACCACTGTTCAGTCCCTGGCTGCCAAGAAGAAGGGAGAAAATTGATTGCTGCAGGTTGTCCTCTGAGCTCTGCTGACACACTGTCATTCACATTATCAGTCATACACACATCACGCACACCACATGCATCTAAGACCATGTAACAAATTTATACACACGTGCACACCCATACACACACACACACACACACACACACACACACACACAGAGTCTTGAAACTATCTCAAAGTGGTCACTATAACCAGGTATCCAGGTGTCCTGACTAGAGAACAGGTAAAGTAAACCTTTAACAATGGAATTTTTCAAATTCCAGGAGGATAAAACTTGGCTTCCATTTCTTTCTATTTCACATAGCAGCAAAGAAAAAGAGGACATGTTGTGATATGATCATTTAGCTAATATTTCCTAGTGTGGGAAACACTGTATTTGATTTCATATTGGGAGAAGAGCGTCTTCCAGAATATCAGCAGTCCTTTCTTCCTTGTATTATCTCCTAAAACTAGCACTTCATGTTAAGAATAATTTTCATCTTTATTCAGCTGTTTCTGTTCTCAGTTTGACTACAACCAGAAACTAACTCCCAATTGTCACAGTGAATCATTTTCAATATAGAAATTTAAGGTACATATCATAAATGTCTTGAAATATTTTCAAGCAAATTCTCGTTTTATTTCAGAAGCTGAATGCTTGAAATCTTCCATTTTATACTTTTACTCTATCCTAATGATCCATCACAGAGAGTGTGGGCATCTCATGATTGCTTCCTGTTTATTTCTAATAAACAACACATTTTTATTTTCTATACTTTTCTTATACTTTATTTTCTTGTAGTTTAACAGAGCCTTGTCATATTGTATCTTGTTTGTCCTATTTGGCTGTCATTTCTTGGAAGCCTACATCTTTTTCTGAAAGAAAAATGGATAGTGAGAGGTTCTGGGAGACAGGGAAGGTGGGATGGAGCTAGGAGAAGTGAAAAGAGGAAAAATGTGTTCTGGGTGTAGTGAATAAGAGAAAAAAATTATTTCAAATAGAAATAGATTATTAATACACTAAAACCAGTTGTCTATTTCTTGTGTCGCTTTTTTTCTTTTCCTTTCTTTTCTTTCTTTTTTTCTTACTTTCTTTTTCCAATTAAATAGGGCTGGTTTATAGAGCATACATTCCAAGACTGATTCATCAGGGCTGCAGAACAGACTTGGAAATGCACTGTACCCAAGATATTTCCTAGGACCATGATATAGAGGAAAAAGAACAATGAACTCACATGTAGGTGGAGGAAACACTGTCTGGTGCTTGGTTCTGACTCAAGATATGTTGGCTAGCTAGACAGAACAATGCTAACTGACCTTTATTCTGATTGGTCCTAAGTGAAGCTTATAGTTGTGGAAATTTTTATTTTGTTTGTTTTTTGCTTTGTTTTTAATTTATTCACTTAACAACCCATTATCGATCCTCTTGGGTAGTAATTGTTATGATTCTCTTTGGTTCCAGAGCTTTTGTCATATATCAGTATTGTTGCTATTATTCGCTGAAAATAATTTTTTCAATATAATATGTTCTAAATATGATTTTCTTTCTTCATGTTCTCTGAGATCCTTTTCACCTCTCTTACCATCAAAATCCTGTGTCTTTGTTTCTCTGTCTCTGTTTCTGTGTCTCCTTCTCTCTGTCTCTGTCTCTCAGAAAAGAAATAGGGAGTTAAAAATAACACAATGCAAGATACAATAACTCAAACAAAACTAGGATAGAACAAAGCCAAAATAACAATAAAAGCAAAAAAATATGCATAAGAAACACATAAAGGTACAGAGACACACAACATTTGCACACACAGAAAACTTACCAAAACACAAAATCAAAAACAGGATATATATGTAAATGACACGTAAAGGAAAACAGTCCTTCTCATAATGTGTCATTTTTATAAAAGTGTCTGTGCAAAAGTTGTTTTCATTCAATATTTATATTTTCATTTTTTCAATATTGTAACAGTTTTATAGTTTATTTAGTAAATTTATGCTGATATTTGCAGCAGATGTGCTTTGCCTTCCTCTATAGTCCAAACAGAATATTTTCTTGACACTGTAATGATTTATAGCTAATATGTGCTGATTATCCTTCTTTTATATCTTACTATTAAGTCATTCTGCATATGTTTAAAGATGTTTGAGTAATCAATAACACATTCAAAAATTTTCTTTATAGATTTTTATATTGCTCAGAAAATTTTATTACTCATAATCATCCTAGGTATATACTAGATCATCAGAGCTTACTGTGATCTAAGTGTAACTTTGAACCATTGAAGAATTTGAGGTGAACTGTCAGAACACTAATGAGTGTTTCTTATATCAATGCAATTTATTTGTTTAGCAAAAATTTTCAGTAACACTTTCCAATTACATTACTTGAAATATGAAAATGTCATATTCATTAATGTTATGAGTTAGTGATACTTTGTGCTCAATAACTATTAGTGACTCTTAATTGAAATCTTTCAGAATAGTAATTATAGAACACAACACCAAGAAACTAATTTATTCAAATGTCACTTTCATGATTACCTATTTTTACTTTTTGGGAAGAAGTATGTGCATGGTGAGAGTGCGTTTGTATTTTTCCACACATGCATATGTGGACACATGTGTTTTCACATGCATATGGGGGCCAAAGTTTGATGTTCTGGAGTTTTAAATGACTCTTCGATTTATTTATGGAAGAAAGGTCTCTTGTCAAACCCAGAGACCACTTATTCAGGTTAAGTCTCCAGTCAGTTTCTCTAGTCTTCCAAAACATGGGGAATGTATATAGGCCTCCAAGCCCCAACCAGCTATTGCATAATCCTGGATATCTGAACACCAGTCATCAAGTTTTCACAGTGAGCACTTTATCCATCTCTTCAGCCAATGATGATTTAATTAAAAATAATCAAAAGTATAAAACAAATTGCTTTTTATAAAATTTAAAATAACTGAATGTAATGGGCACATGTTTCAATATGCCACCTAAAACTAAGCTCAATGCAAAACTTAAATCCATTCTAACAATGTCTTTATTAAGACTTTTATCAACACATGGTTAACCTGTCCAAATGAAATAAATGACTCATCAGAGTTGTCAGAGGTGAATAAGTTAGTATTACTAGGTTTTGTATTCCATAATTGCTTATCAGAAAATACATCAGACTGAATGTCTTATCTGATTAATAATTTGTGGATTTCCATTATGAATGAATTACTACTGGTTATTCTGGAATCTGAGAAAATTATTAATTCAAGTTTGTTTCACTATTGTACATATCTCCATTCTGAATACAAATTGAGGTTTCTCTACTTTGTCAGTATTCTGAAAGTTCAAATGCTTTCATTCTCCACTGTATCCCATAAACAGACTACAAAACTTGATTTATTACTGAGAGAAAAATCTGAGGGCAGAAGTATATTAAACAGAGCAAAAATATTTGGTGTTTATTTTTAGATTGAAAATGAGCCAGAAATTATAGTCTTGTTTTACAATGAGGTATATTATTTAGGCTACTCCACCATAGTCCATTGAGGCAGAAACCTAGACACTCGGTAGACTAGAGAGGAAGAGGATGAGTAGGCTAGAAATAGAGAAGCAATTCTGACTCTAAAATGTAAGTAATGTTAGGTATAAATTTGAGTGATCTATAGTACTGCTTTGTGTATGCACATATATACACAGAATGATTTTAATCTATTGTTAATGTAACTTCCCATGTGGTTCATCATTCAGTTTGTGTTCAAGGAAAGGTCTGAGACATTTTGTTATCTACATAATTCATAGTATCAAAATATGTAGAAACAAACTTTAAAATGACTTAAAGGTTCAGTGAAAAGCCATCACCAGTATACAACAATTTCAAATTTCTTTCATATCCTCAAGCAGAACTATTACAATGGTGGGGAAATGAAGACTATGCACAAAAGTGTATTTAAGTGGGATAACTATAAGAACAAAGATGTGTTAATAGCAACACATTCCAATTTGTAAGTGTGTATCTGCACCAGACAAAAGTATGAATATCAGGTATCCTAAAACTGGCATTATAGGTAATTGTGAGCCACTAGACTTGCATGTTGGGAACCAAAGTGGGTCCTCTGGAAAAACAGAAAAAGTGTGCTTACTTAGTATGTCTCCCACCCCTTCAATATTTGTGTTACATAAAGATAATCTATACTTAAGGAGACCAGTTGGATCACAGGTTAAATTGCTGCTCTTTCAGAAGACCCAATTTTAGTTCACTGCATGATGATGACAGTTTATCACCATTTGTAATTCCAGTTCCACGGAGTGCTCCTTACTCTTTCTAGATACAGCTAAGCCCATGGTACATATAAATGCAAGCAAATTACCAAACACATAAAATATATTTTAAAATAAAGGTAGCCTGTACCATCAAGCAATAAAAGTATTTTAATTTTTTGGCTTCTTCCTGTTTTCAATTAATTTTAAAAGAGAATTTGATCCACTCCAGTGGCTGAATTTCAATCAACATTAAAATTATAACCTGTGTTTGGAGAGACAGTCATTTTCTAGAACATCATAAACTGACCATCTTTTTCAAAATAAATTAAAATCAATCTGCCTTGGGCAAATATCTGGTGTTTACTTCTGTTCTGTTCCGACCTGATCAAGTGTAGCAGATGTATTGCTAATATGGATCTGGAGAAGTGCCCTTAACAGATTTGAGTGAACAGATGAGCAGTCAGGGAAAGTTTAGAAATTACATAATCTACAATATCTCTGTGACCTTTAGAAACATCACTTAGTGATTAAATCATCACTCCGGAAAGTTTTTATAAAGTTATTATGAAAAGTAGTTCAGCATGTAAGAAGTTGCTTAAATGTAGCTCATGTGAACAGAGTCCACATTTATTTATTTTTCTGAATAATGATAAAGAATTTTTTAATTGTCACTATTCTGCCTTGAATATTTTCTTTGATTATAATTTAGACATTTTAGAATCCAAATGATCAAAATCTACCCCTACTGAAAGATAATATGTATCTACTAATTATAACTGCATGTCTCTATGAAGAAAAGCGTGGTCTTAAAACATATCATGGAAATGTTTAATATATATTACTGAATTCTAGTTATTTCTCATTTAGAGATGCATGGAGCAACACAAAAGCTTTTCCTCATGGCTTTGATCTTTTGCACAGATTTTTCCATCTATGTTACATTCTCATATAAAAATTATGTCTTATTTTGTACACATGCAATTTAAGAAAAATTCAAAGATCAAAACTTCATGTATATAGGCAAGTGGGTAAAAGTAGACAGGAAAAGAAAACCTTGGTAATTGTGTTCCATGTGTTATGAGTCAGTACAATTAATTAACGAAATACCACTATCATGAATTTTCAATGTCTGCATAGCATAAAAATATGAGAGGGGTATGTCTATAAACCAGTACTTCTCCATTGAGGAAAACTGACCTTTCTCTTCTATCAAGTGTCAAACAAATGGCTTTTTGATTTGGAGTGAGAGAAGGATAAAACAAATGAACAAAATTCATGTATTTATTATTTAGAAAGATAAAAAAGAAAGAATTAAAGCCATTATAAGAAAATAAGAAATGAAAATACTAAGGTACATATGTAATTGTTTAACTATTTGGAGTATATTTGAACGTTAAAATAATAAAACTTATGACTATTGCACTAGCTCATATACAGCAGTAAGTAGAAGGAATACGTTTATTTAACACTAAAAGTTGTCTTCTAAAGTATAGTAAGGTGATTAGTAAGCAAGTACTTAGAACCCTTCTCTTTTCTCTGTGTTCAGTGCATGTAACATGACAGTTTCCCATCTAACTACCTTTCAATGAGCAAATGAACATAATGGAGCTTAATGAATATGATTTGAAACCCTTTGACATATAGGACTAAACCACTTACTCCAAACAAAGTTTTACAAAAAAATTGATATAACACTGTTTCTATGACAGTCAATCACTCTTTTGTTGCATAACAACATTCTAATAAATCTAAGACAAGCTACATTACAAATAAACAATTATTTTGTTATACAATATTTTGTTTTGAGATGACTGAGAATATAATTAATAATTTGAGGATAACTACTTGTAACATAATTGGCAGTACAGAATTCCAAAATTTGTCAAATAGAATTTCAATTACTAAGATTTTATTCATTTTTTAAAAATAACATCAATAATTATGAATATTAAATCACAACTTAAGACTGATTCAGAATAGCAACCATGCAAATAGCTTTCTAGTGCAAAACCTGTTATTTAACCCATATGTATATGTTATATATATATATATATATATATATATATATATATATACATATATATATATACATACAAGTAACTATGTGCTTGAATATAAGATATTATTGTTTTATTTGTAAATAGTATTTTGAAAATAATGAATTTGATTTTCTGAATACTTAGAAATTGTGTCTTATTTTCATATGTAAAACTATCAAGGAATTCACAAAAATATAATATAAAGCTTTATCATAACAAGATGAAGAATCTCACTAATGTACATAAAGGGAAAATACCTTATTTACTGAAATATTTTGGGGAATTTCTCAATGTCGCTCATGTATCTTAAATATTGAGATAATCATAATAACTATTTACCTGGAGTTCTAAATTAGCTTTTTAAAGAACATTTTGGTATAATTCTGTTTGCAGATCTTAATTTCAGATTGATAAAAAATTAATTTTGGATAATCATGAAAATTTGAATTTCAAACTGTTTCATGCTATAGTCATTAATACAACCATGTAATCTCTAATAATTATGTGTCGCATAGTACTACTTCAGAACTGTGCTCCTGTGCACCATTAACAGATATTATAAATTATTGGTAATTTTCTTACTTTTTCAAAATCAATAATATATTAAACTTTTTGTTGGACTTATGAATGACTGAAGAATAATGGGAAAAATCAATTTTACAAGCAGAAGATAATTTGAGAAATTTAAAGTCAACACAGCTTGACATGCAAACAAGAGTGCCATTCTGAGTTTAACCCTTAGATTATAAGGTGATGAAATATTTTTTATTTGCCCCAATTTGATATCTATAATCATGATTTAAAATGATTGAGGTTAAAAGAGCACTCCAGTCAATGCAGGATATAAAAATAGGGAAACATGGTAATACAGGAGGAAATCAAGTTTCTGATTCCAGCATGTGTTTGAAAATTCTCTACAGGAATTTAGTACAATTAGAAGCATTTGTTCCAAATACAATCCTTCAGTTTTCTAGGAATACTGATACCAAGTACCAATACAGATACCAAGTACACACTAAACCTTGTGTCAATCATGGCAGCTCCTAGTGCTACATTATCAGCTATTGTTCCTACCAATACCTCCTGATCCACCCTATAATATTATTTGTCCAACAGAGGGATGTTTATTAAGGACTCTCTGAGGTGTAACTTCAGAATCTCCACAGGATCTAAATAATAATATGAAGGCTTAATTAAAACTCTTTCTACACAAGCCCATAGCCAAATATTTAGGTTTGTCTTATTCTTTCCTCAATCATTCTGTTCATTCATTTCAATAAATTTTCAATCACCATGCTTAAAATATATGTTGATGAAATGATTTTCAGTGAAAATTCTATGTCTATGCTCTTAAGTAACACCAAATCATCCTAATGGAATAACAGAAATTATTTTTTTGTGATGGCCAAGTATCTAATTTGACTTATGTTGAGATCTCTGAACCACTAAAAGGGCTGTTTAAAGCTCTTTCTAAAAACACCACAAAACTGAATCTCCATTCTAGCCACCCTTGAGGAAGTTCACTCTTCTGCCGAGCATCAGAATGACTGGAAGATTACAGTGAAATATGGAATATGATACAGCATTTTGAGAAGAACCACATCACACACACCACAGACTATCAAAACAGCAGCATAGGAACAATAAGTGAGTCTGGAGCTGAGAAACTCTCAACACCACACACATAGCCACAAGTAGAAGGGAAAGTAGGCTTATAAGGAATTTATTTTTTTTTAATTATTTTATTGAGTATCGTCTTCATTTACATTGCCAATGGTAAAACCTTTCCCGATATCACCCCTCCCCTAAAATCCCCAACCCCTCCCTTTCCTCCTTTCCCCTGCCTCCATGTATATGCCTCTCCTCCCAACACACTCCCTCCCCGCCCCCTCAGTTTCCCTTTGTTGGGGCCTCTATTGAGCCTTTACCTGACCAAGGACCATTACTGTCACTGATGCCCAACAAGGCCTTCCCCTGCCACATTTTCTGGCTGGAACCATGTGTGCCCCTTGGTTGAGGTTCAGTCCCTGGGAGTTTTGGGGTATCGGGATGGCCAAAATCCTTGTTCTTTCTATGAGGGGGTAAACCCCTTGAGCTCCTCTGGACCATCCTCCAGCTCCTCCATTGGGAACCCCATGCCCAGTTCAATAGTTGGTTGTCAGCATCTGTTTCTGTATTTGTAAGGCTCTGGCAGGGAACCCCCTGGAGATAACCATGGCATTCTCCTTTTGGTACATGCTTCTTGTTGTCCATACTAGTGTCAGGGTTTGTTGACTGTATTGGATGAATCCCCAAGAAGGGCAGTTTCTGGGTGGCCTTTACCTCAGTCTCTGCTCCACACATTGTCTACCTTATTGCTCCTGTGACAATTTTGTTCCCTTTCTTAGAAGAACCAACGCACCTTCACTAAAGTCCTCCTTCTTCTTGAGCTTGGTGAATTGTAACTTGTTTATTTTGAGCTTTTGTGCTAACATCCACTTATTCGTGAGTGCATACCACATGTGTCCTTTTGTTTGTGTGTTGTCTCGCTCAGGATGACACCTTCTACTTCCATCCATTTGCCTAAGACTTTCATGAATTCATTATTTTTAATAGCTGAAAACAACTCCATTGTGTATATATACCATAGTTTCTGTATCCATTCCTCTGTTGAGGGACATCTGGGTTCTTTCCAGCTTCTGGCTATTATAAACAAGGCAGCTATGAACATAGTGGAGCATGTGTCCTTATTACATGTAGGAGCATCATCTGGGTATATGCCCAGGAGGGGTATAGCTAGGTCCTCAGGTAATACTATGTCTAATTTTCTGAGAAATTGCCCAACTGATTTCCAGAGTGGTTTTACCAGTTTGCAATCCCACCAACAATAGAGAAGTGTTCCTTTTTCCCCACATCCTCTCCAGCTATTGCTGTCCCCTGAGTTTTTTATATTAGCCCATTCTGACTGGTATAAGGAGGATTCTCAGTGTTGTTTTGATTTGCATTTCCCTGATAACTAAGGATGCTGAACATTTCTAGAGGTGCTTTAGAGCAATTTGAGTTTCCTCGGTTGAGATTTCCCTGTTTAGCTCTGTACCCCCTTTTTTTATTAATATTTTTATTTTCTATATTCTTTGTTTACATTCCAAATGATTTCCCCTTTCCCGGATCCTCACTCCCCATATGTCCCATAAACCTTCTTCTCTCCATCCATTCTCCAATCACCTCCCTCCTTTTTGTCTCTGTCCTTATATTCCCCACCAATGCTAGATCAGTCCTTTCCAGGATCAGGACCTTCTCCATACTTCTTCATGGGAGTCATTTGTTATGCGATTTGTGCCTTGGGTATTCAGGGCTTCTGGGCTAATTAATATACACTTATCAGAGATTGCATTCCATGTGTATTCTTTTGTGACTGGGTTACCTCACTTAGGATGATATTTTCCAGATCAAACCATTTGCCTAAAAATTTTGTGAATTTATTGTTTCTAATTGCTGAGTAGTATTCCATTGTGTAAATATACCACATTTTCTATATCCATTCCTCCTTTGAGGGGCATCTGGGTTCTTTCCAGCTTCTGGATATTATAAATAAGGCTGCTATGAACATAATGGAGCATGTGCCTTTATTGCATGCCAGGGAATCCTTTGGGTATATGCCTAGGAGAGGTATAGCAAGGTCCTCCGGAAGTGTCATGTCCAGTTTTCTGAGGAACTGCCAGACTGATTTCCAAAGTAGTTGTACCATCTTACAGCCCCACCAGCAGTGGAGGAGTGTTCCTCTTTTTCCACATCCTTGCCAAAGCCTGCTGTCTCCTGAGTTTTTGACTTTAGCCATTCTGACTGGTGTAAGGGGAAATCTCAGGGTTGTTTTGATTTGCATTTCCCTAATGACTAATGATGTTGAGCACTTCTTAAGATGCCTCTCGGCCATCCGAATTTCTTGAGGTGAAAATTCTTTGTTTAGATCTGTACCCCATTTTAATCGGGTTATTTGGTTCCCTGGGGTCTAATTTCTTGAGTTCATTGTATATATTGGATATTAGCCCTCTATCTGATGTAGGGGTGGTGAATATCCTTCCCAAATTTGTTGGTTGCCGTTTTGTCCTTTTAACAGTGTCCTTTGCCTTACAGAAACTTTGTAATTTTATGAGGTCCCATTTGTCAATTCTTGATCTTAGAGCATAAAACTTCCTATACTCAAAGGATAAGCAGGCCGAGAAAGAAGATAGGGAAATGACACCTCTCACAATAGCCACAAACAATATAAAGTATCTTGGTGTAACTCTAACCAAACAAGTGAAAGATCTATATACAAGAACTTCAGGTCTCTGAAGAAGGAAATCAAAGAAGACCTCAGAAAATGGAAAAAACTGCCATGCTCATGGCTCGGCAGGATTAATATAGTTAAAATGGCCATCTTGCAAAAGTGATCTACAGATTCAATGCAATCCCCATCAAAATCCCAACTCAATTCTTCACAGATTTGAAAAAGCAATTCTCAAATTCATCTGGAATAACAAAAAACCCAGGATAGCTAAAACTATTCTCAACAACAAAAGAAATTCTGAGGGAATCAGTATCCCTGACTTCAAGCAATACTACAGAGCAATAGTATTAAAAACTGCATGGTATTGGCACAGTGATAGACAAGTGGACCAATGGAATAGAATTGAAGTTCCAGAAATGAACCCACACACCTATGGTCACTTGATCTTTGACAAAGGAGCCAAAAACATCCAGTTGAAAAAAGATAGCCTTTTCAACAAATGGTGCTGGTTCAATTGGAGGTCAGCATGCAGAAGAATGTGAATTGATCCATTCTTATCTCCATGTACTAAACTTCACTTCAAGTGGATCAAGGACCTCCATATAAAATCACACTGAAACTAATAGAAAAGAAACTAGGGAAGTCCCTAGAGGACATGGGCATGGGGGAAAACTTCCTGAACAGATCTATACCCCATTTTAATAGGGTTATTTGACTTTCTGGAGACAATCTTGAGTTCTTTGTATAAATTGGATATTAGACCTCTATCAGATGTAGGATTGGTAAAAATCTTTTCCCAATTTCTTGATTGCCATTTTGTCCTATTGGCTGTTTCCTTTGCTTTACATAAGCTTTGCAGTTTTATGAGGCCCCATTTGCCAATTCCTATTTTTAGAGCATAAACCATTGGTGTTCTGATCAGGAAATTTTCCCGTGCCCACGTGTTCAGGATTCATCCCACTTTCTCCTCTATAAGCTTCAGTGTGTCTGGTTTTATATGTAGATCCTTGATCCTCTTGGACTTGAGCTTTGTACAAGGAGTAAGATTGGGTTGATATGCATTTTTCTGCATGCAGATCTCCAGTTGATCCAGCACAATGTGTTAAAAATGCTATCTTTTTTTCACTGGATGTTTTTAGCTCCCTTGTCAAATGTCAAGTGACCATACATATGTGGGTTCATTTCTGGGTCTTCAATTCTATTCCATTGATCTTCCTGCCTGTTTGCATACCAATACCAAAAGTTTTTTTTTTTTTTTTTTTTTTTTTTTTTTTTTTTTTTTTTAATCACTTTTGCTCTGCTCTGTAGTAGAGCTTGAAGTCAGGGATGGTGAATCTTCAATAGGATCTTTTGTTATAGAGAATAGTTTTTCTCTCCTGGGTTTTTTGTTATTTCAGATGAATTTGAGAATTGCTCTTTCTATATCTACGAAGAATTGATTTGGGATTATGATGGGGATTACATTGAATCTGTAGATTGCTATCGGCAAGATGGCCATTTTTACTATATTGATTCTGCCAATCCATGAACATGGGAGATCTTTCCACCTTCTGAGACTTTCTTCAATTTCTTTCTTCATAGACTTAAAGTTCTTGTCATATAGATCTTTAACTTGCTTTGTTAGGGTCACACCTAGGTATGACATATTATTTGGTTCTATTGCAAATGGTGTCATTTTCCTAATTTATTTCTCCTCTTGTTTATCCTTTGTGTAGAGGAAGGCTACCAATTTGCTTGAGTTAACTTTATATCCAGACACACTGCTGAAGTTGTTTATCAGCTTTAGGAATTCTCTGGTGAAAGTCTTGGGGTCGCTTAAGTATACTATCATATCATCTGCAAATAGTGATATTTTGAATTATCTCTTTTCAATTTGTATACCTTTGACCTCCTTTTTCTGCCTGATTGCTCTGTCTAGGACTTCAAATACTATATTTAATAGATAGGGAGAGAATGGACAGCCTTGTCTGGTCCCCAATTTTACTGGGATTTCTTCAAGTTTCTCTCCATTTTTCTTGATATTGGCTACTGGTTTGCAGTATATTATTTTCACTATGTTTAGATATGGGCCTTGGATTCCCACTCTCTCCAAGGCTTCTATCATGAAGGGATGCTAGATTTTGTCAAAAGCCTTTTCAGCATCTAATGAAATGACCATGCTTTTTTTTTCCTTTAGTTTGTTTAGTTAGTGGATTACAGTGACAGATT